>NC_071389.1:116998787-117305286 GCF_022682495.2 Desmodus rotundus | reverse complement strand
AGTTGTAATGAACCAGAAACTTGGAGGAGATCAAATTTCATCAACAGCAGACTATTCTCCCTGTTTTAAAAGCACTTGTCCCTTAGGCTTGAAAAGATTAGAAGCTAATAATTTATGTCGAAATCCGGCAAAGCCTTCCACAAAGTCCTATTGCTTGCCCCTGCCTCTTGACTGACAGACATGAATATAGAGACTGATGTGAAAACCTAGGGCTGTTTAACTAGAGCAGCATTAATTTATCCATTAGACACTAGGAAATGAGAGGGTTGGGAGGCTGCAGACACCACAAAGAAACAGATGTCGCTGATGGAAGGCCACGCCTTTTTCCAAATACAAAACTGCCACCAGCTCCACAAGTCTGAGTTAGCTTTCTCAGCCTCCCAGACCTCAAATTAGCAAAAATATTTTTTCCGTGCTAGTTAAAATACCCTCAAGCTATAGTCATTAGATTTACTGGACAGAGGTATGATTCTGATGTTATCGGCTGTGCCTTCCTGTTTTTATGAATAATGTATAAGAAGGAGCTATTAGAAATGGATTCTTCCATGGCTGACGGTATTGCCACCAGACAGGTCCCTGAATTCTCAGTCATTTCATGTGCGGCTCTAACAGAGCTCCCTCCTCTCCTTCTGGCTACTTTCTGGCCGCCTGCCATACACGGAGAACCTTCCAAAGACTCTCTATCCTCTCTTCTCCCTCAATGGTAAGGAAACTCGTGGGAGACAAGAAAGGGAGTCTGTCACTTCCCTTCCTTTTCACTGTTGCTCTGCGTCAGAGGAGCAGTGCGGGAGCTCCTGACGCCAAGTTCACGCGTTTCATTCCTGGCCCTGCCCTGTGTGGACCAGCCAGCCGTGCCCTGTACCCAGATGCCTGCCAAGAAAATGCTTCTCCTCGAGCACAGGCAGGAGCTGGAAGAGAACCTCTCCCTGCTCGGTGTTCTTCTGCATCCCTATGTGCTCGCATCTGTCACAACTTGGCAAAGAGCAGAAACATCTTTCGCCCCCACCCCTTCATTCATCCATTCATTCAGCACAGTTTTATTATCAACGAGGTTTCCGCTGGAGGAGGCCTTTGGTAATCACGGATCATAAAAATTCATAGAAAATGTATACGAAACAGAGCGTTGATTGTGAGAGTGTGTACTAGAGGGAAGTTGCCGCATCAGGGAAGACAGCAAAGGGACGTGAGGTTGAGCTAAGAGCTTAAAGACAGGAACTCTAAGTCCGTGGATGGCATCCGGGCAGCGGGGACAGTGTGCAAAGTCCCTGCAGCAGGGGAGGGAGGGGGGAGGGAGGGGAAAGGGAGGGGAGTCCGTGAAAGAACTAGAAGACAGCCCGGGGGCCAGAGCACTGGTTGCCAGGGGCAGCCAGGACTTCTCTGTCCCCTTCGGCAATGTCCACTTTCTCCTTCCAGACACTCACTCTCTCCTTTGGAGTCCAGGAACTGCTCAGCTCTGGGTCTCCTCCCCCTTCCTGATTATGCCTGCCCGCCTCGCTTCCTCCATTGTCCCCCACAACCTGGGGCGTTAACTTAGAGCTTCCCTCCGTCTGTGGCCGCTGGTGTCAGGGGCAGAGCCTGCCACCTAGACAGGCGCAACGACCACAGTGACCATTCATTGTTGAGTGCCACCTTCCAACTGGAAAGCATCCTGAATACCCAATACCGGAGTGGGGAAGGCAGCCGTCGCACCCGCATACTGGAGGGTAGTACTGTCACGGAAGGTGGTGTGTTTGCAGACGAATGATCTTGAAGATTTCTGGTGATGTAACATGAACTTGAAAGCAGAATATAAGGTTCAACCTAAAGCATGATCTCAATTTTATGTGGAAAAATGTACAAAGAAAAAAACTAGAAGCAAATTCATCAAAATGTTAATGGGACTACCTCTGGTGTGAAATTATGGGTGGTTTTTATTTCCATTTTCATACTACTTCATCTCACACCCCCAAAGTCTTAACTAATTTAATTAACAAATAATTTAAATTAGTTAACTTAGTTGAACTAATATTAGCCACATGCTCCATATCACTTCCAATTTAGTGATGGATAGAACACAAATACAGTCTCTGTTTGAAAAATTGCTTTCAAACCTTAAAAAGAATTTCTAAAAACAAGTTGGAAAAGAGAAACAGTTATCATCACTCCTAGAAAGCAACCAAAAAAATGCTTTCTCCTGCCCTTGTCAGTAGGAGACCTCTGTCCAGCAGCACGTGGATATTACCAGCTACAGGTGCCAAGGACCGAGCCTTGATGGACATCTGTTTGTCACGGCTGCCCACGGCAAGCACCTGGGAGCAGGGCTCCTTCCTGTCAACATCTATCACTCGGGAGGGGAACACTCCATGTACGTCACCTTATAAAACGTAGTCCCACCTGTCTGGATGCTTGTAGTCACTTCATTCCAGCCCCCTGGGGGAAAATTCCAAGGATTTCTTCCCTGGGAATCAGCCACCAAGGATTGTAGATGAGCATGCCACCTGGGCTGGACGCCTGGATCCACTACCTACCGCTTCCTAACCATTCCCAAAGCAAGAGCTTGTAATTAAGCCACAGAAAAAGCACCAGCCCCCTTGAGCAGAGAAAACAGCGGGAACCCAAGGACTCCTGTGAACTAAGAGCCTGATTGTTTTCATGCAAATTGTTTTTCGTAGTAGGGAGATAACAAGCAAATGAAATGTGGGAGATTGGTAGAGATTTTTCTAAACCAATGGGAGGGGCAGGGGTTTTTAATAAAACCACAGCATCCTTTAACAGTTAAATTACCAGGTTCGCATATTTCCTATCAAATGGAATAGAATTTCTCTGTACGCTGGCTCCGCTTCCTCCTCTTTCAGCCCAGCAGAATCCCATCTCTTTCTTTGACATTCCATCGTAGCCCTGTCTAAGAGTCCGTTTCAGAACCCAGTGCTTCCTAATGACGACGGCATTTCACCAGAGAATGGTCTTAAGTGGTAGACAGAATGAGCAATATTAATTCTGCTAATTGTCTATTTATTTTAATGCACTTGGTAAAAACTATGTCTGGTGTGTCAAACCTATGATTTTATTATAGGCTATGGCAGACTAGGGTTTTTTTACATATATATTTTATGTAACATAGTGTATACAGTATTGTATATAATATTTTAATATATTAATTTTAATTATGTTTCAATTACAGTTGACATCCATTATTATTATTTTGCATTAGCTTCAGGTGTACAGCATAGTGGTTGGACAATCACATTCTTTACAAAGTGTTCCCTTGAGATTTTAAGTACCCACCTGGCACCATACATAGTTGTTACAATGTTATTGATGAGATTCCCTATGCTGTACTTTATTATTTTTTTTCCTTATTTTTATTGTTGACACTATTGCAGATGTCTCCGTTTTCCCCACTTTGCCCACCTCCAGCCAGCCCCGCTCCCTTCCCTCCGGCCATCCCCACACTCCGCTCTCTGCGTCTGCGTGTCCTGCGTGCACGCTCTTTGACTAACCCCTCCCCCGTCTTCATCCAGTCCCTCCAGCCCCTCCCCAGTGACAGCTGTCAGTCTGTTCCATGGGCCCATGTATGGCAGCCTAAGCTTTAAAAAGTGAGTTAATATAGAGCCAATAAAGATAAAAATGTTAAATAAATGATGGTACCTGTGGTATGCAAATACGAAGCTGTGAAATGGTGCATACATGTTTGATGATTAGGAAACACAAGCGGGGAAGTCTGCGCAGACTCCACGGCGACTGCTGGGGAAGGGCCAGGAAAACCCGTGGGTTCCTGCGGTCACTTAGATGCACATGTCTGCATCTAGCTCCTCATCCTCAGGAAGTCTTTACAGTTCTGAATCCCGGACCCTCCTGAAGTCTGAGATCTGAGTCCCCACACTGGTGGTCCTTGTCTCAGCAGGAGAGGCATTTTGTTGTCAAATTCAGGGCGCCTCCCCGAAAATACAAGTTTCTAGCTCTCTTTAAGAATTGGAAGGTCAGGCACACAGGTCTCCATCCTCGAATGGCAATAATCTGGTGACAACAGGACCCAGATGTCACTCTTCTCTATTCTCGGACTCAAGGCCTTACCTGGTCACTTCTGTGCTGGGATGGCTGGGGACAAAGGGTGAGAGAGGGTTCCTCTTCTGTGAGGCTCCCCTGGCCCTGCTTTGCAACCTTCTCTTTCCTCCCTCCCTTCTCTTCCTTAGCAATTCCTCCCCACCTGTACACACACACGCCTGAACACATGTCCAGGGCATAAACACAGGGGTAAAACTCCTATCTTCTCTCACTACTTCCCATGTCTGTACTTGCCTGGATGGTGGCCCAAACTCACCGGTAATTCCCAGGGTGATTATGTGTTCCTTCTTGGCCATTTGACTGGCAGAAGATCATTTGAAACCACCTAACAATGTTATTTTTGTGTAGAACGTGAGGTGGAGGTAAAAATTCAGTTTTCTTCCTACCTACTACATCATGAGGAAAGGGACGCGTGATCTGGAGCCAGAGTGTCTGAGTTCAAATCCCCGTTCTCTCACTTCCTGGCTCTTTGGTTTTGGGCATGTCACTTGACTTCCCTGTGCCTGTTTCTTTGCCTGTAAAATGGGGATAATAGTATCTACTCCATATGATTTTTATAAAGAGTAAATGAGTAAATATAAATAAAATGCTTAGAATGCAGCCTGGCACACAGCGAGGGTTGAAAAAATATGACCGATTACAAGAGTCATGGTCTCCCACTACCACGGGGATCAGCTGTATCTCTGCTCCCAAGATGTGATAATGTTAGCCACATCCCTTTTAGCCAGCCCCTGCTCATGGCAGTCATGCAAGTAGGTGCCATGCACTACATCGAGCACTGAAAATGAGAGAGAGAGAGAGAGAGAGAGGGAGAGAGAGAGAGGGAGGGATATGGAGGAAGGAAGGAAGGAAAGAAGGAAGGAAGGAAGGAAGAAAGAGGGAAGGAAGGAAGAAAGAAGGAAGGAAGGAAGGAAAGAAGAAAATGTCCTAACCCTTCAAGAAGCTACCTATTGATACCTAGTTGATTTGGAACGTAAGGTTAAATTAAACAAGCATTGCATAACAATTGTTTCAATAAGGAGAAATCTTATGGAGAACAAAGAATTGAATTATTCTAGATTCAGTCTACAAGAATCAGTCTCCCAAAGGTTTAGGGACAAACTGGCATTTTAAAAGGTACCCCTGGTACCTGAACTTATGGCTAGAAGAGTGGGAGCCAGAAAAAGCTGGTTATACACACGCACTCTCTCTCTCACACATGGTGTTTGGAGGAACGCAGGCTAGGGTTGGGGGCTGGGGGTTGGGGGCTGCGGGGTGGCTGAACCCAGGGTTCAGAACAGCTGGGATCTGTTCAGTTGTTTCTTTGTGTGATTTCAAGCCAAATCCACCCTACCTAAGTTTTCCCTTTAACAATGGAGGCATGTTACACTGTTTCTCATTTAGTTTTAAGTATTTTGGAATAATCGAGGCGACCTGACGCAAGTGCCAGGCGGTCCCCAGCAGGAACGCAGTCTGAGGAAGGCCAGCGAGCGTCGCAGCAGAGACGGCCAGCTGGCCAGGCGGCCACCAGTCCTTCTGCAATGGATATCTCAGTCAGTGACCAACGGTTTGTTGTCAACACACTGAATATCACGGCTTGTCTTTTTATTGCTGCAACTAGTGACTTGTTAACTTTGCGTGGTGCATATCAGAAAGAACTCTCATCAAAGGTAGTGAAGACATGTGATTAGGAAAAAATACTTCAGAGACACAACCTTCCCCCACCAGCCTCCAGACCCCAGGAATGAATAGAGGGTGAGAATCCAGCCAAGCCCTAAAACCTATACCCTGGGACAGCACCTGGAACCTGATCCCAAATGGATTTCTGGACATCGGCTAAGGGATTTCTGATGGCACACAGTGCCTTGCCTCAGAAACCAAAAAGAACAGAGCTGGAACTTCATCAAGATTACTTCATCGGAGTTTTATGCCGGTGTGGCTACAGAATTTCTGTCTAAAAGTGGCGTATCCCAGCCTGCACAGGCCTCCAGTACACTCACACCGGAACGACGCTCTCGGGATGAAATCAGGCCGCATCGTGGGGAAGCTCAGCCTCTGTCCTCCCGTCAGAAGGCCTAGAGCAGCGTCCTCCACCAGCACCATCCGGATGGCAGCCTCTCGCCACACATGGCTGTCACACATTAGAAATGCGACTAGTGTGACTGAGAAACTGAATATTACATTTTATTTCAATGTAATTCCTTTCAATTGAATGACTGCCTGTGGCTAATGGCTGCTGTTGGGATGGCACAGGCGTGGAACCTGGCTGCTCTCCCCACCCCTGCAGACCCTCTCCGAACCTAAACCAATTTGATCTATTGCCAGCCTCTTTCTCCCAGTCTCTTGTCTTTACCTGAGTCACCTGGCTCTCTCTTCTTTGTTTAGCTCTTAGAGTATTCTGGCTTGAGTGGTTAAAGGGAAGGAACCCAGTGCATCTCAAAACAGGGATGGGAAAGAGGTTAGCCTCCAGGAAATGGGATATTTTATGGGACTAATAGAATGCGCATGCCTCATTTGGCACTAATGAATCCAGTGGCTCTATTTATAATAGGAATAATGCATCTACTCGTGTGTATGTATGAACACATCATTGCGATGCATCCTGCATGTCCGGCAAGCAGAGCAAGAATTAGGCTCCCCATTTCAAGGATAAGAAAACTGAAGGCCGCTTTGGCTGATAGGATCACAGAGCAGGTAATGATAGCGCTGGGACCAAAACCAGGTGTTCTGACTCCTAACTCCTCATCACCGGAGTATGTGAATCAGCCTTAATGAGAGAGGGAGCACGGATAGGAGAAAAGAGAGGACCATATCACCCCAACAGATTGACCGTGTATTAAATGAGACGCTTTCCTTTCAAACCCACAGAGAACCATTTTGGATATACCATATGTCATTTCATTCTCCAGCGCTGTAGAAGCCTGAATGAGTTAGGTAGATTTAGGTGGGCACCTGCCTTCCAGGGCCTCTAGTGAGTCCTTAATCCCCTTTGCATTCTTACCGTATTCTTAGAAATCTTATTAACAAACCTCTGACAGGTCCTTTGGCCCCCGCACAACTCCAGAGAATACCTTCGTGCACAGTACAACCTGGGCTTTGTTCCTGAATGAAGGAGCCAGGTTTCTTTCCTTGTGCTTCAGCTAACTTTGTTTTCATATGATTTTTCTTGGGTGTTCCAGTTCAGCTCATGTTAGGCTAAAGGTTCACAGCCTTGGCTGCTTATCTACAATTTTGGTGCTTTTTAAGAAATACACATTCCAGCACCCTGGCTGGGTAGCTCAGGTGGTTAGAGCATTGTCCCAATACACCAAGGTTGCAGGTTCAAGCCCCGGTCAGAGCACATACAGGAATCAATCAATGAACGAACGCATCAATAAGTGGAACAACAAATTGATGTTTCTCTCTCTCCTCCCCCTTCTTTTCTCTCTAAAAATCAATCAAAAAAGAAAAAATTAAAGAAAAAAAATGGAAATGAAATACATGTTCCAGGTTCCATCCCTTGAGAAGCTGGGTTTGGGCCTGGGCTTCTGCATGTTCTCAAAGTGGCCCTGATGACATTCATGCCTAGAGCCAACAGCCACTCAGACAAAGCTGGCACAGGAACCAGGACGCTCACATTCTGGTCCCTCACGTTCCCACACGCTGGCCTCCCTGAGCTGCTTCCTATTTTGTAAAACAGAGATCTGCGGTCTGCCCTACTTTTATTAGTTTTAAGCATGAGCACTCATAGGAAAGAGTTGTGAAAAGTTTTCTGCGTATTTACAGTAGAAGTGAGCTAGTGGCCAACGGTCAGGCCCACCTGCAAGCAGGCCTGGGGTCAGTCCCTTGGTGACATTTCCTCCTGGGCTGTCAGGGCTTGCTTGCCTCCACCACATCTTGCTAGAAAGGAGCGGAGAGTGGGTGGAGCTCAAAATACTTGGACAGAATGTAGCTGTGTGGGCAGTTTGCACTCCAGCTAGGTAATTCTGGACAAATGGGAGCTGCGTGCGTGCAGTTCTATTTATTTTCAACATAGCTGGTGAGAGCCCCAGACATTTCATATTTCAGTTTTATCTGTTCTGAGACCATTAGGCCATGGGAGTAGAAAGCTGCAGGCATGAATCAGGAGGCAGAAGTATACAAGTTATTTATTTATTCCCATACTCAGTGCCAGTACTCAGGGTAAACCCATAGCCATTTGATGTGAGAACATGTTAATTTGAGAAATCAGATGCCAGAAAGTATAACCCCCTTACTCTTCATTTCAAGCAACACACACACACACACACACACACACACACACACACACACACACTGTTCAGACCCTAGCTATATACAAATTACAGATTTACCCAAATACTCAAAGATGCTGACAATACGTGGTTTTACCTCCCTGACAAACAGGTATGTTTCACTTGTGTTGATTACATTTGTGTGCATTCAGTGCATCACAAATTGGCCATAGCAGGAAAAGAAGTGCATTAAGGACCATGATGCTGCAAAAGATTAAGAAAGATACCAGAAAGAGGAAGTTAAGCTTTTCATGACCCCGATGCAACTACTTTCATGACCCCGATGCAGCAAACTCACAGTTCTTCCCCTAGGATAAGCATTCCCAAACCTTAGCTCCTGCCAAAATTACCTTCAAAAATAGCTATTAGGATCCTATCCCAGACCTAGGGAAGCAGAACGTATCCAGTGGAGTGAGGGCATCTGCATTTTAAATGTGTCAACACCCAGCCACCCAGGGTGCGTGCAGGAAGCTGCTCCGAAGTATGAGTACACAGCGTGAACAAACCAAGAGCAATCACAATCCCCATCGCGAGCCCCACTGGGCGTCCTTATGCGAAAGGCTGCAGGCATGAGAGGGACCCCAGACGCCATCCCTTTGCCTGCCTCATAGCTCAGAGATTGGATGCCACTGAAGCAGGCTAGAAACTTGGGGTTTCTCACAGGATTGCCCAACGTCATTGTACAAGTTGAACACTATACAAAGGCACCACAACACAGTCAATTTATATACTTATTGCCACAGTTTCCTGGAGAATGGCAGTCATGTGTCCTGGCCCCACAAGTCAGCCCATGACAATTTTCCAGCAGATAGAAGAGAAGAGTTTTGAAGAAGGGGCGAGGGTGCCCTTTTGTAATTCACATGTATGTGGTGTGGGTTCACTGCAGTCAGGTCTAATTCCCGTCCTCTAGTCTCTTTCCTGGGGGAAAGGCTTCCGGCTATTGGGGGCTTGGTGGGCAGCAGCCTGGCTGTCATGGCCCTGGAGCCTCTCCACCTCCTCCGGGATAGGGATGCACTGCCGGCCACAGCACAAAGTGGAGCTGGCAGTCCGCTGGCTGAAGGTGACCTTGCCAACAGCAGGAACCCTGGTGCCTTTATTTGTTACAGTTGTGAACAACGGGTACACGGACACATTGGTTCATTGAGCATCTGGTATGTGCTGAGCATTCTGCTAGGAGTTGAGGATAATCCTTATCACAACCAGTTCCTGCTTTCATGGAGTGCATAGTCTAGTGGTAGAGACATTCCATAGATGCGTTAAAAATGACACATGCAATTACACACCATATTAAATGAGCTAAACGGAAAGAATGCTCTGCTCAGTAATATGACAAAACCTACTTGAGACTGTGAGTGAGGGAAGGCGTGTCTGAGCAGGACTTTTAAGCTGAGACCAGCAGGATGAGAGGGAGCCAGCCACCAGAAGAGTGGGGAAGCTTGTTCCAAGCAAGACAGTAATATAAAGACTGTGAACTGAAAACTCTAGGATATAAGTTTCTACCTTTCTTCTATTCCCCAACTCCTCAGGTTTCCCTTCATCCTGGTTCCTTTGTTATTTCTGCTCGTGAAGTATGAGAAGCGCTGAGCACCGTTCCTGGCGTGTGTAATAGTGAGCGCTTCCTCTGTGCCAGTGTGCCAAGCACTAAACTCACTTAATCCTCGTTCCAACCTCACGGTGGAGGTTCCTTTCATGTCTCCATTTTACAGATGAAATCACTATACAAGTCAGAGTGTAATAATCGCCACTGTTAATATTGAAATGAGTAATTTATTCAACAATGGCATAGAGAGCATTGTCAGTTTCCTGGCAGATTTCCTGTTCTTTTCCAACATTTTCATTGCTCATTTAGATCCTCTTTACTGGGCCCTCTTCTTCTGGGTGATTTGCAAATTTAAAGCTAGTTTTTTAAATCCATTGTTCAAGTTATTGGTGGAAAATCTTTTAACACGGCTGATGAGATTTTATTGGAAAAAACCATCATTTGCTGTATCTGCCCTAGCCAGCAATACTTCTTCTCATTCAACTCAATGCAATGGAATCATTCCACTCAGTAAATGTGTATTGAGAACATACTCATTGTCCAGCACAACCCTAGAGATGCCAGGACCAGATCCTGGAATTCAAAATAAAAGAAACTAACACATACAAACAGCTGTGATAGAATAGGATCCAAGCTCGGCTTGTCTTGTAATTGAAATACAAATAGGAATGAAGAAGTGATTAATTCTGTGGTCACTAATTGGGAAGAATCGAACCTACAGTCAGGTGTCTACAACACCTAGCAGACGTGTTTAACCTTAGTTTACTTTTTTGTTTTTTAGATAAGTTTGTAACTCGTCAAAAGCCTTTTCAATATGCAGGTGTAACAGCTCCACATTTGGGAATTTGTTGCCCTCATAAGCCTGATTTGTCTGAAACGAATTTGGGTTTTCCCCCCAAATCACCTGGTTTTTCCCCTAATTGCCAACTGTTTGGATGGAGATTCACCATCAAATAGATTTTTACCTTTTTTAAAAATTACAGGTATGGAAGCTAATCTTTGAAGACACACCTACTAAACAAAATATTGGACAGCAATGGGTGGAGGAGAATGGGAGCCTGGGGTGCTTATTTCTAAGTTAAGAAGGAACTTAATTTTTGCAACAAAAAGTGAGTGAACTGCCTTTCCCACCAGTGTTTGGACACTTCCTCTGGGCGACCTCCTCCCCTCTCCTCTGGGCCAATAAGCACGAAAACGAACAGGGAAGGGGAACTGCAGCTGGCCCCTCGGCAGCCAGCCTGGGCAGTTATGATTACAACTTCAGCTGTGCAAACAAGATGAAAAATCACAGTTCCTCATTTGTACTGTAGTGTATTGGGCCCCAAATTTCCCTTTCTCTGGAAGGACCCGGCCTCGTCCCTCATCCATTTCAAAGACTGATTTCATGCAATGAATAGTCAAACTGCTTCTCTTGCCGGAAAGTGTGAATTTCTGCTTTCTCAACCACTACCTCTATCTGAAATGCCCACAACTGATGGCAGGAATACCACAAGAGGATGTAAAGGACCCAACAACTACTAAATCAGCAGAAAACTCAATGACACCAGTGCTAGAGAACCACGTTCCAAGGAGAGTCGATAGGAATGAATTTAACGAGGGTCTTTTCCAGCTACCATCCTGATAGGGCCCTTCCTCTCTTGCTGTTGTTGAATCTATCTAAGAACCTAATTCTTTAAGGAGCAGAATGCCAATGATAATGTAATTATCAAATAGGTGAGAAATGGAACCCTAGACCTGGGTCCGTCGAAGACCAGGCAAACACACGCTGACCCTGGTTCTCGACTTAGTCACCACGTGGTAGAAGAACCTCGGAATGGCAGTCTTTAACTTGGGTCTGTGAACACGGCTGGTAGAACAAAATTACATCTTCATGTTCTCTAACTGACACCCAGCATTTCTTTCAATTACAAATGTAGGCAACATACCAGAATAGTAATGGTAGCCCTTGTGACTTTGTCACCAAGAGAAACCACAGATCTTTTCAAATCACAGGACCATCGGTGCAGGTGCTTTGATTTATACTTACCCCCCTCTCAGATCGTGGTTAAACATTGGAGGTGCTGCTACATACTGGCATTTACAGGGTTACTAAAGAAGAACATACGTTACCATGACGTAATTTTATTATTTTGCAATGGATCTCAACATAGTCGTCTTCCTTTGTAATCCTACACATTTTATTATTTTTTCAATTTAAAAAAGGTTTCAAACTCTAAAAACATTCTGAGAAGAGTCCATAGATATCACCTAAGCTGTCAAAGACATCAACACCCCACCCCCAACAAAAAATTTCAAGGACCCTGTAGGAGACTCCCAGTACTGTCCTCATCGTTTTACAAGATTTCGGCATTGTCCCATTGCACGATCACAGCTTCTATGTGTCCAGGGGCCTATAAAATCATGTATTTTGTGCATTTCATTGTGGCTTCAGTTACCTCCTTTCCAGTAACACACCCTAACAAAAACCTCAGATGCACTACAGTTGTAAACTCCGGAATCATCTGATCTTCAAACCACTGGGTAAGACTGCATCAGCTTTCAGCTGTTCAAGGGCTGACTATCTGAACCATGAACTACCAATGTCCCCTTTTCTCTCTGGTTTCCTCTTCGGGTGTTTACCCTGTGGTTCCTTTACTGTGGGTCACAGGTGCACTGACAGATAGGCAGGGCACCCAGGGGAAACGACATTCAAATCTGACCATTTTCCTACATCACTAAGAAGCTGTGGATGGGCGGCGGTTGAAAGCATCGATTAAGTTCAGATTTTGGATTACCTGTGGATTCAAATCACCGTGCCATCCCTGCCCTGGTGTCATTTGTCTCCCCCTGCCACTGCACTGGTGCAGCTCTCATGAGACAGTCATCAGATGCTCTTCTGTGTTGTTAGTTATCTTTGCCGTGCATGCGCCCTTTGAGTGCATGAAACCTCTGTTATTTTTCAGTTGAGTTGCCTCTGGTGCTTGGCAGACATTATAACCACCGTCGATAGGTGTGGCAATTGAATAACTGTCTGCTGCGTATATTTTGCAGGCCTTCATGCTTGAAGAGGCCAGGACTGACATAATTATTTTCCATCTTGGCTTATTTATGCAATATCTATTCCACAAATACCGAACACTTACTGTGTGCCAGGCATCATGCTAGACATTAGAGACAAAGATGGATATGGTATAACCACTTCCTCCAAAGAGTCTAGGGCCATGAGGATGCTGGCTGATAAATGCTGTGATGGAGGGTGATGACAGCAAAGAGAGAAGCCTGGACCAGGTATGTTGATGGCACCGATGAGGGAGTGGTCAATTTTGAAGAACGAGTGTCAAAGAGGATGCTGGAGTGGGAACCAGAAGGATGAATAGGACCTGGCCCATGGGAAGGGGAAGGTGGAGACTTTCCAGGAACAGAGAACTGCTCATTTTTCAGTACTGGAGCAACAGACAGCATTCTTTATCTACCCAGCAGCGGGTTGTTCCCCTTCCTTCCTCCTTCCCCATGAACAGAACCTTACTTTTGTAACTGCGAAGATCTCAGGGAAGGTACACTCTTCCCCCAGCCCCAGGCTCATGAACCAATTGGAAGCCAGTCATGGTCGTTCCTTTTCTCTTTGCCAGTGACTTCTCCTGAGCAGACACGCAACCACATTCTGATCAATGCCATAGGAGGGGATGTCTGCTCCGGGCCTTCCCTTTGGACATAAAAACAACAACAACAGCAACAGAGTTTTGCTAGGAGAAAGCCAGCTTTCCCCTTCTTGTCTTGAAAGCTATTATAACATTTGCAGCTGTGGTAGCTATCTTGTGACAGCAGAAAGATAATAAGAGCCTGAGGGCTCTTTGATAGCAATACTGAATAGTAACCAACACTGATAACAACTGGACCCCTTGTGTGGGGAAGAAATTAACCCTTCCTTGTCTAAGCTACAGTGTATTCTTTCCCCTTATAACTAAACACATCATAACTGATTTGCACAGCTTCTGTAAACTATTTTTCACAGGTCTCCCCAGTCATACCAATGAAATCACATGACTAGTAACACTGAGTTGCATTGGCTGATTATCCCCAACCTTTGTAACTCTAGGACTCAACTCTTTCATGCTTCAATCTCTCCAGTCATTTAGGAAGACCCCAGGGGAACACCTTTGAGAGTCTGATTTCCTCCCTGCTACTCTAACCCCCACCCCAGCCTGCTATGCTGAAACAGTATTCTGTGCAAAGCTAGGAGACAGCCCTTCTCTCTGACTCTTTTTTACCCTTTCACTAGCCCTCAAGACGGTGTGAATGCCTTGAATGTGATAAACCTTTTGGTCAAAGCACATTTTCTACCTCGCGCCTACCCCTGCTCTCTATATAGAGGGATATCTGAGAAGTAGGAAGCACACTGGTTTCATCGGCTTTTCTTTGTGTCTTTCTGCAGAAGTCTAGCATCAACCTTCTCCTTCAGACAGAACAGAACAATAACAAAAGCCCTCAGGCATATCAACCAACTCCAAAAGCTGCCTCAGAGTTTCAGTTTACTGGCCCTGCAAAGCTACTCTCCAATTAGCTCAGTGCTGAGCACAGTTACACGTGCACATGAAGAAACGAGAACATAATATTGCAAAGACAGGCAGGCAGGGACCTCCTACATCAAGTTAAGAAGTATAAGCTGTAATTTCTGAGCAAGCGCTTACCAACAAGTGTGCCATAGGGGGTGCTGAGATACTGCCTGCCCTCTGACCTCCTGGGCAGAGCCTGGCAGATGGAGCCCTTAGGCTGTGACCTCCAGCAATGAGTGGCTTCATGTGGGTCTAGGAGGGTGGAGCCAAACAGAGTGGGGCCTGATGGGGGCATAAAAAGATGTGTGGGGAACAATTGGGAAGCCACTGAAGGATTTTTAACAGGCAATAGCCTGATCACCACTAAGAGGAGAATGGAAAGGCTGTATTGGAGGGGTGGACACTGGGCCTGAGACCAAGAACACCAGTTTCACCTAAAACAGCCCAGGTATGAAATGATGAGGGACCAAACTAAGCAATAGGTGTGAGAAAACTGAAGGGATCTGGGATACAAGAAATCTTAAGGAGATAAAATCAGTGGGCTTGCTGGTTGATTAATACAGGGAGAGAGGGAAGTATCAAGGATTAATTCCCGCTTTTGGATTGAGAACCTGGGTGAACAGCGGTATCACCCAGCGAGATTAGGAACACATAGGAAAAGGTGTGGAGAAAATCGGTGTGAGATGCTGTGGAGTGTCCAATGGAGATGACCTGCGAGCATTTAGACCTGTAAGTGTAAAGCGTTCTGGTGTAGATTGTAGAGTCTTTAGCAGCTAAGCGCTGGTGGAAGCCCACAGGCATTGGTGATACTGATCAGGGAGATAGAACAGTGAGCAAGAGTGACACAGACAGAGCAAGCAAGTCAGAGGACTGGACCAAGCACCCAGTTCTTCTGGGCCTCGATCTCTCTCCCTCTCTCTCTCTCTCTCTGATCGTCTGTTTCTTCTTTTGGAATGTTGGCCTCATTGTCTTCTATTTCAGACAAAACTTTTCTACTAGGCAAAGAATAAAGTCACTGGTAGATCCAGATTATTCACTCTAGTGAAGGAATTTGTGTTTCTCCCACTGTCCATATAACAACCCTGGAAAGAACTCTGATGGGCTCTGCTTGGGTCATGTGACCTATCTTTAGCCCAAACACAGCTGCCAGATATGGGCCACTTGGATTGGCCAGACCTGGGTCACGTGCCCACATCTGGCTGGAGGTAGTGTGCAGTGACAGGTTCTATTACCAGAAGAAAAGGGATGATAAAGCTTTCTGGGCACATAAATATAGTTACCATGATCCCCTACATATCAAAATTTAAAGAGGTAGGTAGAAGAAGTGGAACCAGTGAAGGGGAAAGAAAGTTGACTTGTCAGAGTAGATTATTAGCTTTGCGGAGGCCAAGAACTGTGTCTTATTCATGTGTTTTCCCCTCCCCCCACACTTTGGTACCTAGTGCTGTGCCTTTAATCAAAAAATGTACATGGAATGGATTCATAAACACTCCATATGATAAGTAGTGAGGATCTGTCAAAAGATATAACAAAGGCTGACACCCAGAAATCTGATTTGCACAATATACAAAAGCACAATTTTAAATAGCTGGGCTCCACTGACATAATTATGAATAGATCCCCTGAAAAGAGCTAATCTCTTCCATGATTTGAATGAAGGTACCGTCTCAGTTTGGACCAGAACAGTTACAGTTGAGAATATGATTTGGTAAATGTCTAATGGAAATCAGGTGGTGTTGTTTTAAAGAATGTTTTATTGCTCTGTTCTAGGGCTGACTGTAATTTCATGCTGCATTTGCAAGCCTGGAGACAAATACCTTAATTACCATGGATGCCAGATAGAAAGAGGAGGCCTAATCAAACCCTTATTAATCGGTGACAGATGCCAGCCAGGGAGGAATGAAAGCTTGTAAACCACGGTAAACCACCAACTCCAGGCAGGGAGTGAATACATGTATTTTTTTTTCTTGTCAAGTACCTGTTATATCCACTAGGGGGAATCATGCTGTGCATCAAAGCTTGGCTGTTTCTATGCACAAGGGAATTACATACCCATGAAAACTTGTTTGTCTATTGATGAGGTGTATCCTTGGCTCTAAAGGGCTCAGAGATCTGGCCTGTTGTCATATTTTTCAAACAGATGAGAGAATTTTATTCAAAGTATGCTCAAGAAAACCAATTGTTTAAATTCTCACTGGATTTAGAAGGGAACCACTAACCATTTTAGGTGCAAATTTTTAGAAAACTGAAGTTCCTATTATGAAAAGTAGAGTTTCGTTTGCTAGAAACTTTGCTTATTAAAAATTTAAAATGCTGAATCTGTGTCATTTCAATTCTAAAGAGCTTAATTTTAAATACCTGTTAGACACTAGTGTGATCTTAGTGCTCATTGAAGTCCTTAAAGAATTATTGCTACTCAGTTGATAATTATTATAATTATTACCAGCTTGTCTAACATAATTACAATATAAAGCTCTTCCTTTCCCAACACAAAGCCATTTTAAACAAAGTTTGAAAGGTGCTATAAATTAACAAATAATTCACATGCAACGCTCAGACTTGCATTCAGTGGTGACTCCTCCACATTGTCAACAATATTTCTTGTGGTTGAATATTTCTCTTCTCTTGTGTTCTCTGTCTCTACAGAGATAATCAATTCACAAACTGGTACGTATATATGGTGCATATGCCCGGTGAAGTCACTCTATTTAACCCCTGATCCTGAAGATTTCACAGTCTTTCATGTTCAACTCAGCCAATGTTTGTTGACCACTGATTGAGTCTGTGTAAGGCCCAATAAGCTGCACAGGGATGGAACCACCAGTCTAGCTCACTGCCACGCTCCAGCCCCCGGCACATGCTTCACACATGGTAGGTTCTCAGGAAGTATTTGTTAAAGGAATGAGCAGGTACACGAACAAAAGTTTGTACCATAAAGGGAATTATGGAGACAAACTGAGTAAGACACCATCCCTGACCTCAAGGAAACTAAAGTCGGGTAGAAGAGCTACTTTGTATACCCCTAGTGCATAGTATGTAATGTAAACTGCAGTATGCAAATGTTATCGTAGACCGGCAAATAAAGTGTTACTCCAATTCAGAGGAGGGAAGTCATAACCAAGCAGAGGAATCAGTTCAGCTGACAAATCCAACAGGCAAATTTGAGTGCGCCGCTAGAACAGAGCCTGGCAAGGAAAAGATGTTCGTTACCGCTCTGGAGTAAATGGGGAACACTTGCTATATACTAAATTCTGTGCCAGCTCCTGGGCACAAAGATGAATTCGAATTTGACTTCTCTTTTAATTTAATAGTTTTTTAGGTGCTCATAATCTGGTAGAGGATCAGGTTTCAAGAAAGACTCCCAGGAGAAAGTGGTTTTTTAACTGGGCCTTGAAGGGTGAGTAGGAGTTTGAAAAGTAGAGAAGAAGGAATGGATGTTTCAGATGAAAGGTCCTGGCTAGTTTAAAGGATATCCCACTGCTAAAAGTGGAAGGCGGTATCAATTATATCCCTAGCTCTTAGCATACAGCCCTATGTATGAAAGTTCCTTAATAAATACTCATTTTTTACAGTAATTATGGAAAGAGCCAAAAGCTTATATGTCTTAAGATCTTTTCAAACCAAAGCAAATGTGCTCAATAGTTGGCATATGCCCAAGAAATGCCAGTTAAAATTCCTTCCTAAGGATGGGATTTGAAATGGCTGTTATTGTGTCCCTCCGCAATTCATACACTGAAATCCTAATTCCCAGTATTTCAAAATGAGACTATACTTGGAGATGAGGTCTTTAAAGAAGAAAATAAGGGAGAGACTTCCGACCAAGATGGAGGGTAGGTTGATACACTGTGCCTCCTTGCACAACCAAAAGAAGGACAACAACAATTTAAAAACAAGAAACAACCAGAACTAACAGAAAATCAAACTGTATGGAAGTCCGACAACCAAGGAGTTAAAGAAGACACATTCATCCAGACCAGTAGGAGGGGTGGAGATGGGCAGCCAGCCGGGCAGAGAGGACTGGCAGCAAGGTGGCGGCTGGTAGACTCAGCCACAGACCAAGCAACCCAGGGCTCCAGTGTGGGGAAATAAAGCCTCAAACCACTGATTGAAAACACCTGTGGGGGTTGAGGCAGCAGCGGGAGAAACTCCCAGCCTCACAGAAGAGTTCGTTGGAGAGACCCACAGGATCGTAGAATGTATACAGACCCACAGGATCGTAGAATGTACACAAACCCACCCACTCACAATCAGCACCAGAAGGGCCCAATTTGCTTGTGGGTAGTGGGGGAAGAGACTGAAATCCAGCAGAGAGCAGAGCAAGCGGCATTGTTCCCTCTTGGACCCCTCCCCCAGCATCACAGCGCAGCAACGTGAGTTGCCCCTTCCTGGTGAACACCTAAGGCTCTGCCCCTTTATGTAACAGGTGCTCCAAGACCAAAAAAAAAAAAAAAAAAAAAAAAAAAAAGGCCCAAATGACAGAACACTTCAAAGCTCCAGAAAAAATACAACTAAGCGATGAAGAGGTAGCCAACCTATCAGATACAGAGTTTAAGACACTGGTAATAAGGATGCTCACAGAATTGGTTGAATTTGGTCACACGTTAGATGAAAAAATGAAGGTTATGCTAAGTGAAATAAAGGAAAATGTACAGGGAACCAATAGTGATGGGAAGGAAACTGGGACTCAAATCAACGGTATGGACCAGAAGGAAGAAAGAAACATCCAACCAGAAAAGAATGAAGAAACAAGAATTCAAAAAAATGAGGAGAGGCTTAGGAACCTCCAGGACATCTTTAAACATTTCAACATCTGAATCATAGGGGTGCCAGAAAGAAAAGAGGAAGAGCAAGAAAGTGAAAACTTATTTCAACAAATAATGAAGGAGAACTTCCCTAATCTGGCCAAGGAAATAGACGTTCAGGAAGTCCAGGATGCTCACAGAGTCCCAAAGAAGTTGGACCCAAGGAGGAACACACCAAGGCACATCGTAATTACATTAGCCAAGATGAAAGATAAGGAGAGAATGTTAGAAGCAGCAAGAGAAAAGGAGATAGTTACCTACAAAGGAGTTCCCATAAGACTGTCAGCTGATTTCTCAAAAGAGACCTTGCAGGCAAGAAGGGGCTGGAAAGAAGTATTCCAAGTCATGAAAGGTAAGGGCCTGCATCCAAGATTGCTGTATCCAACAAAGCTATCATTTAGAATGGAAGGGCAGATAAAGTGTTTCCCAGATAAGGTCAAGTTAAAGGAGTTCATCATCACCAAGTCCTTATTATATGAAATGTTAAAGGGACTTATCTAAGAAAAAGAAGATAAAAAACATGAACAGTGAAATAACAGCAAACTCACAGTTATTAACAACTGAACCTAAACAAAAACAAAAGCAAACTAAGCAAACAACTAGAACAAGAACAGAACCACAGAAATGGAGATCACATGGAGGGTTATCAACAGGGGATTGGGAGGGGGAGAGAGGGGGAAAGGTACAGAGAATAAGTAGCATAAATGGTAGGTAGAAAATAGACAGGGGGAGGGTAAGAATAGTGTAGGAAATGTAGAAGCCAAAGAACTTATGTGTATGACCCATGGACATGAACTAAAGGGGGAGAATGTGGGCGGGAGGGGGTGTGCAGGATGGAGAGGAGTGAAGGGGGGGAAATGGGACAACTGTAATAGCATAATCAATGAAATATATTTATAAAAAAAGAAAAATAAGAAGAAAATAAGGTCATTAGGGCGGGTCCTACTCCAGTGTGACTGGTATTCTCATAAGAACAGGGAATTTGGACACAGATATATGCAGAGGAAGGACCTTGCGAGGACACAGGGAGAAGGTGGCCACCTACAAGCCCAGGAGAGAGGCTTCAGAATGAAACCAACCCTGGACACCTCGATCCCAGACGTTAGCCTCCAGAACTGTGAAGGAATAGAATCTGTTGTTTAGGCCCCCCAGTCTGTGATATCTGTTATGACTAAAACAATGGGTTAAAGTAGCAGTAGAGCCCTAGTATCTAATAATGGTAATAATAACAATGTTATTATTACAGATTGAGAATTTCCCATGTGCCAGGCCTTGTACTAAATGCTTTACATACATTATTTAATATACTTTAAAACTTCATGAGATAGATGCTTTTTTTTTTTTTTTTCAGTCTACAATGAGGATGCTGAGGCTCAAAGAGCCCAAGGCTACAGTTACCGAGAGGTGGCCCCGGTTGTGGAGCCTCGGCCTGGCTAGGGCCGCTGCCAGCCTACAGAGTCTTTGTACACAGAAAGCGCATCTCTTTCTTTGAGCATGCCTGACCCCGTGCCACGATGCGGGGCTTGATGAGCAGCAGGCGGGCTGGATTTCAGGGCCTCTTGCCCCGATGCCCTTGTGCAGGGTTAACCCTTGTGGTGGCCCACTCCATACCCAAGCACTTAACCATTTTACTGGGTTCCCAAGGGGCTGGGGTGGCTAGGGGAACACCAGTGAGGAAGGAGCAAGTAGGTGCATAGAGATTCTGAAAGCTGGGAAGGCAAACCTCACCTACTCCTCAGCTGGCAATAAGGCATGTGGGAGCCCAGGCCCATGAGTTCTAGGTCCTGGTGGTGAGAGGGATTTCCGTGGTCCCATACCCCCATACAAGGGGGCCTTGATTCAGCCCTATTCTGCTAATTCACCTCAGAACAGCTCTGCCAGCCTTCCATTTCTCAGTTAGCAACAAATCCAATTTGCTAGGATCACACACCCATCACTATCACCTCTGCACCGCACCCTCAGAATCAATGAGAAATGCATCTTTGACTATTTGACTATGAAGGTAAGTGTGCCTTTCTCCACAATTAAAGCTCCTGAATGTCCCAAATTTGCAGCTTTCATGGTGGGGGAGAAAAGCTTCTGACAGTGTAAATAATTAATCACCATTAAGAATGTCCAATAAGTGAGGAAAGTCAGGTTTCGAATCAGCTGGTTCAGATGATTAAAGTGCAGAAGTCATAGCGGGTAAAAATCAAGTGCCCTCCCAGAAAGTACCATCTTTCGAACTCAGGATGTTTTCTATCTCCCCTCCATAGCCCACGGGTGCGTCACCCGTCCTCGAGCCACGAAGGCACGGAGAATACCCAACTTATCAGTAAAAATTCGTGGGGGGTGGGGTGGGGTGGGGTCTGGAGAGGAACTGCGGCAGTGTCTTCATAACCCTGTTTTCATAACAATGAATAAAATGGAATTTCTAGACTGCCAAAGCAGTCTAGACTGAAGGAAGCCAGAGTCTAAAAGGGAAAAAGCAAGTTCAGTTTCGTGTCTTATTTGAGAAGACACTTCAGGTGGTCAGCAGTGTATTGGAGGTCATGACTGCCCCCGCCCCCCTCCACCATCTGAGCCCTTAGACCCCAGGAGTCCTGGTGACTTTTAAAATAAAGCTTTTACTTTTATGATTTGCTGGCAAATATATATTTATATATAAATATATTTTATATACATCGCATGTATATTTATAATATAAATATGTATTTATATTATAAACATAAATGTAAATATTTGTATTTACATATAATTATATGTAAATCACACAATATATTTATAT
This sequence comes from Desmodus rotundus, assembly GCF_022682495.2. NCBI lineage: Eukaryota > Metazoa > Chordata > Mammalia > Chiroptera > Phyllostomidae > Desmodus > Desmodus rotundus. The sequence goes on along the minus strand of NC_071389.1, from coordinate 117,283,351 downwards.
AAAATATATTAACATATATGTGTGCATATATGTGGTTGTGTGTATATATTCCTACCCAGTCAGGTTTCCATTTTTCTGTATCACCAGGTTGAACTTAGTGTAGAAGCCTTTGCAAAGGGGAAAAAAATGTACCTTTCTCCACTGCCAGATTTGGGGGAACCAAACATTTGGAGAAAAAGACCAGGAGTTGCTTGTGCCTCAGAGTCTTTCATGCTTTCCATCAATGACCATCAGAATGTACATTCTAGGTCACTTCTCCACCCATATTTGGAGGGAGGTTGGTTCATCAGTCATGGTTCTGGTGGGAAACAGGTGACACCACAAACAGGCACGTTAATGAAGGGACCAGGGCAAAGATGAGGGCAGGATGAAGAGAGACCAGTCATGGCTAGCAACAGAGGGAGGCACTGGCTCTCACTGCCCAGGGAACAGGGTGGGAGAGTGGTTGTAACCAAGAGAACACTGTGACCGTAGCTGCAGCTATAAGAGAGGGCTGTCTACAGGGTCTGTAGCCTCCAGCATTTCCCTCCAGCAAGGAGACAGCTAAGAGAATAAATATCTGGACATCGCCCTACCTACTACCTGCTAGTGCCTCTCATTGGATGAATCCTGCCAGAACCCAAAAGTCAAGGGTTCAAATATGATGTCCATACATCATACTTCTGGGTGGAGAGCAGGATGGAAAAGAGTGGGGAAATAGGTAGAGGGAGAAGTGGAGCCTATCCAGCACACACGGGGAAGAAGCAATAAACAGGGACAAGTAGAGAAGGGGCAGAAAGGCGAGGCAAATGCTCGGTCTTCCATGGGATTTGCACCTGGGGTTCTGTGTATGAGGCTTCGAGAGATGTTGTTGGACCCCTGCGTTCCCTGTGCCTTCCCCCAAGCGTGTGACAAGTGGAGTTGCCCTCACCATGGGGACCATGTATCAAGCTTCCCGACAGCAACCACCCATGCTCAGAGCTAATGCCAGCTGCTTTTTGCCCACCTTGGTGGAAACATTTTCTAGGGAGTGGAAAGGACATAAGAACGATAAGGGGTGCCAACTCGGTGGTGAGCACCAGACCACTCACCGCCAAGTCCAGCAACTTTATTAGTCAGTTCAGAGCATCTCCCTGTCAGAATCTTAAGGAAACAGAACGATGAGTGACTGTGACGGTATCTGTGTGTTTATCTTATCTTTTGCTATTCATTTCAAGAGTGTGAGTTATTATTAATATGAAGGTTTCGTTTCTGGCAGCTCTTCTCTTTGAATGGGTTTAAGCCAAGCTGCCAGCTATCAAAGGATCCGGGGCCCAGCATTATGCTGCCAGGGAGCCTCAGAACTGTGGTGGCAGAACAGAGACTTGGGAAGAGACATTGAATTTAAGAGGGATCAGCATTTTGTGTCTAGTCCTTCATGCCCTTTTGGCTTCATATTTCAAAAGAACAGCAAGTAATATATGAACAGAGATGGGCTTGAATCTTGTGAAAATCAGAGAAAAGCCGGTGACCAAGAGATTGCTCGGCAAGTTAGAGATTCGCCAAATCTGAAGAAATAATTAACTGATGATTTTGTGTGCTTCATGCGGCCTGAATTCCAGGTCTGAAAAAACACTGTGATGGCTGACGATTTACTGTATTTTGCTTTCAACTGGTAGCAGTCTCAGATTCTTGACCACTGATGGTTTTGATGAGGGTTTTGAAGAAAAGTCTCCATAGGACTCACGACATGGAATATACTGCCCAAGAAGTGAGGGACTAGGGTGCCAGGGTGATATCCTAGACACCACAGTCTCTCAGAAACATTGACACTTATACCCTTTCCATAGGCAATAGCTCATTTGTCCTAAAGCTGAGTGGAGGCCCTTATTTGGCTTCAAGGAAGCCATTTTGACCTTGAGTAAAGAATTGTTTCTTTGTGCATCCAACCCATCCTCCCATCTACAACTGTAGCTCTGCTGGTGAATGACCATGCCCTCTTACGCCATGACGTTTGAGGTGACTCAGACTCCCCTACCGAAGGAACACCACTGAGCCTTCCTCACTTTAACCAAAGGCACGGGCACTATCACCGGGCAGAAGCATGTTCAACGACTGTCTGGGGCTGCGTGGGATGGGTAGGGCAGACAAGGCACTGTGTCCCTTCAGCCGTATCTTAACTGCGCTGCGTTTGACTGACTCCTCATGTTGATTGAACTGCGTTCAACTCGTCTCTCAGCATCAATTCAAACTTATTAAATGGCTCTTCATCTTATCTGGTTTCAACCATCTACTCATCAGCACACTAGAAAGGAGGCTGGCTTATTTCTCTTTCCTGTCAGTCACCACAAGGAGCTGGGAGCTTTGATAAGGGCCTCGGCGTGGAAGACCACATGGATTTGAGCTAAGCTGTGGAGAACGGAGCGGCCTGTCTTAAGTCTCAGAAGGACAACACCGCTACTATTCGAGCCACTGGGGAGTGTTACCAAATGCTGCCTGGGGGTGGGAGCTATGTGGACAAGGCATAAAGAGAATTCATTGACCACCAGAACTAATTTTCTTAGTTGCTTTCCATCCCTGCTGACCCAGTCATCCCTACAGGCCACCGTTAGGCTATGTTTTGGCAGAAAGAAAACTGAAGCACCAGTGATAGCCATCTTGTGACTGTGACCAATCGCCTACTGAACCGTTCTTAACGTCCCAAGCCTCAGCAGGAAACCCGAATCTATAAAGTCCTGCCCAGCAGAAACGAGTTGGAGTGTGGTGGTCTGCTTCACCCAGATTGCCTCCGGTGCCCGAGGGGGTTGATATTTTCTCATTAAGGAGACTTTCCAATCTAGTGAACGCTACAAATACCACTGCTCGGAATCAGTCTGAACTGCCTGTTTCCGTGGTAGCAAGCCTCTAGCTGGTGGATAAATGTGCACCATCTTCTTTTGCGGGGGGGAGGGGACAAGGGTGAAGTCAGCCAGTTAGTTATGTTCAAGGAGTTCTGAGTGTGCAATAAGTGACACCCAACAGGATGGGCTCTGTCATTTGGGGAGGGAAGCTTTGTCACCAGTGGGACTTGCACCCTTGGCCAGACAGCAGTATCAAAGAAAAAGAAATCAAAGACATACAGAAGCCACATGTCTAAATATTTGATTGTTTGTATTTCCCACACTTTTCAAATATGAACTTGTGTCCTGAAGGTGGAGCTTTAGTACACGGGAAGATTGGAAAGGGGCAAATATGCTTGCTCGAAATGGGGCAGAATCAGGAAAGAATGCACTTTTGTGCTTCTTAGTACCCTACGTTTTTCATGCCAAAAAGTAGGCACAGATTTGGATTTCTTTCACTAAGGAGCCCGCATACAATTAAACAGGAGGGAAAAGAAGCCTGCTCTCCAGAGTGGAGCTTATGGTCCCAGCAGAACAGTGAGAAACTGTAGCCATCAAAGCCACTTATACTTCTTGCTGGTAGTATTTCTAAGATGTTTCTTTTTCACAATGAGGCAGCAATGAATTGAGTAGTGATCAAAATGCCGCATGATAGAGTATGTTTAATCCAAATAGCTTCCAAGATGGTCTGCTACTGATTGTACCAACTCTCCAGGACTTAGAGAAATTACTTGGTTACCAGTGAAGTAAAACTATCTCTGCAATGGAATTGAACTGTTCCTTCTCAGCACATAACAACACTGCCACAGCCGGTTTATGATGGCAGCGAGGATCAGTGTGTTCTTCATCACTCAGGGGGAACATTTCAAAATGCTAGCACATAAATGCCCTACTATGCCATGAGGTTCTGCAGATGTTTTTTAGATACTACTTTTTCCATTTCCAGCAGTGCAAAACTTCTTAAAACATTTCAGGTGGGCAGGGAATGGGGTGTAAGGCCTGACTATTTTGGAGCAGAGAAAGCATCTGATTTGCCTTGCCTAGGATCTGAGTGATGTCAAGCCTGTATCTTAGGCCTTTCCCCTTCCTCTTCCACTCTCCTCACTGGCACCCCAACCACCACCACCCCAGCAGAAAGAGCAACCTTGTGTCTCGTGGGAAAGCATTGCTGTCTACTGGAGGCAAAGATAATGCTATCCAATTTCAAAGAAGGAAATTATGAATGGAAAGATGACCCCTCTCCATTCTGAATGTGAGAGTCACTGATGGAACGATAGGATCCTGTAACAACACAGCTAGGGCAGAAACTCATGTTTCTCTTCTGCTCCTTGCTTCGGCTCACCCTCCTTTCCTTAAGCCTTCCTGAGTTCCTTGTCCTGCCATATCCCTCAGAACTGGGAAGAATTTGAAGCACTATTGTAGAAGTTTAAATCTGGAATAGGTGCTCCTTCAGAAGGGCTCAGCATCTGTAGGAAGCCCACTCACCCAATCCCTCTCCCCACCCCCCCCCACCAAATAGATTCTATCTAGAGCTGAGGAACTGGGAGGGGAAGGAAGACAGGGGGTGCAACCGGTTACCCTGCCTGGGGCCTAGAAATAGCCTGGGAAGGGACAGAGATCATTTTCCAAGGATGCATAGGGATCCTCAGAATCCCCCAGTACACTCCTGGATCACCTGCCAGACTGTAAGGGTGCTGGCGGTGCTATCAGCTGCAGCTCAGGAGCTGGGAGGCATCTGTGCATCTTCTAGGACCTCCCCTTCGGAGAAATCAAGTACCTTCTCCCAGAAGAGGTAGCCGTGCAGGTGTGCAGTGATTCGGAAAAAGAGGGGGAAGCAAAAATAGGTTTACAGTTGTGAGCACAAGAAACACAGTTTAGCCTTGCATTTATTAATTATTTTCTCATTTTCTACACAAACACCTACTTTTTCCTCACCCTGTATACTGGGCTTCAGAAATTCTTGGTGGCTTTGGGGGTAACCAGCTGCTGTTTGCTCTCTATGGGAGTTGGTGAGACCTCAGAGGGTCCAAAGGAAAGAAGTGGGAAAGGATGAGAGATAGGGCAGCCGTCTGGGGAAATAAGGGTACCTGTGCTAGGATTAGAAGGCTAGGCATTTAACTTGGGGAACTTTTCAGTCACACCTGCTGAAAATGATCTCTGGGTATCATTGTAATGGCCACAGGTGGCACTTGGCTAGAACAGAAATATAAGTGGTTCCGGAGCTAGATATGGATTTGAAATCTCCACTCTGCCGTTCGCCAAGCAGTAGGACCCCGGGCAAGTTCCACAAGCTCCCCATGATCATTCTCCTCACTACTAAATGAGGATAATAGTCACTAATTAATAGGGTTGTTATGGGTATTAAATGAGTCTTAATCCATGTAGCGAATTTAGAACAGCACCCAGTACACAGTAAGTGTTCAATAAATATTAGGCCTGATCATTAAGGTCAGATGGTGAGTAGAACTTTCAAAGTGCTAGATACGAGAGCCTGGGACTCCGTTGCTAAGGGAGATTAGAGAACCCTTTCAAATATGGGAGCTCCAGCCCCGGGGATTGTCCACAACCAGAGTCTTGGCGCCTGCCTTTCCCCCACCTCACTCCTCTGACCAGGGAAATCCACCCCACCCCCGCCCCCGCCCACTCAGTGACTGGGGCGCCTAGGTCCCCTGCGCCTCCGGCTCGTCCACGTCTCCTGCGCGCCTCCCGGGGCTTGCCTCCCGGGGCTTCCCTCCCGCCGCTCGCACCTGTCAGTAGCCTCGCAGCCTCCCAGTGGCCCCAGCCCGGGACCTCAGCGGCAACACCCTGGCGCCCGGGGTGCTCGCTCCCATTGCCCGCGTATCCCTCCTCGCCCGCTGCTCCCGTAAACAAAACCCTAGCGTTGGAGCAGCCCCGCGGGCGGACGCGCGCGGGAGCCGGCTCGGTGCACTGTTAGCGCGCCCTGGGAGCCCCGAGCGAGCCAAGGGACGATGGTGGCGGCCGTGGCGGCAGCGGCAGGCAGCTCAGCTTTGTTTTGAATAGATGAAAGAGGCCACCTACATAGTAACCCAAATTATGAGCCCTCCCTCCTCCCTATCTCACCGAATCAAGAGGGGAGGGGAGATGGGCGTGGAGGGAGGGCGGGCAGGCAGGAGGCGGAGGAGGAAGAAGATGAGGAAGGGGGCCAGTTGCATCCCACTTTCACAATGGGAAAGTGAAACGCACAAACGCACCCAACCTCTCCAGCCCTCCCGCCTGCCTCGCTCTCCCCCCTCCCACTCCGCGCCTCCCCGTGAGCGCCAGCGCTGCACAGAGGAACTCTCCGGAGAAGGAGGGCGAGCAGGAAGCGGCGCCGGAGCGCGCAGGGCTTGCCACCGCCGCCGCCGCTGCACAGGCTGCCGGAGCGAGCCCGCCGCGCGCCAGCCCTCCCTGCTCTCCTTCCCAGGCGAGCAGCGGGGATGGGGCGGCCTCGGGAGCCCGAGCGCGCGCAGGAGCCGCCGCCGCCCGCGTCTCCGTCGCCGCGCGCCTGAGCCGCCGTCGTCACCTCGCGCCCTGCCCGGGGGCACCCCCCCATCCCCATGGAGGTCTCCCGAAGGAAGGCACCGCCGCGCCCCCCGCGTCCCGCCGCGCCGCTGCCCTTGCTCGCCTATTTGCTGGCTCTAGCGGCACCCGGCCAGGGCGCGGACGAGCCCGTGTGGCGCTCCGAGCAAGCCATCGGAGCCATTGCGGTGAGCCGGGAGGACGGAGTGTTCGTGGCGAGCGGCAGCTGCCTGGACCAGTTGGACTACAGCCTGGAGCACAGCCTCTCACGTCTGTACCGGGACCAAGCGGGTAACTGCACGGAGCCCATCTCCCTGGCGCCCCCCGCGCGGCCCCGGCCCGGGAGCAGCTTCAGTAAGCTGCTGCTGCCCTACCGCGAGGGGGCGACCGGCCTCGGGGGGCTGCTTCTCACCGGCTGGACCTTCGACCGAGGCGCCTGCGAGGTGCGGCCGCTGGGCAACCTGAGCCTCAGCTTCCTGAGCAACGCCACCGAGGTGGTGTCCTGTCACCCGCAGGGCTCGACGGCCGGCGTGGTGTACCGCGCGGGCGAGGGGAAACGTTGGTACCTAGCCGTGGCCGCCACCTACGTGCTGCCAGAGACTGAGACGGCGAGCCGCTGCAACCCGGCAGCGTCCGACCGCGATACTGCCATCGCGATCAAGCATACGGAGGGGCGCCGCAGCCTGGCCACGGAGGAGCTGGGCCGCCTCAGGCTAAGCGGAGGGGGCACGCGTAGCCTGCACTTCGTGGACGCCTTTCTCTGGAACGCCAGCGTCTACTTCCCCTACTATCCCTACAACTACACGAGCGGCGATGCCACGGGCTGGCCCAGCATGGCGCGCATCGCGCAGAGCGCAGAGGTGCAGTTCCAGGGCCAGGCGGCCCTCGACTGCGGCCACGGGCACCCCCACGGCCGCCGCCTGCTCCTCTCCTCCAGCCTGGTGGAGGCCCTGGACGTCTGGGCGGGCGTGTTCAGCGCGGCCACCGGGGAGGGCCAGCAGAAGCGCTCTCCCGCCACCACGGCACTCTGCCTCTTCAGGATGAGTGAGATCCAGGAGCGCGCCAAGAGCTGCAAGTGGGACTTCGAGCCCAACCAGCAAACCTGCGTAAGTCCTGCCCCCAGACGCTGCCGGGAGCGCTCCCACTGGGGAGCCGCCGCCGAGGCAGAGCTGAAGGGAGACCGGTTGGCATGACCAGGTCCGGGATTCACAGCCCGGTTGCTGCGCGATGGTCGTTCTAACACGGTCCATGAGGCCTCGGAGAGTCTAAAGCAGGGCCAGAGGTCCCCCAAGGCAGTGTAAAAAGGGAGATCGAGAGGGTAGGAGTTAGGGTCAAAACTCTAGTGACTGCACCCCAGTGCCATCATTCTCAGCCCAAACGTAAACGCTTGTTTGGGGCTGACCCTCCCCATGCAACTCCTCCCTCCCCTAATCGCTAACCCAAGTGTGGTTTTGGCAGACCTGTGGCTTTGACCCCTTTCCTCAACATGGTTACCAAACGTAGAGCCCTCAGCAGAGAAGCCACTGAACCTAAAGGACTCGCTGCCACACCCCAGGCTTTGTGTCCCCCACCACGGTAACATACGTGATATGGTCTGAAGAGTTTGCAGCCTGATGAACACGGGGCAGAGCTAGCCTGGAAAAGAGGCTCCTGTTTGGCAGAACAGAACCCTGGGCGCGACACAGTGCAAGGGGGCGGGGCTGTGATTCTGCTGAGGGTGAACTGTGGTCTCCAGGTGGAGGGAGAGGCTGGGAAGGCAGAGGCGGCTTTGTGGGTAGAAGCATCACCCTGGAAGGGGAGAGCAAGAGAAAGTGTGGGGTGCTAAAGGCAGTTTAGGGGCTCCAGTTTGCCGGACTAAATCGTCGGCTCAGAGGCACCACCCTTCTGTTGTACCCAACCCGGCAAACAGTGTAGGCTTCCCTTGGGTTCCCAGGGCAGCCACCGCGAGACTCTGGAAACTGGCATTTCTTTGACTGGAAAATAAAGCAGCGGTTCCAGAGGGTCCAGTTGATGGGGATTATGGAGCCATTGTGCACTTCTCAGAGGCTGTTTTCCTTCCAAGGCTGCTGGCACATCAACTCCACATATGGCTCCTGAGAGGGGAGCCTGCTGAGAGCCTCCTCGCTAACTGGACAGAAATCAAAGAGCAGAAATTAATGGCTACAGGTGTTGCCATTGTTTTGGTATAGAATGTGTCAGAGACGCAGGGGAGAAGTCTCCACTTGGAAAATGTGTTGGTACAATTGTTGGGCAAGCATACAGGGGAGCTTTGGCTCTAAGGTATATTAATATGTGTATAGAAGACACTCCCACCCCCACCCCACCCCACCCACCCCTTTCTGTGCAAAGCCCATCTTGCCAAATATTAGCCCTATTATTCAGGAAGAAGAAAACCTGAGGTCCTTTGCAATGCTCCTCAGAACGGTCATTTACTTCTTCCTCCTTGCCTATCAGTTGTGTGCTGAGACACACACATAATGCTTTCATTTAGTTACTGGTATAATTATTTAAAAGCATAAATGACACATAATGTACCATAAAGAACTTATCTTGCTATACACACATAATTTAATATTTAATACCAGTCTTTATTAGATCTTTATAATCTTATAGTTCGAGTTGGGCAAAAATTATTGCCTTCTACTCCTCTGTTCAAAGACTTGAAACTACCCCCAAATATTACTTTCTGTGAAGCTTTAGGCGTACTTGGTCTCCGGGGTTAACACAAGACAGTTCCCAGGCCCCCAGCAGGTAAGAACGGGAAGTCCAAGCTTTGCCATCTGACAGCTGTGTAGACGTGTGGAGCCAAAACATTTCTCTTGACTGCCTCTCTCCACCCATTGGGTCCTGGAGGACTTAGTTCCCTTCCAAACCCAGCAGGCATCTTGAATGCACTCAGAATCCAGGTTTTGGCCGGATCGCGTGTTCCGACTTGTGCTGGGATGAGGGGGGGAAGGGGCGGTCGGAGGGCTGTGTATCATCTTCAGGGGAGCTGCCCCTTGGAAATCAGCAAGGGATAAACACATGCTGCCCCAAATCAGGAATTGGAAAAAATAATTAAAAGATGTCCCTCCACAGCATCTTTTGCTGCCGTTATTTATTGAGAACTCCCACTGTGCTCAGAGCTCTGTGTTCTCAACCCCCTGAGCCTGTCATCCAAGTTAAATAATACACTCCGGTTCAAACAATAGCATGTCATGGCTGTACAGGTGGGAGCGTGGAGTTTTGCTTTTTTTTTTTCTTCCTTCATTTAAGTAAATTTCTTGCTGCTGGTATGCACTAAACAGCCTTAATAGAACTGAATTTCAAGAGGGGTTTGAGTGAAAAAAAAAAGGTGGCAGTTTTGGTGAAAAAGCTGACAATTTTCTAACCTAGTAAATAAGCAGATAAGATAGTTCATTCAACAAACATTTGTTTGAGGTCTGCTGGTGGGAGCAGCGCTCTGTGTGGGGATGCCACTGATTTTGCCAATGGAAGGACAATGGCAAGTTGCAACCCCATTTAACGGGGTCATGGGATCCGTGTGCCTCCGCCTGTCACTCAGAACAATGTTGCCATTTGAATGGCATTTGTTCTGCGTTTTCAGGTTTGAATGTGTTTTGGAAAAGGCGTGCTGAATTGTAGGTGCCTAAAACAGGAGGCAGACTTGAAACACTGTAGAGGGAGCCTCAATAGGTTCCAACAGCGGTTCCTTGGGAACAGTCATTTGAACTGTCAGCCACAGGCGGCGAGGCACAAGTGGCTGGGTTTGCGTGCCTGCTCCCTCTCCTCCTACTGCATGGCTCCCTCTGATTTCCATCTTTAATCAACCATGGGTAGCGAGGTGACAGGAGTGACTGGGTTGTGTTTTCTTGGTTCTTGGTTCTCTTCTAATCACATGTGGCTGGTTGTCTTCCTCTTTGGCGTCTCCTGCTAGGATTCATTTGGGGAATGCTTGTGCAACAGCTGTGCACTACTCAGGCGTCTACACACTGGGCCATTACTGTTTCTGCCTTGCCACCAACTCTGAACCCCTTTTACAACTCCGGCAGGTACGCTTCAGCCCGTGAACACACGCAGGCAGCTGATTTCTGTAGACCTTAATGAATAATAACAGTCCTATAATAATAATAATCTAATAATCCTAAGAAATATGTGCACAGCACTTTGCCATATATTATTTCTTTTGAGCTCCTCTTCCAGTTTAAGGCTGAGTCTATGAGGAACAGTTCCATTTATCTGATGAGGAAGCTCAAAAGAAGAGAAGAGCAGGTGAAGGCCCCCCCCAGCTTAAATCCAGGTCTCTCAGTGGCTACTTGTGTATTTTTTTCCCACCACTCTGGTGCTTCTCAAACCTTCCTGTGAAAGTCCCCTCACTGAAAAAGCAGCAGCCAACCTCCCCTAAAATATGGGGTTGACACTGGAGAGTGCTCCTTGAAATGTGTTTTAAAAGTTCATGTGATTTTTTTTTTCATTCTATTACATAACATACCTGTTTAGGTTAATATTTAAAAATGAATGATTTAAATTATGTAGGAGTTAATTAATTTAACTTCCTCCCTCTCTGAACTCCAGCTACTCCTGGCACACCACTGCATTTGTAGAAAGTGTTTGCACCTGAGTTTTGAAGTCTGATTGTTCCAGATTTGTTTGGCTGCCATAGTTGGGTCCTGAGGTTGCTTGTGGTTTAAACATGGTAGCTACCCCCTCTGTGGACACTGAGAGTGATATGTTTTCTTACTCTGTTGGCCAACAGAAATGGCCCTTCTAGATCATTCTACCCCTTGTGGGGAGACATAACCCCTTCTTCCACACTCACATATTTCCACATGAGCTGACGTAATTTAACTGTCATGCAGACAACCACAGGACGCTCACATGGTCTCCGACAGACAGTAACCCAGGACACTTCGGGCCACTGCACGCTGAAGTGATGTCCCAGGGTCACTTGGCAGTGCAGCCTTCTTGACCTCAAAATCCACAGCCTTCCTGTCATATTTATTCCTCCTTTAGTTTCTGTTATGATCCTGTCTAGCCACTTTGCAATCTGTAGACGACATGGTGACTTTTACCCGTGTGTGTGTCTGATATGCAAAGGTGGATTTTAAAAGCCCGAAACCCACTTAGAGGGGGAAAAGCAATCATAGCTGCCCTCCACTGGATACCTGTCATAGTCAGGCTTTGTGTTAAGCACTTTGCATGCCTACTTTTTGCGTGATTCTCACAGACATCCAATGAGGCAAGGACTGTAGTTATGATTTTGTAGATGAGAAATGTGAGTACTGGAGAGATTAATAGAGATTCCACAGCTGGTGAATGGCAGAGGTTTTTAAATCTGGGTGGTCTGGCCGGAGGACCTGAGCTCTTCATCACTGTCATGGACAGCCCAGCACCACGGAGACTGGGCTCTGGTATGAATGCACTCTGAAGTGAGTAAGATCAGCTGTTTGCAGATATAAGATTGAACAGAGAATCCTTGACTGGGAACTGAGTTTCTGCTGCGTATTTGACCACCTGAAGTTCACGCTCTGGGAGTGCTGTAGTTCCTAAGCTGCCAACTTGTAGATAGTTCTGGCATCCTCTCTCTTCAGGGTTTCTATTGGGTTGGCCAAAAAGTCTGTTGTGTTTTTCCCGTAAAATGAAAGACAAATTTTTTAATTTTCACCAATAACTTTATTGATTTGAATATTCTGAGTATGTTCTCTATCTCCTGCTATTGGCTTCGAGAGGGTAGAGGCCAGGGGTGCTGCTAAACATCTTCCAATGCCTAAGACAGCCCCATAGCAAAGAATTATTTGGCCAAAATGTCAATAGTACCAAGAAACTTTGCAAACCACTTTTGACATGTTTGATCAGTCACAGCACCTTCTCCATACACTGCGCAAATCTTTTTTTGCCTTTCAGTTGCGTTTTTACCTTTCCTGAAATAATAAAGCATAATACACCAAAAATGTTGTGAATCTTCTTCCATCTTCAGTGTTAAAATGGCTGCACAAAAATTCATCAACTTTGATGATTTTTTTAAAAATCCATGCTGATATGACAGTTGTCACAATACAATCTAACAAAATTGTTTCAAATGAAGTTGAAGACAACTAAGCACTATTAGAGCCATTGTTCGGAAAAAACATAACGGATATTTTTGGCCAACCCATAAATGACCTGAGAGAGACCCACAGAGCCTCAAGAGACTGCTCCCAGTTTTTGTTCCTGGACACAAGGCAATTCATAAACTAAATCCGGAGATCTCAGCCTAAGCCTGGATTACAGGCACTCTTTATTAGCAGCCACAATTAAGATGTAGTCCCCCGTGTACTTAACACATAGTACCTGGTATGCAGTTGGAGCTTGAGAAATATTCGTCAAATTAATAAACAAAGGGTCTTGGAGGATCATGTTGGAAGTGATTTCTGTACTTAGCGGCAACACTTTCCTGAGTCTGGCCCCTCATTCTCCTTCACCATTGTGTTTTCTTAATGTCTGATGCGTCAGGCCTCTTTTTCCCAATTCCAGGCTGCCCGGCGTCCTCCACTCCTCTGGCTCTTCCCAGAAACCCCCACTCACTGGACTAGCCCGGCTCTGGTCGCCAACGTGGGGGTTAACTTTGACCGCAGAAACCCAGCATGGCTGGAACTTCTACGGTAACATTTAGTACTGCGCATGATCAGGCCTCTCCAGGACAGGAGGAGAGGGCTTTAGGCTGCAGGCCAGTGGTTCTCAGAGTGCAGTCTCTGGGCCAGCCGCATCACCGTCACCTGGGAACTTGCTCGGAATGCAAATTCCTGGGCCTTCCATCAGACTTACGACATCAGAAACCCTGAGAGTGTGGGCCGTTAGTCTAGGCTTTAACAAGCCCTCCAGGGGGCTCTAGCGCACCCTCAGGTTTTGGAACCACTGCTGGAAGGTGACACAGTTTTCCTTGTGTCCCAGCTGAGGCACCTGGGAGAAAAACGTGTCCTTTTTTTCTATGGCAGTTTTACGTAGGACATAAAAGTAACCAACTCATTTCACTCTATCAACTGATGGTTGTTGGCGTCAATTCATCATCAACAGGAATTACCAATTTGGGAAGTGGTGAGGAAGGAAACTTGACTCAGCACAAACAGCTCAGTTGTGACTCAGCGCGGCTGTAAAAATGGCGTGGCTGTTAGGAGGGCCTGGGGCGAGGCCCATCTCCGAGTGGACAACTCTGCTCTAGTGAGATATCTTCAGTGGTTCAACTCGGCCATGGAAACACAGTCTTCAGTCTCTGGTGTCAAGGGAAAGTGCACTTCTGGAGCCATGGGCGAGCCGATTTACTGTATTTTGCCATGTATGATGCATACCCATGTTTTGTGCACATTATACACAGGGTACCCATTATTATACTCATGGTATGTTTTCATTAATGAAAAATGTGCATTCTTTTTCTCCCTCAAAAATTTGGGCAAAAAGTGCACATTATACACAGCAGAATACAGTACATAGACAGAAGTTCCCACTTCTTGTACTGCTTGGTCTGTCCTTATACAAATGAGGACTCCAAATCCTCCCGGTTTGATTGGTCTGAAAGACACTGTCCTGATTGGCCAGAATGGAGCCACTCCGATGGGTCGGTGAAGAAGCTGATGGGGATATCGCTGTCCCGCTCTGACTGGATGGGGAAGCCGCAGTCCTATTATTGGTAGATACAGGACTCCAGGAACTCCACTGTAAGGGCTGGCCCACACGGCAGAAACACAGTGCAGGCAGGCAGTTCAGTGCAGGCTTCTCTCTGAGGTGTGGTTTGTGCGAGAGGCCCCTGTGCGGAAATGGCTGTTAGACTCTGTTTCTAAAATTTGAGACCAGTTAAGCCGTTGAGAGCCTTTCTTAGTATGTATCCTTTTTTTTCAGGGTCCACAACTACCTTATAGTTCTTATTCTCTTCTAATTGCTCAAAGGGAATACCTAGAAAACCTGCTGAATCCTTTCCATTTTTGAGCTTATAGTCTGAGTCTCAAGAACCTACAGGTCATAGTTTAATTAGCTCCTTCACTCTTGCCTGCAACAGTCTCTTTGCATTTCATTCCGGGATTGGGGGACACTCCTCGAGTCTTCTACTCTGCTGCACACCAGACCCAGTTCCACACACTAACATTCTCTCGGAGGCCTACTCTCTGCAGCATCAATTCTGATACCGATTTCTGTGTTCATTAGGCACAGTTGGTTGCATGAACAAAGATCCACTTAAGCAAGCTCAGATAAAGGGGTGGGGACTTAGTGGGCAGAAACCCATGGAATTACATGGAAATCTAGGAATACGACAGTGCTGTGTAGTGGCGATAGGCACAGACTCTGCAGCCAGGTCAGCTAGGACCAGAGCTGCCACTTAACCAGTTGTGTGACTTTGGGCAAATTATTTAACTTCTCTGTGCTTTGGTTTCTTCACTATATATAGGCATCCTATTTGTTTCATAGGCTTATTATCTGGATTAATGAGTTAATATGTCTAGAATGAACACTGCTTGACCCATAGTAAATGCTGTGTATGTATTTAGTATCATCACCATTTTGATTATTAACCGTAATAGGATAGGGCTCCTTGAGATGGAATTGGGAGGAGGTTCTGGGCGCAAGGCAGCCTGAAGGAGCTTAGCAGCAGCAAGTGAGGGACGCTCGTTCTGAGGTTTCACTGTCAACCTGATTAGCATGGCTGCTTCCTTTAGTCCTGCTACCAAATGGCCTGTGCTTCTTCAAACATCTGCACCTCCAACCTTTCACCTGAACAAATGGGCCTCAGCCTACCTTGGTCCCTGCTCTACTCCATAGAATTTACCCTTCTGCTTTGGCTACCCACTGGCAACAACTTTCTATATTAGTTCAACTCTCCAGGAAAGAGAATTGTGTCCAACCCACCTCTTGACACCAGAGTAGTTCAGAGTAGCAATTTGTTGTTCTTGGTGCAGATACTGACCCCTGGTCCAATCAGAAGAAGGGCGGTCAATCATGTGATGCCCAGGGAGGCGCAGAGGGAAGATTCTCTTAGGATGGAGTGATGGAAGAGCTACACTGTGACCACCGTGTTGACCACATAGCACGGTTCCATCTCTACCTCCCTGCCGGCTTCTTGATGACTCCGCCTTCCCCGAGCACGCTGCGGCACACAGCTGATACAGACTGCGGCCTGCCGCGAGAGACGCAGCGTCCGCCGGGGAAGAGTTTGTAGTCGTTGTGGGTCCCACTGTCTGTGGGGTCAGGGGCATGGGAGTGATAAGATTTTTTTTTAATCAAAAATTGTGCTCACAGTGTTTCTTAGTTTAATTTTTTATCTTGATGAAAATGCTCGGTTTTATACTGTCTCAAAACCAAATAGTTGTATACTAATAGTTTTATATTATTAAAAATTTTATACTGTCAGAAATTGTGACTTATGTTTCACAGTTTCAACAGTTGATTTTTATATCAGTGTGCCTACTCAATAGTTACACATAGTGTTGTCCTTGGAGAAGCTGTGCCAGGGATTTGACCCCGATGGTCCTTGCCCCACTGCGGGCCCATGCTTTTGGGCAGAGGTCAGCAACGTCTTCTGTACAGCTCAGGTCCTCCATGTTTTAGACTTTGCAGGCCTCATCCAGTCTCTCTACAATGACTCTGTCACTGTAGTGAGGGAGCAACCACGGGTGATGTTCCCATAAAACTTTAGACACTGAAATCTGAATTTCACTTAATTTTCACTTGTGAAATATTCTTCCTTTGATTTTTTTTCAAAAATTAAAAAATATAAAATTTTTCCCTTGTGGTTGGCCATTTGGAAAAAAACAGGTGTGCCAGATTTGGCCCCCAAGTGGTACTCTGCCATCCCTGCTGTTACGTGTGAGGGAGAAACAAACCTTTGCAATGCATAAGATATAAGAAAAAAAATGCTGTGGAAGCCGCAAGAAGGAGCATCAGACTCAGCCTGGGAGGACCTGGGAGGCTTCAGAGGGGTGACGCTGAGCTGTGTCTTCAAGCCAAGTGGAGAAGGCAAGGAAGGGAGTTCTAGAGACAGGGAACAGCTTGTGCACAGTGGATGTCGAATAAGCTTGTGAACCGCAGGTAGCTCGCCCGGCTGGGGAGTGTCCAGAAATGAGTGTGCAGGTCCAGATGGCGAAGGGCTTAATGAGACAGGCAAAGGTGGTTGGATTTTCTCCTGATGGTCAGTCGTTTTCAGACTTTCCAAACCTGGCCTTTAAAATAAATCTTAATCAGAAGCTCGATATGAGAAAAAGATTAGCAAGTCATCATTGACCTGCTGCTCTGGGTGAGACCAATGCCACCCAGCTGGGACGTGGGGTGAAGCAGGGAGGTTCCCAGAACCCTGCCACTTTGCCCCACCCCACCCGAGCCTGTCCCAGGGGCCTCTCAAAGGAACTGCCAGGACTGTGCTGAGCAGGGTGTAAAAACATCGCTGCGGCTAATGAAGGACACCGGCAGGGCTGTAAGCAGACATGGTCTGATTGTGTTCTAGGAAGGTTACTCAGAAGACAGGATGCATGAGGCAAGATCGCCGGCAAAGCAACCAAATAGAAAGGCAGCCATTGTTACAAACAAATAATTTCTTCGATTCCTATTATGTGCCAAGCACTGTGAGAAAATATTTCTCTCAGTGGTAAAGAGAGTAGACAGTAAACATGCAGCAAATAAATAAAGAAGTTATTTTTATATGAAAGTGATAGCTAGCATTTAGAGAGCACGTACTGTGTACCAAGTGCAGTGCTTTTCCAATATTAACTCATTTAATCCTTACCACAACCTTCTGAGGTGGGTAATATCGCTGCTTCCACTTTACAGAGGAGATTGAGGCGCAGGCTGAGATTGGGGCTATGAAGGACTAGACAGGTGTTGGGGAAAGTTTCCTTTATGGAGGTTGAGTTGACACCAGGAATATGAGAGTGGACAGTTATGGACCTCTCTGGAGCCGGGAAGTGAGCACTCCTAGCAGACAGGAGAGCAAGTTCAAGGGTTGAAAGGAGGGTATGAGTTGGCCAGTCTGAAGAACAAAAGGTTAGTGTGGTTGAGTACAGAGAGATAGGGAGGGGAGAGTGTTAGAGGAGGAGGTTGCCAAGGAAGCAGCAGCCCTATCCTATATGCCTTGCAGGCTGCTGGAAGGAGATTATATTTTTTTCTTAAAGTATAGAAGAGCCTTTGAAGAGAAGTGAAATGATTGGATTGGAATTCCCAAATAATGGCTGCCCCGTGGGGAATGGATGAGAGGCTGGCCCCAGGGGAAGCAGGGAAGCCTGCAGGAGGCTCTCGAAGGAGTCCTGGCAAGAAGCACTGTGGCCCTGCTCGGAGTGGTGGAGACAAATGTGGGAGAGACAGACAGGTTCTGTGGATCGCAGCAGTCCAGGGATGCAGTGGAGCTGAGCAGGGTGGCAGCAGTGAGGGTGGAGAGGGGGGATTGATGAAATAGCTTGTTAAGATGTAGAATTGAGAGGTATTGGTGACCAACAAGAAGACAAATTTAATTTTTGTTGCTTTCTAGATGCATTTGAGACACCCAGAAAGAGTCACTAGGCAGGCAGTTGGCAGTGTGTCCGGAATTGGGGATCTACCCTGGAACTAAGTGGAGTGCTACCGTACTTGGCGGAGTGCCAGGCTGTGTGCTGGGCTCAGCACCGCACTGTTTGGGGTGGGTGTGCCTGAGGGGAGTGGCAGCGTCCCCCCCACCTTTGATTCCCAGGCGTCCATAAGGCTGTGTAACACACAGTGGGGCCTCAGTAAATGTTTGTCAGACTAGAAAGAAGGTGTCCTTCATCTGGTGGAGTGGTTATAGCTCAGAGAGACAAGAACTTCCATGACACTGGAGCTGTGTTTATGGCCAGAACGAGGCCAGGGAGCCTAGAGGGAAGGGAGTCTCCCTGTGACTCCCTCACTTGAGGCTGGGTGCCATGTCATTGCCCCATGCCCTCAGCCTGGTCTTGGAAGAGTCCGCTGAAAGGCAAATTCTCTAACATACCAGCTGTCCCTAAATTATCGCTCACTGACATTTTCTTGAGGCCTATGTCTCTACCAGTGACCGCACTTTACAGTTAGGTTCCACGTGCTGACCCTGGCTTCTCTGAGGCAGGAGGATGAGGTGGGTCGCCTGGGGAGCCAGTAGTTTTAGTATCAGCCTCCTGCGTGTAGCAGATCTCCACGCCCCTAAAGCAGGGGCTCCTCACACCACAGAACCCTGATGCTGTGCACCTCTGCGGGAGGCTCCAGATCCCCTCTCAGAATAATCACTTTAAGTGTATAAAATAAAAACAGGGAATTGCAAAATGAACCAATTATATTGATATACAGATATGTCAAAATATTTTTTTCCATTTGAGATCTAGTGTATATCTTAATACATTATATAGCAAGGTCTGGGAGCAGTAACTACCATAATTGCAAAGTAGAGACAGTGTAAACAGTATTTTGAGATATCTGAAACAACTATAAAATGATATGAAAATATTTCTTCTGATGGCAGAGTCACAGATTCAGTCAATACTACTGTGGCGTGCGTTCATAATGAAAGGAAATGCTAAAATACTTTATCCTTGTCCAACTTCACAGATTCTCTGGGTTCTGTTCTGAGCTGTGGATGTCAGTGGAGCCCCCCCTCCCCTCACTATTCCCTTAAGTGACTGAGTGTTCGAGGAACCGATGGCATGAGTGTAACGTGTCGCATGTTGTTTCAAAATTTATTGGATTGGCTTATTTTGACAATGCAAGGTTTATTCTCATATGTATTTTACACATCAAGACTTGGCCAAGAGCAAGGGCTCCATAAATGATGGGTGGATGGGCGCGTGGAGAAACTTCAGAAAGGTTAAATGACTTCCCTGACTTACAGCTCATGAGTGATAGAGCTTGAACTTGAGCCCATGTCACTTTTTACTCAAAGTCTCTTGTTCTTTTCATTCTGTCATGCAACTATTATGCTATTTTTATTTTAAAGGCTTAACTCAATGAGAGGCATGTTCATAATTTACTCTACTCTGATCATGGGAGAGAACAGTCCTATTGTTCCTTGGCCAGAGAACTCCTAAAGTGTTTTGTTTACTTCTCAGACCCACATATTAAGTGCACTGGATCTGTAGACCCTCAAAGGCTGAGATGGCAAAAGCCCCAGAAACTGTCTCTTACGAGCTGTCAGTGAACTGCGGATGTGAAATTCAGAGAAGACCAAGATACCTGGCAGTAGGAGGGGTGGGGTAGTTTAGTATTGCTCCCCAAGGTAGAATTATGCCCCAGAATTTACAAGGGACAAATTTTGACTCAATCAAAGGGCTCTGTAGTGTTTAGACCTACTCAGCATTGTGCCAGCATTGCCTGATGTGGTATTGACTGAAACCGTTAAAACATTGATTTGTACATTAAATTCATTCAAGAAATGTTTATTAACAACCTACTACATGCAAGATGCTGAGGTGTGTGCTGCATTTAAAGTGTAGATTAAGATAAAATACTGTAGAGCTTAGAGTCTGTTGAGAAACAGACAATAAATAAAAATGTAAAAACAATAATAATAATAAGTATGGTGAAGGAAACTAAGTGGTATGTATGATTCAGAATGACAACTAGGGTAGGGATGGGAAGATCATTTCATGTGTCCATGAAGAGGTGACATTGAACTCGAAATCTGAAAGATTAAAAAGGCCTACAGTGCGGCAAAGAGGGGGAGAGGAGATCCGAAAGAAGTAGCATGTGCAAAGGCTCTGAGGCAGAAAGTTGGTAACATGCTGAAGAGCCGGGAAGAAAGCCGCTGTGGGACTTTAAGCAGGGGAAGGAGAGCAATGAGGAGTAAGTGTGCAGAAGTAGACAGGGAGCAGCTCATGTCAGACTGGGGGTGGGTGGCATTTGGATTTAATTCTAAATGCCAATGGAAGCCCTTGAAAAGTTTTAGGCAAGGTAGTGACATGATGGGTTTTATATTTTAAAGGATTATTCTGGCTACTGGACAGAGAATAGATTTTAGGTTGAAAGAGAGAGTCCAGGAGGCCCTTGGAGTAGATCAGGAGTGAGATGATGGGGCTGGGATTGGGTGGGACCATGGAGATAACACTTGAGATCCTTGGGAAATTCAGCAGAGATGTCTCCTGCATTGGACGTGGGGAGTGAGGGACAGAGAGGAGCTGGCGGTGACTGATGGTGCTGTTACCATGTTGGGAAGACCAGAGAGGAACAGAGTGGAGGAAAGACATGTCCGCATAACCATTTCCACCCACTCTGAAGCCTCGTGAGAGGCACCATTCGTTCTCAAAGGAAATGATGCCATTTATTGGAGGGTATTTAGACATGTGGGAGACAGTACTTCTTCAGTAGTCAGCACGATGGGGGACACTCCTGGCATTTTGTGGACAGGGTCAGGGATGCTGCAAGTCCGGCATCCCCCAGGACAGCTCCCGTAGCAAAGAAATGTCCCATCTGGAACACCAGTGGCTTTTTCCCAGAAAAACATTGGCGGACTGAGTCTCTTTCAACTCTAAGAATCTAGGAAAAGGCATTTTCACACTATCAGCCATTCATATCTTTTTTAAAAAAAATTTGAGTCAAGTATCTTTTCATAAGTAGTTGACTGAAATTAGGTATAGGCAGGAGATGGAGATTTAGATGGGAGATGGTGCATAAAGCAAGAAAAAGGAAGGATACCTCTCGGGGTGGGGTTGGGGGTAGGTAGGGCTCGGTGGCTGGAGGACACTGGGGCTACCGGGGCTGTTGAAAGGAGGAGAGAAGGTGGAAGAGCAAGTGAGAGGGTGTGAAATACAAGCTTTCCACTTTTCATGTTCCGTGTTCCCTGTGGCTGCACTACCCGCTGCCAGGTTCTTGCCTGGTATAGAGATGCCTGCCTTGCTGTGTCCCCAGACTTCCTTCTCCGTTCCTTCTGCACACTTGAAACTTTTCCTTCTCATCATCTGAGTCCCCAAAGTAAACCTTCTTCCCAGTGATCAGAGAGATGCCACAGACTGAGAACCCGATCAATGCTGTGCATGATAGAAGAAGAAGAAGAGTGATGGGACCTTAAAGGCTAATGAAATCACACTCTAACTCGGGTGAATAATTGCTCTTTCTATCTCTGTAGCCTAATAAAGATTCTTTTCTAATTATTTTCACATGTGATTTCATTTGGGCCTCCCAACAATGCTAATAGACAGGGCACGCGTATTGTTGTGTCCATTTTACAGATTTCGTCATTGAGGTGCAGCCCGTAAGGGACAGAGCAGGGGCCAGAACTTGGACATAGGGCTTCTAGCGAGGTTTCCTACCTGCAAGTGAACCCCTGGGTTGGTAATTTAGGAAGTGATGAAGAAACTGTTTGAAAGGAAGTGTGTATATGCCAAGTGGTAGCAGAATACAAAATTAGCTGGCCAAGAGGTCTTTTATCAGTGTGTAAGAAGCTCATAGGGACTCACTCTTTGCCCTGGCCCCACAAGGCAAAAGCAAAATAAGAGTCCTTTTTGCGTCTTGGGGTAGAAGACTTGACTCCTGCTGGGTTCCCAGTGCTTGAGTCCCCACTTTTGGGCACATTTCCTCCAGGTCTTCCCACAACAGCTGCGGCATGGCTGTGAACACCCTGAGTGAGCCTTGGTGGGTCCGGCCGGCTGTCACATGGTAGGGGCTGGGTCATGGTGTTCCTCAACTCCAGAGGGCACCGTTCATACCCTCGAATACATGACTGGCACCACCTGGAGTTGTGCAGTGCACACTGAGGGTGGCTATTGTCAAAGAAAATGGCATGAAGGAGGTCACGCTGTTCCCCTCATAATATGCTCACGACTGTGTACACTCACACACACTTGCACACGTGCAGGCACATGCGTGCATCCATGCACACCGCCCACACACACATAGCACTCACCCCTGCTCAGTAGCCTCGGCTCCACTTTGGTACATCAGGCCCAAGGCTCTATCTTTTTCAGCCTGAGCATCGTTTGAGACAAGGTAGCTTTCTCTGCTCACTGAAAAAGTTTCCCTCCCAGAGCAGGCTGCAGTGTAGGCGTGTCACTCTGGTTAGACATGGCAGGCAGGAGAAGCAGAATGACAACTCTGAGGGAACCAAGAAAGCCCAAAGGGGAGACAAGGTGTAGAGTTAAGTCAAGATTGGATTTTGTCATGAAAGGCAGAACTAGCAAAAGCATCATTACAAGGCATTAACCTTGTTACACACAGATGAACAAGCACAGGCTGGGACCCAGAAATAAATTACACGTAATAAACTAGACAGAATAGGCTGAGAGCAACATTAGCAGTTACGCTCTAAGGGGAGAAAAGGGCAAGATACAAAATAGGCCACACAAAAAAAAGTAAGAATAATCTCTGGACACAGGGGGCCAACTATACTATTTCTCCCCCTTTTTGCTGCTTGGCTCCCTAGGTATTAACTGTACTTTTGTGCGCAGGTTTCCCTGGGGCCTTTCTTTTGTTTTCATTGGCTGAAATGAGCTGAGCGTAAGAAAGCCATTCAGAGGCCTCCTTTTTCCATTCATGGGGACCTGTCCATTTCTGTGTGTTTCTAGCACAAAAGAATCCATTTCCATTCAGCCACAGCCGCCCTTAGGGTTTACGTGAGGTCCAAGCCCGCTCTTTCCTCTTTTCTTCCAGGCTCACTCTTGTAATTGGCTACACAGTCCTGACTCTGGCCGGCATCCTCCAGGGTGAGAGGAGCAGGCACCTGCGTGGCTTCTGGTCCCTCACAGCTGAGGAAGAGCTACAGCGCACCACCAGGCCCAACAGGCCGTGACTCTCATTTCTTATACCTTGACGTGCTTTTGGTTGCAGGTGACAGAAGACCTCATCAAGAGCAACTTAAACCACGACGGCAATTGTTAACTTAGTAAAAGGTTTAAAGGTTGGAAGTCTGTGCTCAGTCATGTCCTCAAGCACCCAGGGCCTTTTATTATTCCCCTGCACCAGTCTCAGCCTGTTGATTTTCATCTTCTATCTTAACTGTCATGGAAACAAAGTGCCTGCCACCACTGCCCCTGTGGCCCCACACCACTGATTTCAAAGGGAGGAGGTGAGGGAAGAGGGCCAATGGGCTTGCCTTAAGAACCTCCTCTTATCAAGGAGGAAACTTATACCCAGAAAGCCCCTCAAGTGGACTTCCTGTAAATCACTGGCTGGACCTGGGCCACGTGGCCACCCCTGGCTCCAAGGGGTAGGAGAGCAAGTATCTGGCAGTGGGGAGTGGGAGTGCCATTTGGCTTGGCCCAATGATGCTTTGCCCAGGCTTAGGCTTATCGCTGCCTGCACAAAATTCTGGTTCTTGTGGCAAAGAAGGTGGGAGTACTGCCATGGGTGTGGCAGGAAGTCTTTGTGTTTTTAAATAAGGTAATGATGGTGAACGTGGATTGTGTGTTACTGTGGGCCGGACCCTGTTCCGAGCTTCACTGGGGCCTGTGTGCTCACTCACTCCAGACTCACAGCAAGTCTATGACATAAATGCTGTTGCCGTCACTTCCGCTGTACAGAGGAGGAAACTGAGTCACAGAGAGGTTACACAGTGTGCCCCAGATTACTTAGCTAGAGAGTAATAGAGACAGGATTCAAACCTAGGAGGTCTGGCTCACTACCCTCCACCGCTCCTATTAGGTAAGACGGTAAAATACTCCAAGTCCCACACAATAAGTACATGCTACTGATAATAATGATACCAGCTAAAACTGAACATGTCATTTTTACTAGAATGATTATTATCTCTTCTTCATAACCACCCTACTAATCAGGCTTGATTAGCCTTATTCACAACTGAGAAAGCCTGCCTCCAGCAGGGTTTAAGAAATTGCTGCAGGCCCCCAGTGGCTGAGACCTAGCTCTAGCGCAAACCTCACCTCTCTGAACCCTCGTCCCAGGCGTTTTGTTCTCTGCCACCAGCTCTCCAGGTTGGTACCATTGATTTAATGGCTGTGCTATGCTGGTGACCCAGCACTTCATTTTGAAAATTGCAACTATTGAGGAATAGTCAGAAGCCAGGGAAGGACACTAGAAAGGCTGAGACAAAAATTTGGAAGCAATGTTCATCTTGTTCCCTTTCAGCCTTGAGCTGCCTCTGTTTTGGGAGCCAATCTTTCACAGACAGAATATTTCATCCAACCTCAGCAAAGGCCACCCATGACGTCATGGTTCTTGGCTAATCAGAAGAGCTACAGTTATTAAGTACCTTCTGTATACCAGACATGGGAGTACACTGTCCCATTTGGTCTTGTGGATGGATAATCAACAGTCCACAGCCATTCCTCATTCTGTGTCAAGAGATGAAGAAGAACGGAGTTCCCTAGCCAAAGGCAGCGGTATTAGAAGGTACCAGGTGCCCAGAGGGACATGACGCTCAGTTCTCTGAGTTAGCCTCTCTGTGCTGCTCAAATATTTAATGAAAGTAATAGGTATAGGTGGCCGATGTTAAGTTTGAGCAATTCTGGTTTTATCTTAAAGGAAGACGTGGCGGGGGGTGTTTGTCTAAAGGCCATCTGATTCTTTTTCTGCTTATAGTCATGGGGCATCTAAATGGTGGCCTATTGTCCTCATTCATAGATTTTTCTTTCTTCACTTCAATTTTAACAGAACAGGACCTCAACTTGCCCAACTGCATGACAAGTATCTTTTAAAAGAAAAAAAAACCCAACTTCTAATGGGCTTTCAAACCATCTCCTTAAACTGAGTTTACTATTGGATATTGTATGCAAATCAGCCACTTTCCCCCTAGGTTATGACACCTCTTCCTTGGAAAGTGGCCGTGGCATTGGAGGAAACCCTTGCCAGCTTATCTCTTCCTCGCAGCGTAACTTCAACAAAGATAAGTAGGCGGCACTTTTAAAGGCTTCAGAAATCAATTTAGTCCCTGGATCCATTCAGTGTAGATGTTAATGAAACTTGGTGGGTTTAAAAATAATGAATATTTAATATGACATAAATTGAAAGACATAAACACTGTTGGCAATACTATAATGAAGTTAATACATCTTAGCCTCCCTCTGCTCCCCTCCTCCCTCCCAAAATGGGGTGATTTGGGGAGTTGCGGTGATGCTTGCTGAAGTTTGCCGGCGTTCTCATTGGCTGAAACGTAAATGTGCCTTTGAAAACCTCCGTGCAGTTGGGGACTGACGCTGGCAGATAAAGTGTGCTGTCACACTGTGTTCAGTGGCTGCAGACGGCAACGACTCTTTCTAGCTCCGTATCTTCCAGAGATTTGTGTAACAAACGCAGTTCTCTGCGGGCGAAGGCAGGGAGCTGCATAAAATACCTCATGCCTTTAAACAAGAAAGAATAGGACATTTTGGTCAACACTCTGTGCGCTCTGGGTTTCCAGAGGGGCTTTATTTGACCATCAGGGGCAAGCATGTGATTGCACGTGGGCAAAGCCTTAGACTATTGAAATGCCTTCGGGGCGGGACTTGTGCTTTTCATTTCCTCTTCAAGAGCATCAGCACCAGGTCCAGCCTCTGTGCCCGGTTCCTCTTTAGTGCTGTGGCTCTGTCTTTTCCACCACCCATGAACACATCTGTCCCTCTTGACCCTCTGAAGTAATTACCCTGGCTTTGGGCTTCGTATTGCACCTTCTTGTGAATCCAGAATCACCCTTCCTGCCATCACACCCACTAGGATGGTCTGTCTGACATCTTGGGAGATGGCTTGTTTAACCTCACAGAAGCCAATCCGTAGGTAAAACAAATTGCAACAGGATCCTGCAAACAGCCAAGTGTAAGACTGTCTCCCTCCCAATTCAGCAGTGGGCTCTCTCGGCAATAAAGCAGAACTTGGTTTCCTGTATCGGCTGGGGGAGTGTTAAATGGATGGCTAGCTCACTGCTGGCAATCAATACACGTTAATACATAGTAAACAAATGGCTGCCATGGGCTGGGCAAACAGGGCGATTTTGCAGATGAAAGGATAAAATGTTTTTCCTGGGGACCTTGTCTAAGAAAATATATTTGGGGCTCTGGTAGGAGCCTTCCCAGGTGGGTATAAGTGACATTTAATCATCTTGAGATTATCGCTGTTAAAAATGATCTTTTTTTATTTGTGCATTTGTGTGTATATTCAGAAAGAAAACCAGCAACTTGAAAAAGTCCAGCCAATCGCATCGTCTACCTTGATCCATTCGGACCTGACAGCTGTTTATGGCACCGTGGTAATGAACAGAACAGTTTTATTCCTGGGGACTGGAGACGGCCAGTTACTTAAGGTTGGTTTTCTGTGCCTCCTTCAATGTCGATTTTAATAGTGATCCAATTTTGTGCATTTTAATTTGTTTATTGCTTCTGGATTATGCACACCACCATACCAACTGTTTTATGAACTCCTCAGCCCCCCCCCCCCCCCCGAAATGGCTTGAAAGAAATTTCTAGAAATCTATATGTAATAATCTACCTAGCTATGCAACAAAGCACCAGCCTCCTTCTTTCCTGGTTCGTGCCAAGATATTTCCCTTTCCTTACTCATGAGTTGCCTGGGCAAGGTAAATGGGGGTCTGGCCCCTACTGCATCGCTGACTCACCTCCCTGAGACATTTAACCTTTCGGTTCTGTCTCCTTTATAATGAAAATGTACAAATCACCCGATTTCTCACAACTTTGAAGAAATGAAAGATTACAGGGCTTGAACAGACAAAACAACCCCCCCCCAAACAGGTGCTCCTTGACTCCAGCCCACTTACCGCCCACAGAGGGACTTGGTTTTTTGCCCTTTGTACCCACACACACCACAGAGAGGTAGAGACCTGAGATCCTTTGAGATTCCCCTTGACTTTTATCTCTCTCAGGATCATATTTTCCCACTGATTGGATGCACCACTGGTCAAGTTGAGATATTTTATTCACTTAGGGGAAGGGCCGTGGGAAGGAGGAGAAAATGAAGTCAAAAATACCTAATAACTTGCCTGAGATTACGTTGCGGTTGTTTTCTCAATGCTGTCAGCAAGCCTGTTACTGAACACTTGCTGCGCCCCCCCCAGCACGTGTGGCTGGGCACTGCACCATTTCTGTCAGCCTAGGGTGGTGTTCCCGGGCCTGTCTGTAGCCAGTCAATTCGCTGTCAGCTCAGATTCTAAACTGAACATTAACAGGTTTGTTTTCCCAACTGATCTCCCACTGATAACTAGCTGTGTGGTTTTAGGTAAATGGCCTAACTTCTCTGAGACCCCTTTTCTTTATCTGTAAGATGAGATTGTGCTAGACAACCTAGAAAACGCCTTCCTCTTCTGAAGGTCTCCAGTTCTGTCTTCTGTGCACCTCTCCCCACTCCAGCCAATCCGGTGCTTGCCCTGCTCCAAACGCGCATTGGGCAGCCCGGCTCTCACGCCTCTGCTGCACTGCGCCCCCTCCCAGTTGCTCTCCCTCGTTTCTCTGCTTTACTGAATGCTGTGTCTCTGTGCTTTGGCTTGGCTTAAACTCCACCTCATCTCTGAGGACTCCTCAGCCTGTAGTGATCATGTTTTTCCCTCATCTCCTGAAATACTCATTATCTGTATCATTTTCTTTTTTGGCTCATTACAAATGACTTGCTTTCATGCCTAACCTTTTCCCTTGTGTTTGCCTGGCCTTCTCAACTTGATTGGAAGTGTCTTGAGAAGGGGGCCATGAATTCCCACAGCCTAATACAGTGCCGAGTGCCTGGTAGGCATTTGATTTAATCTGTTTCCTTTGGAGGAAACCCAGTAACATATGGGAGGGAGTTTGTTTGTATACACATTCTTTTAAAATATACATTGATCATCTTTCCTGTTGTGTTAGCTCAATTTCCCCAGGAAAGGTAAACACCCATCACTCACTCTCCCCTACTTGCTGGGAGCCATGCAGTGGTAGCTGTAGCTGCACCAAGCTGCTCAGGCTGATTGGACCCATTAACCTGGCAGAAGAAGTTCCCATCAATCCAAACTGGGCCTCCTCCCCAATTATCTCTTCAGATTTGGGATATTTTTGATGAGTGTTTTGACAAGAACTCTGTTTCTCCAACGCTGAGCCAACCAAACCGTTACATGGGAAATTGAAGGTGAAGGAACACTTGAGTACACATAGCTCCCCAGGCCCCTCCTATTTTCTGGCCTCACCAGTCCAGGTGCGGCTGGCCAGTTTTTAGACATGTTGCCGCACCAGAGGGGTCAAGCCAGCTGCAGCTTCAAGCTGCTGAGGGAGAGGTGGTCGACTGAAGTCTCATTTTCCTCAGCAGTGGGTAGGGGTACCCTTCAAACGCCACACAGGTGGCCTTGTTTGACTAACAAGGCAGGTTGATTTTCTGTTTGTTTCGTGACTGTTAACATTTATTACAGTGATTTCTTCCTGCCAGTCACTGCACGTTCTAGCTCACAGGTGGCAAACACAAGGCCCGGGGGCCGAATCTGGCCCTCCGCTGTGTTTTATCCAGCCCGGCACCTTGTTTCTACCCGGCAGCCCTGAGCTCCTTGCCCCCAGTTAAGGAGTAGTTACATTTATACAGTCCTAAAATTACATTTGGTCTTTGAAGGCAACCGTAAGGCTGATGTGGCCCCCGGTGAAAATGAGTTTGACACCCCTGTATCTAGCTAATTCACTCCTCTCCAGAACTCTGTGAAGTAGATATACTGTTCCCATTTTACAGATGAGGGAACTGAAGCCCAGAGAAGTCGGGTGATTTGCCCAAGGTCACACAGTGGCAGAGCAGGGATATGAACCTGGAGCGACTTCAGAGACTGCTCTACAATCCTTCGTGACTTTGTAACCTCTGTCTGGCAGGGGCAACTGGTCCCCGAGGGTTCTCTGGCGGGGAGTGGGAAGCATGTTGATATTGGGGTCGAAGGTAGGGGGTCGGTGGTGAGTGAACAGTAGTCCTGGGCTGAGTCCTGGGATTTTTCTCTTAGAGGTTCAGAGAAAAATTGCAGCTTGAAAAGACAGACCATCGGAGTGAAACGATGCCTCACTGGCATGATTCCCTCCTGGGAATGAAGCCCTGCCCCTAGCTTCCCTTAGGAGGAAGTTACCAGGGACAATTTGAGCTGACTTAGCCCCTCCAAGGCTCTCTAGAACAGCCCAGTAATTCCCAAGGCTCCCCCATGTAGCCGATTCCTGGGTGCATCCCCTGGGACCCCCCCAGAGTCCTGGAGACTCGGGGCTGAGTAGAGATGATTTGGAAGACACAAATAATCCCTAAATCCCTTTATTCAAAAACTTCAAGCTTCCCCCTTGCCAGACTTGTCACCAGACTGTTAGAAAAGACGAGCACTGACAGACACAAGCTTGGCGCCTCACGCCCTAGAGTGGAGGTACTAATGAGCAGGGAAAACCAAAACCCAACCAAGGCAGATCAGCCGCGTGCTTCCCAGGGATCAAGAGTTGATGGCACTCTGACAGGTGCCAGGCACTGTGGTGTATGGCTGGTTGGATGAGAGGCAGGGAACAGCAGTTGGGGGCCTCCTGCTGATTTTTACCACCACACAAAAAACCCTGGTATCTTAAATCTCGGAAAACCTTGTAGAGTTTTCCTGTAATTCAGTGCATTTTAAATATCATGTTATTTAAGTACTTTTTTTTTATTGTAAAAGTGATATAGGCTCACCCTGGCCAGTATGGCTCGGCTGGTTAGAGCATCCTCCCATATGTCAGAAGGTTGCGGGTTCAATCCTTGGTTCGGGGCACGTACAGGAGGTGACCGATCAGTGTTTCTCTCTCTCTCTCTCTCTCTCTCTCTCTCTGCCTTCCTCATTCTCTAAAATCAATAAACATACTTTAAAAAAGTTTTAAGTGATATGTGCTCCTAGAAAAAACTGCAAAGTGGAGCCGGGGACGTGGGGAAAGCAAAGAAGAAACACGTCTGTGGTGTCAGAGGGACTGCTGCTGTCAGCAGTTTGGGGTTTCAGTTTGCTTTCTTGTTTTACATATTTGAGGTCAGACTGTATCCAATTTTGCATCCTTTTTTTCCTTTAGTTAATGAGGGGAAACGCAATATTAAAATGTTATGGTAAGCCTCTTGTAAACAATATTTTTAAATAACTGTATCATATTCTGTTATATGGAAACATTATTTTGAGCTTAAGCCGAGAGAATGAATCACTTTAAAAGTGTCTTTAAAGATATGCACTTTTTCCAAGTAATCCAGCACCACTTCCAAAGGTAAGATTTTACTCATGATGAGTGGAAAAACAAAAGACTTGACAGTGTGCTAATACCTTTACTGTCCTCTTTGTCCTGTCTTTATTCCTAATTCCCTTTATAAGATTTTAGAAAAACGGAAGGACTTTAGAACCGAAAGCGTCCTTTGAGAGGATCTAATATGCCCCCTTATTTTATCAACGTGCTGTCCTGATGGTTATAAGGCAGGTTATGTTCAGTAACTTCCCCCACCCCACCTCTGTTATTTCCTCATTTTACTTCCTTTCTGAACAGGATTGCATTCTATAATTTTTCAGTTGTCTGCGTCTCCACTGAGATCAGCTCAAAAAGTATGGCCACACTGAACTCAGCTTTTGGGGATTTATGTCGCACCTGCTGTGTAGCCGGGATACTGATAAGCGCACACAGTTTTATAAACACATGCAGGATCCTTTCCCAGCCTGTGTGGCACAGCCTGTCACGTGGTTTGGGTATCTTTGAGCTAATGCATATAAAAAATTATCCTTATTTCAAGGACAGACTTGGATATTTTGAGCTTTTCCAGGTGGTAAAATAATAACAATATGCATGAAATTTGAAATTTGAAACTTTACGCATGCCCGTTAACCTTTCTTGTGAGCATAAAAGATAACAAGGCAGCGGGCGCGGAATAACAATAGCTAACGTTTCTGAGCTTTTACCATGTGCCAGGGATTAGAACCAGAGTCTGCATGGGTTAACTTGTTTAATCTCATGAGTCAATCCTATTACCATGCCAACTTCATAAGTGGAAAAAACCTGAGGCTCAGAGAAGTTAGGTAACTTGCTCAAGGTGATTTGAACTGAAGCAGGCAGGCTCTCCCCCAAACTACTCAGATAATTAAAATGTAGTCTGTGGAGCTTGGTGGAGTTGGTGGAACTGGCTTTTATTTTTCATTTTATTTTTAATATTGCAGTAGTTAGGTCAGTACCAAGATTCCACGATTTGGGGTTTCTTGAGAAGGAGCTATGGCCTCTGTGGTTTTAGTTTGTTCCTCTTTCTGTGTTAGAAGAAGAAAGAGTCCTTTTCTCTCAGGGTTGCAAGTAGCTTATGGGAGCCCGGATCCTGCAGGGTCCAGCACAAATAAGGTCCCCTTTTATTTTTAAACAAGGTTTTATTTATTTTTAGAGAGGGGAAGGGAGGAAGAAAGAGAGGGAGAGAAATATCAATGCCTTTTGTGCACTCCCCACTGGGAGACCTGGCCTGCAACCCAGGCATGTGCCCTAACTGGGAATCGAACCTGCAACCCTTTGGTTCTCAGGCTGGGACTCAATCCCCTGAGCCACACCAGTCCGGAGTACGGCCCCTTTTTTATTACATAAAAATATTTTATTATGAAATCATAAGGATGTAATTCTGTAACGTAACAATGTCACACTCAAGCACACCATGTGACATTTTAGTAAAATGTCCAAACTGCTGTCCATCTCATACAAGACATACATGTGCCAACCACACCCCATGGCATTACTTGTGCCAGCCCCTGTACTTGGGGCCCCTGCTTTTCCTCAGTAGACACCTTTAGAGCAAAAGTAGGAAATTTGTCTTTGAGCTGGTTCTGGGAAGGGCACCAGTGATGGGAGGCTAGTGTTGGGTTTCTTCAACACCCCTAGTACTGAAGTAGGGTTCAGGGTGTAGGAAGCCATATCATGCCCTTTCCCCCTATCCAGCAGCAAAGCATCGCTGCCCTCAAAACCTTATTCCTGACTGGAAGTCTGGAATAAAGCTGTATGGAAGTCTGACAACCAAGGAGTTAAAGAAGAAACATTCACTCAGACCAGTAGGAGGGGCGGAGACGGGCGGCTCGGGTGGAGAGGACTCATGGCAAGTCTGCGGCTGGCAGACCGGGCAGTCCCACATTCAGGTGCAGATAAACTGGGAGGAACAACTGGGGAGCGAAACAGACTGAGCAACCTAGGGTTCCAGCTCGGGGAAATAAAGCCTCAAACCACTGATTGAAAACACCTGTGGGGGTTGAGGCAGCAGCGGGAGAAACTCCCAGCCTCATAGGAGAGTTCATTGGAGAGACCCACAGGGTCCTAGAACATACACAAACCACCCACCTGGGAATCAGCACCAGAAGGGCCTAATTTGCTTGTGGGAAGCGGGGGAAGTGACTGAAAACCTGCAGAGAGTGGAGCAAATGGCACTGTTCCCTCTTGGACACCTCCCCCACATACGGCCATGCAGCAGTGACGTGTGTTGCCCCACCCTGGTGAACACCCCTTATTACATAACAGGCTCGATGAGACCAAAAAAAAAAATGGCCCAAATGAAAGAACAAAGCTCCAGAAAAAATATAACTAAGCGACAAAGAGAAAGCCAACCTATCAGATGCAGAGTTCAAGACACTGGTAATCAGGATGCTCACAGAATTGGTTGAATTTGGTCACATATTAGATGAAAAAATGAAGGCTATGCTAAGAGAAACAAAGGAAAATGTACAGGGAACCAATTGTGATGGGAAGGAAACTGGGACTTAAATCAACGGTATGGACCAGAAGGAAGAAAGAAACATCCAACCAGAAAAGAATGAAGCAACAAGAATTCAAAAAAATGAGGAGAGGCTTAGGAACCTCCAGGACATCTTGAAACGTTCCAACATCCGAATCATAGGGATGCCAGAAGGAAAAGAGGAAGAGCAAGAAAGTGAAAACTTATTTCAACAAATAATGAAGGAGAATTTCCCCAATCTGGCAAAGGAAATAGACTTACAGGAAGTCCAGGATGCTCACAGAGTCCCAAAGAAGTTGGACCCAAGGAGGAACACACCAAGGCACATCATAATTACATTAGCCAAGATGAAAGATAAGGAGAGAATCTTAGAAGCAGTAAGAGAAAAGGAGACAGTTACCTACAAAGGAGTTCCCATAAGACTGTCAGCTGATTTCTCAAAAGAGACCTTGCAAGCAAGAAGGGGCTGGAAAGAAGTATTCCAAGTCATGAAAGGCAAGGACCTACATCCAAGATTACTCTATCCAGCAAAGCTATCATTTTGAATGGAAGGGCAGATAAAATGCTTCCCAGATAAGGTCAAGTTAAAAGAGTTCATCATCACCAAGCCCTTATTACATGAAATGTTAATGGGACTTATCTAAGAAAAAGAAGATAAAAAATATGAACAGTAAAATGACAAAAAACTCACAGTTATTAACAGCTGAACCTAAATCAAAAACAAAAACAAACTAAGCAAATAACTAGAACAGGAACAGAATCATAGAAATGGAGATCACATAGAGGGTTATCAGAGGGGGAGTGTGTGGGGAGAGAGGAGGAAAGGTACAGAAAATAAGAAGCATAAATGGTAGATAGAAGATAGACAGGGGGAGGTTAAGAATAGTGTAGGAAATGTAGAAGCCAAAGAATTTATATGTATGACCCATGGACATGAACTAAAGGGGGGGAATGCAGGTGGGAGGGGGTGCACAGGGTGGAGGGGAACAAAGGGGGGAAAGTGGGACACCTGTAATAGCGTAATCAATAAAATATATATTAAAAAAGCCTAACTCCCACCAGTGGAATTCATTATCCAAACCGTGGAGCAAAATTCAACCCAGTTCCAGAAAGATTTTCCTGTATTCTAACAGTAGACAAACTATGTAACACCGGAGGAGCCCTCCTGGACTCTGGTGTTTAAAGTTTCAAGTGAAATAAGAGAAAACAAAAGTAAAATCTTTTATTTATTTTATTTTTAATGAAAACTTTTAGAAGGACAAGATCAAGATATATATATTCCCACAGAATGTTCACATAAGAACACGGGGAAACCAGAGCAGGACCTGGGGCTGGAAGTGGGTGGCTGAGCTAAGGCAATGGGCCAAGAAGCAAAAGCAGCAAGAAGTGTCAAAACTTGGAAGTGGGCCCCATGGTTGGCTGTTTAGAATATCTCATGAAGCTATTTCAAGTTCATCCCCACGTCATTCATTTCAGTCTGTGAGTTCAGGGGGGCCTCCCCAGTTTAGAGCTAGTACTCCCTTGTAATCCGCAGATCTAGAGCTTGTGATTCAGGCTGTGTGCTTCTCTTATACGTTATAATAATGTAAGTGCAATGGATTGGAAACAAGAGAGGAATTTGCCTTAATCTTCGTATTTCATCTTTATTACGCCTAACTACAGAAGCACATTAAATGCTTTTGGAAAATCATCTGGCTTGTGTGTATGTGTGTGTGTGTGTGTGTATGAGGGAAAACGAGAAGATGGGTCCGTTTGTCCTTCAACTGGTTAGCCCTGAAGGGCGAGGCATAAGGACAGAAATTTGGCATATTTGAGCTTCTGGAACCCCATGACTTTTCCATCTCACGGCAATATTAAAGAAGACAAGCAATAGTCTTTGTTTAATTCCTCCCCCCTCATTTTTCTCACCATGCTAATCCCTCCCGGCGGCGGAGTCAAACTTGTAATACAACTAACTGTATGGTGTGGAAGTCTCACACACCATATATTTCAGGCCTAGAGTTTGCGTGTGTGTGTGTGTGTGTGCAGCAAAAATCCCAAGACTAGTCAATGAGG
Organism: Desmodus rotundus; assembly: GCF_022682495.2. Classification (NCBI taxonomy): domain Eukaryota; kingdom Metazoa; phylum Chordata; class Mammalia; order Chiroptera; family Phyllostomidae; genus Desmodus; species Desmodus rotundus. The sequence goes on along the minus strand of NC_071389.1, from coordinate 117,248,438 downwards.
CTTTAGGAAGATGTCAACAGAAATAATATGTTGACATAAACTGAAATTCTTCATCAGGGAAAATTTGTTTTCTAGACAGGTTTCAGCTGGAAAAATGTGAAAACCCTTATAAAATCTTGAATGCTACTAGAGAAGTTTTTTCTTTAATAAATAGTTATTGGGTGCCTTTTATGTGCCAGGCACTGTTCTGGGTGCTGGGGGTACAACAGTAAACGAAACAGGCAATATCCCCGCTCCTGTGGCGGGAAGAGAAAGACAGAAAACAAGCAAATGGGTTAGTCCACGATAGACTCATTTCAGATGGTGGTTAGTGCTATGAAGAAAACAGAGGGGTGGTTGGAGGGTGGCCGTGGGGTACAGGAGAAGCTTCTCTTCTCAGAAGAAGTGACATTTGAGACTTGAAGGTTGAAGGGGTATATCAGAATATACATGGCTCAGGTGGACTTCAGATTAGAACTATATTAAGGGCATACCATGGAAACTCGATAAAATTCCACAGCACACCCAAGGAGTGTGTGTGTGTGTGAGCTGGATGAGGTTTCTCTTCTGCAAAATCCAACCCGTTTTGAGTTCCTGTGACCCACCACTACTTCCTGCTACACTTCACTGATCGTGTTCTTTCCAAGGCTGCACAGCTGAATGGAGCCAAGGAAGGAACATTCCCCTTGCTCCAGTCTTACCAGCTTTCTTTTCTGTGTTGATGTTGACATGCATTTTGTGGTTGGAAGATCCAAGTGTCCACTGGGGCCCCTGGGCTGGGCTGTGGGGATGGGGACGGGTGAGGTGGAGGTGCTATTAATAGAAATCTGAAGGAGGAAGAGTGTCATCTCTTTCCTGTTCTGTAGTCATCTGAGAAAGATGAGGACCACAGAGGCAGTGGGTCCCTTGTGATGAAAATGAAAACTTGCTGTTCTGTCCTCAGGGTTCTGGAGACTGTTCTTTGTATAATCTAGCAAAACAAAAAATAATTCAGCCAGCTCTTCCTCAAACACTTTTTAAATTTAATCCCAGCGTGTATTTATTTTTTGAGCTAATATATTGATATTGCTCAAAGTACAAAAGAACCAAAAGAAAATACATTGAAAGTCAAATGTTTCTATCCTGTGTGGTGCTGGTTTCTTGGGTATCTTTATATATGTCTGCAAGCAAAAGGGGGAAGATGGCTTTTCCTCTTTTATTAAATATATCAAACATATATGTATATATAGTACCTGCATCTGCACATTAAATATTTGTGCATGCAAATATATACATATTTAATATAATGCGTTAAAACATAAAGAGCTTTCTAATTCTTTTTATGGCTAACTGGAATTCAGTTGTTTGTATTACGTTTTCTTGCTTGCTATGGATGGACAATTAGGCTGTTTCAATCCTTTGTGTATAGCCCATAGTGAATATCCATGTACATATATGATTGCACACATGTACAAGGAACTGCTTGGCCTAAGGGTGGATGCTTTATAATTTTGGCAGACAATGGCACGTTACCTTCCAGAGAGGTCTCACTCCCACCTCAACGAAACGTAACAGTTTAATCCCACCATCTGTGGTTATTGGGAGAAGTCTCAGTGTAGGCCATTCAAATGGTTTGTTGAGGAAACTGGGTGGTAAACTCTGGCAGACAGTGGGCTTCAGTTATTTTTTCTAATGCAAGAAAGAAAGACTCCCCATAATTCAGAGTTCTAGAGAGAATACGGGTGCCTCATCTCCAGTGTATCAAGCAAATAAATCAAAGTTGCCCCAAACTAGATCTTTCTAGCTTCCGCCCATCTCTACCAACCATGCTCCAAGACTAACATAAGCGCCAATGACAGCTACAGTGCAGCTCTTAACTCATTAAAAGGGGCAAGGAGATGTTGCATTTTTTTACCTTTATTTTTATTGTTGACACTATTATTGTGCCCCCGTTTTCTCCCCTTTGCCCGCCTCCACCCAGCCCCGCCCCCTTCCCTCTGGCCATCCCCACACTGTTGTAGTGTCTGTGTGCCCTGCACGTGTGTTCTTTAGTTAATCCCTTCCCTTCCTTCATGCAGGTCTCTCTCCCCTACCCCTCGGACAGCTGTCAGTCTCTTTCATGCATCCATGCCTCTGTCTCTGTTTTGTTTGTCCGTTTATTTTGCTCATTAGATTCCACATGCAAGGTGGCGGTTTGTGAATTTTTGATCGAGGTGTGATTGACATGCAACATCATGTTCGTTTCCGATGCAGTGTGCAGTGCTGGTATCTGTGTACACCGTGGCACCGTCACCGCCATACGTTCCAGTTAGTGTCCGTCACCACACCTAGTTACACATGTTGTTCTCATCAGGAGAACTTTTAAGATTCACTCATTAAGCAACTTGAGACTATACAATACAGTATTACTAACTATAGTCAACATACTATAAATTATGTTTTTATTGACTTTCTATCGTAAAGCAAATTCCAGATGCTGTGTCATTTCACCTCCTCTTATCATTATGCATTTCTAAGAAACACTCATCATTTTCTTACATAACCATAATGCTACTGTTTCAACTAACAAAACTATTGGTAATTATTTAGCCTTATCTAACATTGAGTCCATGTAACTAAATTATCCTGATTAGCTCAAAAATGCCTTTTAAAAATTGTTCTTGTTCAAATTGGTTTCCAAACAAGGTTCTCAAATCACATTTGTTCACTCTGTTTCTCTCATTTGGGAGCGGCCTCCTCCCCGCACAGCCACTGGCTTCCTGAAGGAGCCCCTCCCTTTATCACCACGTCTGACTGGATGAGGAAGCAAAGCCTGTTGCCTGTGAAGGTCTCCGTGGTGGCACTGAGTGTTCGCTTTCTAGTGGTGTCGTTTAGCTTGTTCCTCTACTCCAGGCGTGTCAGACTCATTCTCACCGGGGGCCACATTAGCCTCGAAGTTGCCTTCAAAGGGCCGAATGTAATTTAGGACTGTATAAATGTAACTACTCCCTAACAGTTAAGCAGGAGCTCGGCGCTGCTGCCAGGTACGAACAAGGTGCCGGCTGGATAATACACGGTGGAGGGCCGATCGGGCCCTCGGGCCTTGTGTTTCCACCTGTGCTCTATTCCGTCCAGTGCTAAGTGAAAGTTAGCAGTATAGGCTTAATTAGTATTCTGGGCAAGAATGCTTCATAGGTGGTTCTGCCAAATGATGCTTTTCAACGTGACAAAAGAAATCTGGGCAGCAGCCTTTCTTCTCTTAAGTCTCACTTGAGAATATTTCTCAGTCTTTTTAAAATTGGCTCCTGTTTCTTCTCTCTACAACCACTTTCCAGGACTGGATCAACTCTTTGAATCTGAGCTTATAAAGAATATGAATTTGTTGACGTAAGAAACATCCAAATCTGTAGAGAATTTTTATGAATTTATTTGAGCTAAAACGACAACAATTGCCAGGAAGCAAAATCTCAACAAATCGAAAAAATGCTCCAGAGAATGATATTTTTGCAGCTTATTTTATACCTTAGAATTAAAGGAGGAGATATAGAGGGTTTATGTGAAATCCATTGTTGGTAGATTAAAAGGCCAGGGGAAAGCAAAGCAGGGAAATCTCTGGGTTGGATAAAAAGTAAAACAGAGAGAAACACACTTTGTTTACATTGGTGGGTGTAAGATAGTTGATAATTAACATTTACAGCACACACAGGTGGTGTTTGGGGAGCAAGATGACAGTGAGGGGTTCTGTGGTCTCCTGCTCCGGTGCCTGAGGTTGTGCCCTGAGGGGTCTAAAAAAGGAAATTATTCTGCCATCAAAGGTATGTTAATCTTAGATCAAAAAAGACACTGGACAGGCTCACTTTAGGTAAAGATTGACCTTTGTCAAGGAAGCTACAGGCCTAGGACATGACCGCCTGCCATAACCCACTTCTAGTTAGGAAGCTTTAATTTCAGACCATCCTACGAGTGTACTTCAGGTCTCTGAGTTTGTAGGCCCCACCATGCTGGTCTCCTCTGAGCTTGTCAGGTTTAGAATATGGCCCTTTTTGTCCACACTTCCCGCTTTTTGGTCATCAATCAGTCTGAAGGATGCAGTAATAACAGACCTCTTGGTTGGGTAGTGTGGTCCCATACAGCTCGGAAGGCTCATTTCCAGGAAGTCCTAGTATTGTCCTTTGTCTTGCTGGAAGACGGGCCATCGGGGATGGGACAAAACCCTAACCTTGGAAGTCAAGGCCACATTTTTCTCAAAAGGGAAATGCCGGTAAATGGAAGACAGTCAGGTCTATAGGCCCTCACTAAGAAAATGCCTCTGAATCATTTTAACCTATAAGCTATCATGGTTTAAGTTTGGTTGTCTGCCTCCCTTTTCTGTGTTTTACTCTAGTATAACATTTCCTTAGAGTTGGCAGACACACTGTACAACCCTTCAATTTTCACAGTCTATGAGATTGGTTCCCATTTACTATGGCCCATCTACTTCCTATTGGAAGCACTCAAGTGCCCTTCATTATTAATCTGATTCCCACTAGTTGTGCAATTGGGACAAAGGCTGTGAGAACATAATAGGGTAAATTACAACTACCATCTGAATTTCCAGAGGCCAGGAGGATAGGAAGAGTTTCATACAAATTTCCTGTGCCTCACCAGCAATTATAGAGGGCCATGTTTTCAACTAACCACTTCAGCCTCCATCTGAATCAATATACTCAGTAGTCCTTGTTGGGATAGGGGGTGAGTACATACCTATAATTGGCTTCTAGCATTTATACATAAATTCCTTTCTCGATTTTTCTTTTCCACTTAGTTCCTGTAGTTTCTCTTGTCCTTCTTAGTTTTCTCTTTTTACTCATTCAGAAATAACCAACTTACTTGGACAAACTTCATCCTTTTAGTTTCTCTCAAAAACACATGGATCCCTTTCCTTTCTTCTACAATAACATTCCTTCTAAATTTCTTTTTTTTTAATTTAAAGATTTTATTTATTTTTATTTTTTTTTTAGAAAGGGGAAGGGAGGGAGAAAGAGAAGGAGACACACATCAGTGTGTGGTTGCCTCTTGCGCACCCCCTACTGGGGACCTGGCCCACAACCCAGGCATGTGCCCTGACTGGGAATTGAACCAATGCCCCTTTGGTTCGCAGGCAGCACTGAATCCACTGAGCCACACCAGCTAGGGCCATTCCTTCTAAATTTCTAAAGAGAAACCATAAAAGAGTATTATTGATAATACAGAAGTTATCTTATACACCTTTAGCAATTAACAGTTGGGCTATATACACAAAGTTTGAGAAAAGAGCAAAGAACAAGTATAACTATTATTATGACTAATATTATTAGCAAACAGGTAAAGACAATCAAACAAATGGTTTTTCAAGTTCAACATCAATTTGAGGATAGACAGGCTTGTCAACGTCTTGGGATCTATCTCTGATGTCAGCAGCTTCTCATTTCTGAGGAGCCTTTGATCTTCACTCTAGGTGGAGGCAAGCGTCAGAGATGGGGCGGATGTCCATTTGTGGTTAAGCGCTTTTCTTTTGTTTTCGATGAGAAATGTGAATACTTGAGTTAACACCTTTAAGTTTAGCTGCATATAGATTAGTTAGTAATACCTGATAAGGTCCCTTCCAACAAGGTTGGAAAGAGTCTTTAATTGATGTCTTTTTCATGGGACATGAAAATCTCCTGGTTGTACGTCTTTGAAGTCTTCGTCTCCTGGGAGTACACTGTGAATCAGTTACTAATTTATCAATTTTTAAAAGCTGGTTAGTAAGTCCTTGATAATGATGTAGAATGTCTCCTTTTAGTCAGGTTGGTTCATAGGTCCCTTCACTTAGATGCATAGGGTGACCAGTAACTAGTCGATGGCCATGTTTACCAATGGGAGTAGATCTCAGACTGAGGAGCACTATAGGGAGAGCTTTTGATCAAAGGAGATTAAAAGCTTCTGAAAATTTAGGTAGTTGAGTTTTAATTGTACCATTTGTATGTTCTGCCATTCCTGAAGACTAGGGTTGATAAACACAATGAAAGTGCCGTAGAATAGGCCAGATATTACAAATGGATTGCATTATTTGACCAGTGAAATGAGACCCTCAGTCACTGTAACTCAGAGGGAATTCCCTAATTGGGAATTATGTTTCCAATAATAAGTTACCTACCATTAAGGCTCTTACCCTCCTGCAAGGGAATCTTTCAACCCAGTGAGAAAACATACAAATTGTAACTAACACATATTTGTATCCTTGAGATGGTGGCATTTGCACAAAATCCAACTGCCATACTTCAAGTGGACCTAAAGGGAGTAGGAAATGTTCCTGGGACCTGTGGAGGGATTTTCCAGGGTTATATTTTGGACAGATAGAACATCTGCTATACACTTTATGAGTTACAGTAGAAGAAGGCTTCCAGCAATATCGTTCACTCCATGGAGTCATCTTTGCAGGACCCCAGAGTGCCAGCTCACGCTCATGCTGAAGTATATGTAATTAACCCTCTGGTACAGGCAAGACTGAACTCTGATTGGGTCCAAACCATATCTGTTCGCCAGAGTCAGAGGTTCCCCCCTTCTTGTTGCCATATCTTCTTGCCTCCCTCTGCAGCTGTCTGTTGGAGCTATATAAGAGCGTCTTTTATTGATACAATAGAAAGAAGAAACATCCTTGGTCTGGATAATTCGGTTCCTTATTGCTGCTTGTCTCGCTGCAGCGTCAGCTAAATTATTTCCTTTTGCTTCTATGGTGGCAGCGTTAGAATGTCCTGGAGTTTTGATAATTGCCAATTGTTTCAGTTGCTGTATGACATCTAATAATTCTGCAACCTGTTTCCCATTCTTCACGGGCTGCCCTGCGGAAGTTAAGAAGCCTCGCTGCTTCCACAGCATTTGGCAGCTGTGAGCTACACCAAAGGCATAGTTACCGTCAGTGCAAATATTGGCTATTTGATCTTTGGCCAATTGACAAGCTCAAGTCAGAACAATTAATTCAGCTTGCTGGGCAGGTCTAATTCAGATAAGAAACTTCGATTATGTCCACCACGGAAGTTACTTCATATCCCCCTTCATCTTCCAGATAAGATCCATCTGGAAACCGAACGCAGTCAGCATTATCCATAGGGGATTCCTGTAAACCATTGCCAGGAACAAAAGGTGGTCAGTAAGCAAAACACAGTTGTGAGTGTATTCATCCTTCAAAAATGGCAGCGGAGTTTCTGGGTTAAGACTGTTACATCGAATTAAAGTAATATCAGGTGTGGAAAGCGAGAGTCTTTCATGAGAAGCCAGTCGACGGACAGAAGCGTTGAGTGTGGTGAGAGCTCGGTGGAGACTCCGCAGAATGAGGAAGATAAACAAGTGAAGGAGAGCCCTTAACGATCTCTTCTGTTTGTTTGCACAACATGGCTGTGGCAGAGAGGGGCCTCCTACAGGGCATTAGAAGGCCCCGTTTAAAGCAATCCTTTATATGGGCTTAATGCCGTTAGGTATTAAAGGATATTGATGAGTATTGTAGAGGCCAAGTGTTGTCAGTGGTTGTTTTAATGGGAGAGGCTGACTTGGTCTCGTGAATATCTGTACTGCAAAAGGCCCACAGTTACTTTGGAACGTCCTGTAACAGAAGTTCAGTCAATTTTAAGATTAGTTTCCTCTTGTGGAGTTTCCTTTAAAATCATTATTTTCCCAATTGGTTTAATGTTTGATTCATTTAGTTTTAAATACATTTCACCTTTCTGGGAAAAGGATGTGTGGGTGTCATTAGTTTCAAGAGAGTCTTACCCTTTCAGGTGAACGGGGACAGATTTGACTAGTCAAAGTATATGTGGCCCCGAAGCATTCGGGGACTTGAAAACAGAAACACTGGTTGGCTAGATGCCCCTCCTGTCTGTACAGGAGCTCAGTCCGATGGAGTCACCAGCAGATAAAGTAGCCTTCCCAAGGGCCTGAGTAGTTTCCTCTCTTATGGTAATTCTATTTTCTACTAAACTGTTAGTAAGGAGAAGGGGAAATGCCCTCTCCTAGTCCTCAGAGCAGCCCTGTATTTGTTACCGTTTCTTTTCTTTTTCTAGATCCTTTTGGTTTTCTACAGTCCTTCTTAAAGTGACCTGGCTTTCTACAACAAAAACAGACTTCTGTGCAACAGTTTCCCAACAAACCTTGTTTGTAATTCTGTTGCGTTGCTCCCAGATACCAGTAGGTATATTAATTGGAGTGGGTCCGAATAGCCAGGATTATGTGTTCTAATAGTTAAATTCTTTGCAGTCCCATCAGGGTCCTGGAGAGGGTTGGGGAAATCTTTAATTAGATTCCTAAATTCTGGCCTAGTACAGGAAGAATAGATCATGCCTGGCTACCCTTGTCCTGAGACTGGCTTTTCTCTAAAGGAAGCTGCCAGAATTTCTAGTTTGTCTTGTTTTTTCGAGTCTCTCCTGGTCTGGTTTTCTATTCTGAGTGTTGCCTAAGTCAGTGGGGCGCTGTGGTGGAGGGCATGTGGGAGAGAGAGAAGCAGCGGGGAAAGGAGAGGAAGTCCCCACGATGCAAAAGGCACAGCGGGGCAGCTGGAGAAGAGGGAAAAGTCGCGTGTGTCACTGAGCAGCTTTGGAAGCCTTCTTTAGTTCAGAAACAGTTGCTACAATATTCTTATTAACTTTCTGGAAAGAAGAAAGTCTCTCTGTGCTGTTTCAGAGGCTTCTACTTGCCAGTTGAGGGAAAAGCCTCTCTCATTCATTCAACTTGATTTTAAAGCCAGCCTTTTTTTTTTTTTTCTGTTGTGCATGCAAAAGTTAATTCAGGTATCAAAAGAGCTTCATTTTGGCTGTCTTAAGTTAATATCAGTTCTGGTTAAATCTTCTCATTTCTGTAAGTACTTGCAAATAAAGACTCCCATCTGCAGGAGTATTAATGGGGGTGGGGGTGGGGGGTGTTGTCAGCCTTGGAAGCACAATTTCCCACGTTAATTTAGTTTTATTTTGCAATCTGAAGAGCCTGAATAAAATTTCTTTGGATACTGTGTGGTGGGTTGAAGTGTGCTGCTTATAGGTTGAGCTCCAAGGGGCTTGCACCTCCCGAGTTGCTCCAGCCCTCTGACGTGTCTCAGTTTCTCTCCCAGCTGTCTAATACAATGAGTGCCAGGCAAACAGCCTTCGTGAGTAAGTCTCGGGACACGTCAGTTATTTCCCTACAGTTGTGCTGGAGTCCCCTGTGGGGCACTGCTCTCTCTGAGGGGTGCTCTCTGACACCTCCACGTTGATTCCTACTCACTAAGAATATCTGCATTTCATGCTAGAGGGAGTAAATGCCCTTTATCTTCGGAGCTGCACGAGTTCAGATTCTCATTTATCCAGCAAAATATTTTGTTCAGACTCACAGTGAGTAGTTCCAATTGAAAAGCCCAAATTTAAATCCACGCACCCAATTTTTCCCGCCTGTGTGTGCCTGAGTTATCTCAACCCTTAACCTTTTACGCCACCTCAAGGATTTTTTTTTTTTTTAAAGCAGCTCAAATAAAGACGGGGCCTCCTACCTTAAAACAGGGAGGTCTGGAATTTCAAGAAAACTTATCCAGATTCACCCGATGCAAAGCGAGGAGCTGGTGGGGTCCCATGAGCCCCTGCTGGTACCTAGCACCGGGTCTGGGTCTGCAAGGTGGTCCTGGGTGGGCTTCTTTGGAATCCTGCTGACTATGCCAAGTAAATGTCGGCATAAGAAACGTCCAAACCTGTAGGGAATTTTTATGAGTTTATTTGAGTCAAAATGACGACAATTGCCGGGAGGCAAAATCTCAACAAATTGAGAAAATGCTCCAGAGATTGGCAGTTTTGCAGTTTATTTTATACATTAGAATCAAAGGAGAAGATGTAAGGAAGGTTACATGAAATCCATTCGTGGTAGATTAAGGGGGCGGGAAAAAGCAAAGCGGGGTGGGGGTATCTCTGGGATTGGATAAAAAGGCAAAATAGGGTACCATGGACTCCTTTTACATCAGTGGGTGCAGCAGTACAGCACCTAGAGATGCTTTTCGGGGAACAAGATGACAATGAGGGCTCCGCGGGCTCCTGCTCTGGCGCCTGCGGTTGTGCCCTGAGGGCTCCGGAGAAGGAGATCACGCTGACATTTCTCAAGCATGTCATCTCAGGTGCAGAAACACAACAGACAGGCTCACTGATGGTAAAGACTGACTTTTGTCGAGGAAGCTACAGGCATGACTGCCCACCACGACCCACTTGCAATTAGGATTTGTTCCTACGTGGGTACCTTTGATCTCTGAGTTTGTAGGAGGGCCCACCAGTGAGGCCTCCCCTGAGCTTGTCGGGTTTGGTATGTGGGCCCCTTTTTGTCCACAAATTAGAGACAGGAAGACAAGAGCCTGACGCGTCCGCACTTGGTCGGTGCTTGCCCTGTGTCTCCCTTCACTCGGTTTTCTGCAGGCCAGCGTTGCCTGATAGAACTTTCCACGATCACAGAAATGTTCTCCAGCGGCACTCTCAGTGTGGTAGCCAACAGTCATCTGTGGCCAGCGAGTACTTGAAAAGTGGCCAGTGAGACTGAGGGGCTGAATCGTTAATTTAATTACAACGTAAATAGCTGTATGTGGCTAGTGGCTACCATATAGGATGGTGCATCTATAGAGTCATTTAAAAATGAACTGAGGCACAGATCTGTCCCACTTCCTTTGGGACCCAAGTGTTTCTGTTCTATTTTTCCAGACCTGCTACTGAGTTCAGTGAGTAGTTCACAGGCTCCCAGTGAGCTACTTGCCCTGGGCTTGACCCCGAACAGATGACGGAAGGAAGTCACCATTGCCAGACAAAGCCACACTCAGACCCAGGTTCTGGGAGCAGGGACAGGTGCAAGAAGATGCTCCATGTGCCAGGTTGATAGGGAGCTTTTGATTAAATAGCCGTGTAATTGCCATCAGAACACGGTACAGGCATATGATTGGTCAGCAGAGGCACAGATGTCGATTTTGTGTGAAAAGAACCCAGGTGCCAATTTTTCCTTTTCAGATCATGTGTCCTGTACAACAGCTCTCCACAGAGGTAGAGATACATTATATCTGGATATGTTCAAACTGACAAAGTATTGAACACCTTGAGTTTTGAAGGTACTGTGTGGAGCAAAGAGATAGGTAGAAAGATGATTAAGACATGGTTCCTACCAAAAGGAGCTTGCAGTTATCTATTGAGTGTTAGGTGCTAACCATCCTGCATAATTTTCATTTGATCCTTACGACACCTGTGTTTAAGGAAGATGTTGTTAGACTCATTTTAGACATGAGGAGACTGAGACCCAGCGAGGTTAAGTTACTGGTTCAGAGCAGCACTGCCCCTTAAAGGAGAGGTTTGCCCGGGTGCGAACCTGAGCCCGAGCTACCATTGTATTTCCCCAGGATTATGACGACAGTCTACCGATGAGCCTACCATGCCTCCAACCCCGCCCTCTCACCATGCCAGGCCTCTGCTCAAAGCCCTGCATTCGCTCCCTCTTTCTCACCTAGAGTAAGAGGCAACATCTTTACACCGGCCAGCAGGAACCTGTGTTACTCACCTGTTACCTCACTGCTCACTCCCCCCCCCCACCTCATTTGCTCTGCTCAGATCACACTGGCCTCCTCTCATTCTAGGGCCTTTGTACCTCTGGGTCCCTCTTCTAAAAGCACACTTGCCCAGATATCCAAATGATGTCATCATCCACTGCAAATCTCTAAACGAGTGTCACCTTCTCAGCGAGACCCCCTCTGAAGATGCATTCTCCATCCTTTTACCCCACTTTATTTTGATCTTATGACATTCTGATATATCTTATGTCACTTTTTGTTAACTGTCTGTCTTCCTGTCCCTGCGTGCATGCATGAGTATAAGTTCTATGAGGGCTGGGTTCCCTTCCCCTCTCCCCACCCCCCCCCCCCCCCCCCCCCCCCCGCCGCTGTGTTCACTGCATTTTCCAAGCACCTCGGTGATGCCTGATACAGAGTGGATGTTCACTAGGTGTTCATGGACTGAAGATGAGTGGAGCTCAGGTTTGCCTAATTTCAAAGCCAGACTTGCTTATATTTTTTATATCAACACATACTCATGGTTTAGGCCTGATTAGTTGTCCTGATTACTTTAAAATGCGTGATTATGTAGAATTATATGGGAGAATCAGAATAACCCAGACAAATATATGTTGAGCCGACTTTCTTTAGTTTTAAAATCAGTCTTGGCCTAGTTCTAATGAAGCTGTCACTTGTAGCTTCTCATAAGGCCGATCAGACGTGGTCAGGAACCGCTGAGGAGCTTCCACCTATGAGGATACTGCCCGGCATTGAAGAGTGGCTTTTGTGTGCACACGCGTGTGACTTTGTCCCCCACGAAAGCAGAAGTACTGTGCTCATTATTTCTAGCCTTTATCATTGGCTGACCCATGAGTATTTGTTGAAGACAGACACGAGAGAGTGAATAAGGAATCTCGTACCTTAGCCAATGGATTTAGAGAGTAAGAAAGGCTGTGGTTTTAGAATTAAGCTACAAGTTTTACCACCCTGCTCTTCAAAATATTTAATAGAAATCATATTTCTCTTTTTGGAAAAAAAATAGGTTATTCTTGATGAGAATTTGACCTCAAATTGTCCGGAGGTTATCTATGAAATTAAAGAAGAAACACCTGTTTTTTACAAACTGGTTCCTCATCCTAAGAAGAACACCTACATCTATCTAACAGCCGGAAAAGAGGTAGGTAAAAATACTAGTTATTGCTTCTGACTTGTGAATAAAAATTGTTTAATTGATGTCATTATCTAGAGGCAAAGCTTTTACTTTGAACTGCCGCGTTTAAACGTTGCTGCAGGCTCGGAGAAGACCGGCGATGGTCCAAAGGCACAGAATTAAACACATTACTGTCAGTAACTAAGCAAGAAATATCACCTATTTAGACAATTTTATTATTGGCTGTTTTTCCAATGCCAAGTTTTGCAGAGGAGGGTGTGCTTGCAAGTGGGCGCATAATCAGCAAGGTAACTGAATTTACACATTTATTGTGTGGGTGCTGAATGGTTAGATGCATTTATGAATATACCCGGTGGGATTGGCTCTGGAATTTGGGGTTAATATCGGGCCACAGTCTCATACACATTCATTAGCCAGGAAATATATGGCACTTGCCCTCCCTCTCTAAATTTACTGGGCTGTTTTAGTTTTTCTTCTTGCTTCTGCTTACTGAATTACAAAGGACACCTTTTTACATGTTCTTCATTTTTACAAAGTGCTTCACTAAGGGAAGGGGGAAACAAGCTAATGTTTACTGAGTCCCTACTGACCATGTACAAGTCACTGTTGTTCTAGATGTGGTCTTTCACGATGAGGTGCATAGATGAGGGGTGTGTGTACACACACGTATAACAGACAATGTTAATGAAAAGTGTGACTACTTTAATGATTTGAAGTTACCTTTGTTTTATACATGAAGAATCTAAGACTTGGAAAGGTTAAATAACTTGCTCAAGATTATATATAGGTTAGGCCTTGTCAGGACTAGGACTTAAATTATGCCCTGATCTTTTACAGCCCATGATAAATGAGATCAAATCCTACATTTGTGAGAACTCAAGAGGCCATTCTGGCACGGTGGTTTTGACTCATGAGTATTTGCACACGCAAAGTGCAAGGACGATAACTGAGACCTAATTACATAAGGGTGCAGCAGATGCTCCTGGCCCCCCCCCCCAGTTTTCCGTTCTGTTACTTTCCAGCATTGTAAGGACAATGGCAATGACATTCAGCTACATGTGCTGTTAGAGTCACAGAGTAGGTATGCAAGCACTTTGTAGTTTTTGGAATTCCTGGAGGGCCGTATTGCTCTTTGCATGTTAAAAAGTCAGTTGTGTCAAAATGACTACATCGAGTTGGCCCCTGGACCTCATGTCCCTTTGTAACCCAGATTTTCACCAGATAGAGTCTCCTGGACCAGCTTGCTTCCCCATTCAAAAATTTTTAAATGATACTTCTTCCCTAGAGTTTCCATGCTGAGAGATTTTTGTCTATTCAACAAAACTGCATATATTCAGTAACAACCCCCATTCCCGGGCTCTATCCATCCAGAGCACCTCAAAGCTAGCAGTCGGAGAGCTGACTGCGCCGACCCGCAGAGCTGATAAAATGCCAGCCCAGGGCCATGCCCCCTGAGGCCTGGCTGAATCTGTGTACGTTTCCCCACTCAGCTTTTTATAACATTGGAAATAGCTCAGAGATCCTCGTTACTACCTTCCCTGGAACTCAGGACTGTAGGATGGGAACCACCGGGAGAGCCTCCCGTAGCTGACAGGTCCTCCACTTTCTGAAGGTAAATTATTCTCATCTCTGGTCATTCAAAGCCTGAAGTCCTGAGGCGAGTTTTCAACTGGGCATCAAAGCTGGTTATTCATCCATTCTTCACTTAGGTTTACTGCTAGAGATCTTATCTGTAAGACTCTGGTTGGGCCGGGATAACCCAAAGGAGATAAAACCTAAGGAAAGTCCTTTCTTAGATTCTTGGGCAGATAGTAATAGCCAAACTAACACGTCCTAATTCATCCGTACAATGGTGTATTGTGTAGCCATTAAAAATAACCATATGAAGATACATGCATTGCTGTGGGATAGTCACTCTACTGTGTTCAGTTGGAAAAGCAGGTCCAATACAGTATTTATAGGGTCTTCTTTTTTACATGGAGTTACATGTTTGTGTGTTGAAGTACACTGTATGGTAATTCTTATAGAATATTCTAGGGATGCATAGTCCACTAAATGCTCTGAGTAGAAGTTGTCCTAGGAGCAGAGGTTGCTGACCACGCCCCTCGGCGTGCTGTGACACTGGGCATGTTCAAAGGCACTCAGGAGCCTTGTGCTGAGGAAATCTGTTTCACCTTCTCAGTGTGAGGTTTCACACGTTCGGTGGGCCGTGGCAGCTCTTCTCACCGAGCAGCAGTAGCCAGCATCTATGGAGCATTCAGGACGGGCCAGGCCTTGTTTGTAACAACCCTGTGAAGTCTGCAACATGGTCCCCATTGCACAGATGAGAAAGCAATTCTGTGACATTTATGAAAATCACCCAGAATTAAAAAGCTGTTTTGTGAGCTACAAGGAAATACGCACATTCTGGTTAATTCTGGCTCAGGCTGCTGTGTCCATCAGCAGCACTGAGAACTGAGAAGTGGACAGACATAGTTATCCTCCATGAAGTCAACTTAGAGTCAAAATATATTCCTCAGGAGAGCTCGTTTTCCACACAAACCCCTTCTTAAACTCTGTTTCTCTAGCCTTTTTAAGAAGTTACTTGTATTTTCTAGTATCTATAGCTCCTGGCCTAACGAGTTCCACAGTTTCTTTACTACCTGCTGTGGGATTCTGCCTGCAGTAACGGGGCCGTGTGACACTCACGTCCCTGCTTCCACCCCGCTTCACGGCTCTGCCAGCAGCCTGCATCTGCCCAGCACTGGTGCCCACTCTGTGGGCTGCTATTTCCTGACAACTGGAAGAGATGACTCTAGGGGCAGGGAATGATTTGAAAACTGCCCCTGTTTCTTTTATTTTCAACTCCAGTGGAGGGGATGTGAGCCGTTGAGGCAGGAGCTGAGGCGATGGAGCTACCCCTGAGAGGGGTGTGGGAGGGTTCTCCTCACTTCCACAGCCACTGACAAACTCCTGCTCCTCCTGGGTCAGAGCCTCACGCCGTTTCCAGATGCTCATTTCCAAAGTACTGTTGCCTATCTCTGCATGAAGCCAGCTGACCTGATTCCATGATCCCTTTCGAAGGCATTCTTAGCCGATCAGAAACCTGACTGCGTATCAGACTCACCTGAGAGAGTGCCTAAAGATACAGATTCCTCGGCCCTGCCCCGACCTACTCAGCTAGAGTCCCAGCGGCAGGGGGCTGGGAATCTGCACTTTTGCAAGCTCCTGAGGTGGTTCTGATAAACTGCTGCCAACCTTGGGACTTGGGACGCCCTGCCCAGGGTCGTTATGGAGACATCCAGAGTTCGAGCCAATAGATCTCTCTGTGGCCCTTCATCAGATAGGGTGTGGTGGCTTTTCTGGTATTGCTCATTACTCCATCTGAACTGCTGTCATCTTTTTGTTTAGGTGAGGAGAATTGGAGTTGCAAACTGTCATAAACATAAATCCTGCCCGGAGTGCTTAACAGCAGCAGACCCTCACTGCGGTTGGTGCCATTCGCTACAAAGGTATCTCCTGAATTCTTTCTCACCGGCTCACATTTTCAAAGAAGTGTCATATGGCAGAACACTTGTTGCCCCGTGTAAACACCTCACTCCAGTGACCTGGGGGAACTGATCTCTTCGCTGACTAAAATATCACTGTGTAATGCGAATTAACTCCTGGAGACGTTCCCAGCCGTGTCAATGCTGCACTGGACCCAGACCACCCGGGGTCGCCCACTTGGGGGTGGGAGGGACAGGTATGTGACATAGAGGAGGGTAGCCTGGAGCTGTCAGTCTGCTTGTACTTTCTACGGAGTTCTCCCCGATTCGCGAGAGAGGTGAAAGGCGCGCCCTCAGGGGAGGTAAAAGAATAAGGATGTTTGAAATTTTTCGACTGAATCCTCATAATGTCACATGCTCGGTTGGTGCAGGGGAAGCCTTATTATTGATGATGTTTTCTCGGAATGCGCCATACAGCTGTGGGCCTGATGTACAACCTCAGGCTCCGGGCAGAATCTGCCCAGCCTGGTCGTGAGTTACCATGCTCATGACCCATCGAGGCTCAGGGGCAACTTGTAGCGGCTTCCTCACCATGGCAGCCCCTAGCATCACTGGGATCGGCCTGGTTGGATTTGCTGTTACTATGGTAACCCAGTACTCGGGCTCTCACTATAGAAGCAAGGAGAGAGCCTGAGCTGCAGCTCAGGCAGAGGAAGGAAAAAAAAAAAACCATAACAGTGTCTGTCAGTTTGGCTCTTTCAGTTTTTAAAGGTAAAAAAGGATACGAAAGAGTAGAACAGGTGCAGAGAAGCTGGAGGCGGAACAAGGGGCAGTTTGGAGGTAGAAGAGAGGGCTAGGAAGAGAATTTGGGAGCCTCTGGAGGAGGAAGCTAAGAACAATGAAGGGAGGGGGGGAGATACAATGTAAGCAAGAGGTTCAGGAAACAAACTAAAAACATGGGGATGGAATTAATTAAGAGTTCACGGAGGAAGTCAAAAGCTGAGATGCAGCAAGATGCATAATTGTCTCTGCCATTCACAGCACTTCCTTACTGGGCTGTTTCTGTCAGAATCACTGGCAGACAAAAGGAGCAGGGCCAGGAAAATTCTCATGAATAATTGTAACTGGGTGGGAAGGTTTGCCCAAGAGTAGAGTTTAAGGAATTAACTGATTGTGAAGAGCATTTCAGCGGCACACACCCACTAAGCAGTTTTGCTCTAATCGTTCCGACCCATCCCACTTGCGAGGTCCCCTGTCTGTCATAGCTCAGCTACGTGCAGGAGTTCATTCAGTGACAGCCGTGGTGATGGTGACTGAATAGCCACACAGAGCTAGCGGCTACTCAGTTGGCAAATGCAGGGCATGGGACATGTCCAGACTGGCGACATGAATTGGGGAGTTTGTAGTGTTTGGATGGGATGTAAGGAAGCCTTCAGACCAGACGGAGGGGAGGGGAGTGTAGACTGAGGGTGGAAGTAATTGGAGAACTGAGCACTGAGGTGGGCGATTCTTAGGGGTCCGGGAGATGAAGAGGAAACAGGATGGGGAAGAGAAAAAACTGAAGAAGTGGTCTCTGGGGAGCCAGAGAAAGAATGGAGGAGGGAGTGGTCCGCTCTGCCCAGTCGCGCTGAGAGGTCAGGCAAGAGGAGAAGAGAATCGGTCCACTGGACTTAGCAGGTGATGACTGGTGACTGTGACAATGACAGTTGGGGAGGTGGTGCTAAAGCTGCAAGTGCAGATTACAAGAGGACAGAGCAGAGACAACTCATTAGAGGAGCTTGCTGAGAAAAACAGCAGAAAATGCTGGAGGGAAATGGAGGGAAATGTTGTTCATAAGGGGCGTGAAATAGCAGTGTGTTGGGGGCTATTGGGAAAGGTCCTGAGGAGAAGGGGGAACCGATGATACAAGAGAGAAGTGAAAGTTGTGGAGTGTCATCTCTCAGCAGATGAGGGAAAGTGTGACCTAGCACACCGGTGGGGAGGCCAGCGTCACACAGGAGCGTGGGGCCGTTCCTTCTCGGTCCTGGGAGGAAGGTGAGAGTCTGTGCCTGGGAACAGGTGGGTGGTAGAAGCATGTACAGTGTATTTTCATATTGCTTACATCATTTTCAGTGACTTAAGACAAGTGAGAGTGAGAAGAGGTTGGGGAGGATGGGTTTGAACAGAGAGAAGGTGTGAAATCGAGTGGGAGAGAGAATGGAGATGGGAAATAGAGAATGATTTCCAGGAAGCATTAGGGCCCCCTTGAGGTCGGTGGTCTTGCTTTTGAAGTGAAAGCAGTAAGCATGGTTTTGCTTTCGGAAGCCACCTTCAGCTCTGTTGGCAAAGTCGTAGAGTAGGCGAGAGTTAGGTGGAGCCTGAGTTGGGGCTTTTCCAGGAAGTCCTTCAAGAGGGGACGGAGGGGCCTGGAGCTGAGGGTGCACGCGGGCGATGGACAACAATGTTGATGTGGATATTGATACTTATAATAGTGAACTCTGGGCTTTGAGCTCTAAGTGAACTCGAAGGAGAGGAGTGAGGGATGTGAGAAGGTGGTAGGATCTGTGCACTGGAGGTTGCAGTTGGGGGAAGGGTTTTTGGAGCTAGGGAACTGGAAAACGGGCAGTGGACTGTGGGGAGCTTGAAATTAAGGTCGGCCCTGGAGTGGGCTATAGGGAAGCCGTGACTTCAGGGGAGGGCCTGGTTTTGACATGAAGAAGAAGGTGAAAGGAAGAATGGGAGAAGAGTGTGAGGGCATGGAGCTTTTATTGATGGTGGACTGTGAGTTCCAGCTTCTACAAAAGCCTGCTCACCACTTTCCTGGCTTCGGCTCTTGCTAACCTCGCCTCTGCCGGTTAAACTCCAAACCAGATCCTGTCATTTCCCAGCTTAATCACCTCCACTGGCTTCTGTCTTAGAATTCGATCTGACTCCATTACTACCAGGGCCTGCATATGAGGCTTTCCATAGTCTGGCCCTTTGCTACTTCTCAGACCTCCCTTGCCACTCTCTCCTTTCGCCCTACCCTGGCCGCACGGGCTTCCTTTCTGACTGAGAGTGTGCCAGGCTGTTCCTGCCTCGGGGACTTTGCACTTGCTGCTTCCTCAGTCTGGAATATTCTTCTCCAGATCTTTCCACAGCTGGCTCTGGCTTGATCGTCAGGTCCCAGCACATACACATCTCCACGGGATCATCCAGTCTGAAGCAGCCTCACCTCACTCACAGTGACGTCACCGTTTTGTCATCTTCGTGGCCCTACTGCTATTTGAACCGGTCTGATTTCTCTGCCACTCCCTTTATTAAAATGTGAATTGCATAGGGACCTTGTCTTGTTCATTATTGTATCCCCCAGAATCTAGAACAGTGCCTGGCACATAGTAGGTATATGTTAAATGACTGGAGTGGGCTGAATGATTGGGAAACTCTACCAATGGCTAGAGGCTTGTGCGTGAAGATCCCAAAAGGCTCTGGGGGTGTGGGCTAAGGGCCCTTCCCAGCTGTATGGGGTTACTTGGTTTCACCCTGGCCTGGTTCTGGCCTAAGATTAAATAAAACTAAGCTTCAGATCCGTGACTCACATTTAGCTCCAAGTACCTTTCAAAATTAGGAATTCTAAAGGGGGATGTTTTCTTATAGCTGTAGAGCATCCCACTGTGTTTATTTTAAATGCCGCAGATTTATTTAGAAAAATAACTTATTTTCTCTGTTGAGAAGGTTGAGCTTTCTTGCATACGTGTGTAGAAAGTGAATTTGTTGGGGGGGGTGGGGCAAGAAAATGATCTTCATGTCCTTTTGATGGGGTGTTAAGAATAGGCATTCAGTATAAGCAGATAAAAAGCAACTAGATAAACAATGAGCTCGAAAAAGTCTAGAATTTTATTGTTGGAACTTCAAATCCAACCTGTGATGAATTTGTCTGTGTGGGTGGAAAGTAAATTTTTGCAGACTGAATATCTTGGGTTTGGAAGCAGTTTCTCAGCTTCTCCCATATTGCAAAGCGTAGCACATGTGTTCGGTTATGGTTTCCACAAAACTGGCAATCCTGAACCAGTGAGCGGGTGAGGTTCCAAAAGTTCATTTGCAAGTTTGGCTCTCAGAATGCATTTTCCCATCGAAACAGTGTCATAAATTAAGGACTGATTCCCATGTCAGCCCACAAAACTCAATTTATTTAATTTCAACAAATATTTATCAAGTATCTACCAAGAATCCAATGTGGGAAGTCAGATAACTAGGTGATATTGGGAGAGGTCAGTTGCCATTCTTGGGCTTAAGGAATTCGTACATTAGCTAGGAGACAGAAACGTCATTGGCTAATGTTCACTCACTCAGTTGTACATCCAATCAACAGGTATTGTTTGAGCACCTACAATGTGCTCGGCCCTGTGCTAGTTCGTTCATGCCTACATGGAGCTTGCAACTAGTGAGGGATGTAGACACATGTATTAGTCAGGTTTCTGCTGCAATAATACTGAGTAACAAACAAACTCTTAGTCATTTACAAGAACAAACATCTGTTTTTTGTTTTGTTTTTGCTCATGGTTCAGCTTTAGCAGTCATGGAGGGTTGAGGGGCTCAAGTTGCAGGTCAAGAGTTGGATTCAGCTAATGAACAAAATAAATTGCTGAACAAAAGAAAAACAGGCATGAATACGTGGAACAGTCTGCCAGCTGTCAGAGGGGAGAGGGGTAGGGAGACTGGATGAAAGAAGGTGAAGGGATTAAGAAAAAAAAATGTGTATAACACAAAGACACAGACAACAGTGTGGTGATAGTCAGAGGGAAAGGGGGCAGGGAACAGAAGGAGGTGGGCAGAGGGGAGAGAATGGGGATGGAATGAGACTTTGCTTGGGGCGATGGGTGCATGA
Organism: Desmodus rotundus; assembly: GCF_022682495.2. Lineage (NCBI taxonomy): Eukaryota > Metazoa > Chordata > Mammalia > Chiroptera > Phyllostomidae > Desmodus > Desmodus rotundus. The sequence continues at coordinate 117,227,493 of NC_071389.1, read as the reverse complement.
CACAATGTGCAGATGATGTTTTATTGAGTTTGTACATCTGAAATCTGTATGGTTTTATGAACCAATGTCACCCCAATAAGCTCAACTTAAAAAAAAGAGTTTGACTCAGGTCTGCTTTACATAGCTCCCATTCTACACGTGCTCTTCTCATGGCAGATAGCAGAAGCCCCAGGGGCCAAGCTAAACTCCTCCGCACACTCAAAGCCTGTGCTCACGTCATGTTTGCAAGCAGGCCAGGCAGCCAAGCCCAGCATCAGTGGGGTAGGGAGATACATCTGCCCACTGTAGTGGGAGACAGTGCAAAGGGGCATGGCAAAGGCCGTGGATGTGCAATTCTAGCACAGGCGAGACTGCAGAATTGGGAACAATAATCCAGTCTACCTTAATAAGTTAAGGAGCTGCCAATCTACCAATAAGTAAATAGAGTATAATAAGGGTTAGCGCAGAGGAAGTGAAGGGTTTCATGTGGGCACATGGAAACCGTCTAACCAAAACTTAAAAGGTCAGGGAAGGCTTCCTAAAGGGATGTCTAAGCTGGACCTGAAATGTGAGCAGATATCAGCCAAGGAAAGAGGAGGGAGGGGAGGCTGACTCGGGGAACAGGCTGTGCCAAGGCCAGGGTCTGTAGGACAGTGGGCTTGGGGCTCAGCAGGGAAAGAGTGTGCAGTCTAGTCGGGGACTGTTGGGAAGTGAGGTTGGCATGATAGGCAGAGCAGATGAGGCTGGGGCTTGTAAGCCATGTTAGAGAATTTGGATTTTGTTGGAAGGACTTTGGGGAGCCATTGCTGGGCTTTAATTAGAAGAGAGACTAGATCAGATGTGTGTTTTAGAACATGCAAAATAGACCAGAAGGGACACTGCTGGAAGCTGCAGATCACTTAGAAGGTGGTGGTAAACCAGCAAGAGACTAGGGACTGAATTAGATGATAGTGGCAATAGGAAGAAGTGGGTGGATTTAAGAGCTATTTGAAAGGTAGACTTGACAGGACTTAGTGATTAATTGGATTCCCCCTTGAGTCTGACATGCTAAAAATAGGGCCAGAAAATGAAACATAAAATATCAAGGTGGCCACTGTTTTTCTGGAAGATGTATTCTTTCCCCTTAGATCTAAGTCCTCACAAAGAAATAGAGAAATGATACCCAAACATCCACTGGATTCCCACTGTGCCCCAGGCCCTGGACTAGGCACTAGGCTGCAGCCCTAACAATGGGCACCTAAGTCAGATGGGGAGGGGCTTCCAACAGATGTCAAGGCTGAGCATCCGAGGGTGAAGTGGTTAGCGCTCTTTTCCCAGCAGAGCAGGACTTTGGTGTTGAGATTATAGGAGGAGTGTAGGTGATGGGCTGGGGTTCCCAGAAGGACATGGTGTCATTAGGGAGCAGGATGCAGGAGCAGCAGCCCATTTGGGATGCACAGCAATGCAGGGTGACTCTCGCACTGGCAGCAGGAGCGGTGCAGCACAGGAGGAAGGACGCAGGTCCTGGAATCATTTCACTTGGGATCTGGTCTGGGCTTCTGTGTGGTCTGCAAGTTTCTCATCTTCTTTGTGATTCTCCTTTGCTGTAAAGCAAGGTTGTAACCTTACAGGGTTGCTGAAAGAATCAATCCAGATAATGTGCATAAAGTCCTAGGCACAGTGCCTAGTAAGCCTTATTGTTCATAGTAAGTACTCAAGTAAGTACTCATAATGTTAGCCATTATGGTCGTGGAACCCCAGAGGAGGGAGCCATTACTTGTAACAGAGGGTGAGAAAGGTTTCAGAGAGGAGGTGGCATGAAATCAGGCCTTTCAGCTGAGAAGACTTTCCCCAGGGGATGGAAGGTGTGGGAAGCACTTCAGGCAGAAGAACCAGCTCAAGAAGTGAGGGCGTGGCAGATTGAAATCTGTCCCTCCAGCGCTGGCTCCAAAAGGCTGGGTGGGACAAGGGTGGGACCAGGGTGGGAAGGGCTCTGAGTCCGCACTTCTTCAGGTGCTGCTGAGAGCTTACCGCATCAAAGGGTTTTTAGCTGAGGGCTTGACACGACCACATTTGTGCTTTAAAAAGAGGATTCTGAAGACAGTGGAGAAGACAAATGAACTACGTTAAACCTGAGCATCAGCAGCACCGCACTGCCCAACCCTGCCCCTTCCAGGGTCACTTTCCTTTTGTCCATTTTGTAAAGAGTGACTTTATGTCACACGCCTTCCAGAGTCTCCCTCCTGGCAGCTATTTCTCCACATTCCATGTACCTCCCCACCTCTCCCAACACCGCGGCAGAGCTCTGCGTGCTTTGGTCCCAGTCATGTGATGGAACCAGAGCTGCATCCTCTGTAGAAAATGGTCCACACACTCCCTTGTTGTCCCACCCTGTAATGCCGCACCCTGCGCAGGACATGGACAGGGAGGGGACAAAGCCCCCAGACATGCTAATTATAAGGTGTCTGTAGGCTCTCCTTGGTTATTTTTATACGGTTAACACTTGCCCATATTCTTCATGTTTCTTTCATGGTGACAGTTGGTAGACCTGCAGGCAGCCCCTGGTAGCAGTTTTTAGGTCTTCAGCTGCTGGTGGTTTATTCTACACGTGAGACTGAGAACAAGATCATTTCTCAACTCGGCCTAACAACAGGAGTCTGTGGCCAGTCTCCGTCAGACTTTCTGAAAGGCTTGGGGGTAACAGAAGGGGATTTTGAGCACAGAAGAGAAAACTGAAATCTGAATGCTAAACATATTTGTGCCTCAGAATAACAATCAAAAAGAGTTAAGTGATTTGCTTACAGACATACCCAGTTCCTGGCGTTGCTCTCCTATCTCAGGGCCCGCCTTTCTTCTCTTCTCCAAGGACATTCCTTCCTCAGGCCTCCCCAGGGCGAATCATTAACCCAAAGGGCTGTCGTTGCCCTAAAACTTGACCAAGACAACCCATGGGGCTTGGTAACCCATGGCCACATTCTCTGAAGCCTGCGTCACTGCGATCCAGTCTGTCGTCATGAGAGGTGGACAGTGTGCAGCAGAGAAGGCCACTGAGGGCCTTTCAGTGGAGGTGTCCCTCAGCTGTGCCCACGTACTCTTCAGAACGCGGTTGAGTGCCCCTCCCTCAGGAAGGCTGCCTGGAGCCAGGTTGGGCCAGGAGACAGGGTCTGCATGCATGGAGAAGAACATGTTGTGCCCTGCACATTCCAGCCCATGGGCCATTTAGACCTCTTGGTACCTGCGAAGTAAGTACTATTACAACACCCACTTGAGAAATGTAAAAACAGTCTTAGGTTGTGTATCTGTTTCTTACTACTGCTTTATCAAATTACCTCAACCTTGGTGGCTTAAAACAACATGTATTTATTCATGTTATGGTTTTGGAGGTCAGAAACCTGCAGTGATTTCACTGGGCTAAAGTTAGGGTATTGGAAGAGCTGTGTGTCTTCTGGAGGTTGTAGGGAGAACTGTTTTCTCGTCTTCTCTAGCTGTGGAGGCAGCAGCCTGCGTGCCGTGGCTCATGGTTCCTTCTCACATCTTCAGAACCACCGGTGTAGCATCTTCTGATCTCCTTCTGTGACTCTGACCGTCCTGCCCCCTCTTTTAGGGACCCTTGTGAGTGCTTTCGGCCCACACAGACAACCCAAGATAATCTCCCCGTTTTGAGGCCCTTAATCACCGCTGCAAGGTCCTTTCTGCCGTGTAGGCTAACACACTCACAGGCCGCAGAGATCAAGACATGGGTGTTTTTCGGGGCCATTATTCTGCCTGCCAAGGGCTGAATACTTAGTGGAACCAGTTTTCAAATGTAGATTTAGGTCTAGCTGCCAAGCCAGTACCCTTACCTACCTCTGTAGCAAAAGGGAAGAGAAACAAGAGAGACGTTATCCCTCATGGTGGTGGGAGGTAAAGGGAGAGCCTGGTCCAAGTGGACCTTTTGTGGATGACTGATTATACATAAGAAAGAGAATGGGATTCAGGGCCTACCTGAGTTATAGAAGCCCTTCCGCTTGAAAGTGAAGCATCCATACATTTATGTCTTGAGCACCTAGTGTGCATCGGACACTGTTCTCAGCACTAGGATTCTCTAGCAGTGAAAACACAGTCCCAGATCTTTGCCCCCATGGAGCCCTTCTAATGAGACGCATTAGTTCCCCAGGGCTGCCGTCAGAGATGACCACAAACTCAGTGGCTTAAAACAAACAGATTGAGTCTCTCACATTTCTGGAGGCTAGAAATCCAAAATTAAGGGGTCAGCAGGGCCATGTTCCCTCAGGTTCTAGGGGAGAATTCTTCCTCTGCTCTTCCAGCTTCTGGTGGCTCCCGGTGTTCTTGGCCTATGGCAGCATAGCTCTGTCTCTGCCTGTCTTTGCGTGGCTTTTTCTCTTGGTGTGCCCAAATTCCCCTCTCCTTTTTCTTATCAAGGTACCCGTCATCGGACACCTTAAATCCAGTATGATCTCATCTTGAGATTCTTACTACATCTGCAAAGATCCTGTTTCCATATAAGGTCACATTCCAGGGTTTTAGGTGGACATGAATTTGGGGGGAACATTATTCAACCTACTACATGAGGGAAGATGGACAATGTAAAAGTTCAGAAGGAAATAGGGAGCCCATCAGATGGTGATCGATGCCATGAAGAAAAATAAAGCAGAGGAAGGGGTTGGGAGTGCTGGCTGGAGGCAGGGGAGGTTGCAACTTTCAACCAGCAAGACCCCAAAAGGCCTCACTGAGAAGGGACACCTTACCCAAGACCCAAAGGAGCACATTCACCTTTGGGGATGTCTCCCTTCGACAGGATGCGGCTACATCTAGCTGAGTGGCCAGGAAGACGACCTGGGACAGATGACCATTCTGATTCTGCGTTCCTTCCTCCTTTCCTTCCAATTGCATCTGAAGTCTAGGCACTGACACTCCTTTATGGTCCAGTGAGGCTCTAATGACAGCAATAATGATAATAATGGGATTTGGCGGCAGCCCCTCCCTCCTGAGTGAGGGGCCCATTGTGCTGACTAATTGTATAGAAGCAAGTAGGACAACTGTCTGTGGGGCGGAAGTAGTGGCGAGCAAAGGGGAATAGTTATTCGGGCCTCGGGGCATCACTGAATTACCCTGGCAGAGAACTAACCTGCATATGGGTTCCCAAGAGTGCCAGACTGGGTTTGGGGCCTTTGAACCCTGGAGAGGGGTCTTGGGTGAACCTGAAAACCCTAGGTTCTTCACTGTATCAGCTGTTACAGGAGCTATGAATAAATCCTACTTGTTTTAAGCAAAAGGTGCAAAGGGAAAAAAAACCATTAAGAGCCACAGGTGCACCCTTGTATCCTGAGAGTTGACGATGCCCAGCACAGGCAGGAGGCTCACCTTCCATAGAAGCCAGTTTTGTTTGGGAAAGCAGGCACCTGTGGTCCTCAGACCTCAGCATCCAAACTGCTTGTCTCTGCCATCTCTTTAATTGATGCTCTCTGACTGGGAACAAGTACCATTAGGAACACCCCTTTTAGTAAATATGTTTTAATGGAATAGATTTTTGTTTGAAATGACCTTATCCCAGGCAGCAGGCACTTTCATAAGTATGTATTGATTGGCTTTAAATTCCTCAAATGTTTGCGCTTGTCTTTGTGACCTGGCTTTTGTCCTGTTCCCAGCAACTCCCCCGTGTTCTTTCTTTTGTAATGTTTTATTCCGTTGGAATGCTGGTTTTCTGTTGTAGTGAGAGCAGGCCGTTTCTGATGTGCCACACGTGGTATTTAATATTGCTTTCAGGAAAATGGGATTGTTATTGCCACCTGTTTACTGGTGGGGAAACTGAGGCCCAAAGAGGCAAGGGGATGTGCCCCTGTTACATGAAGAATGTGTGGGAGAGTAGCTTTGAACCCAGATCTTCCTGACTCAAAAGGCATCATTTTCCCATCTTTATTTCCATGCTACCTGTATTGTTTGAATGCCTTGCTTAAATTCTCCAGTTCATGGTTTGCATTTGGAAATAAAAATTCCAACTTTTAGTACACTCATCACCCACAGAAAAAACCACATGGGGTGAAGGCCACAGATCCTTTTTGTGTGAGTGGTTCAGTCTGCAAGTGTGTTTTCTGTGTGCTGAATAACTCCAAGTTTCCAGACAAAGGCTGGTTTTCCACCACGCCAGTTAACAGGCCAACCCAGTGAACAAAAATCAATGGAACAACTTATGCTGGTATCATGGAGACAGAGACAAGAATTTAGTCACTTTAAAATTTAATTCTTCATCCAATTCAGCTAACATTTGTTGAATGCCAGCGGTGGGCCAGGCCCTGTACTAGGCTCTGGGGAAAACAAAGACGAACGAGGCTCTGCCTTGGAGAAGCTGGCAGGTTAGTACGGGAAGCAGACACTGAATAAATAATTTCATTACACCACGGAAAGTGCTCTCGTAGCCGGTGCTCAAGGTGTGGAGAGACCCCCAAAGAACCCTTTAGTCTTGGGATGAAAGACAGCTGTGATTAAGAATCTTCCAAGAAGGCTTGAACTGCATCTGCCTTCTTACGTGCAAAAGGCGTGCTGAGTGTTTACCCGGTGCTGGTGGGCAATGCGAATGGGCCGTCTGGTTAACCTCGGTGTCCAAATCCCTGTCTCCTCACCACCATGTTGTGTTTATTTGGCTTATGTCACCCACATTTTTGCCTAAATTCTTTTTACTTGCCTGTGTAATTAATATAACAGCTACTACTAATATTTACCATAAACATCAGTGAAATAGTTACATGTTTTTGTAACAACTCCATGGGATAGAGACTAATATTTACTGGCTTTCTGCAGATGAAAAGCCTGAGACACAGAGATGGCATGTGATTTGCCCCAGGTCACTGGCTTGTAATTGGCAGAACCACTCTCTGCTTCCTTCCTAAGTTCTAAGCAGTCTGGTCTTTAATCAGTTCCTTGCAGAGACCAAGCTTTAAGTTAACTCAGGGTCTTGGCACATGCTGTTCCTTCTGGCTAGAATGCTATTCCCACTGCTCTTTTTGTGGCTAGATTGTTGTCATCCTTGAGCTCTGAGCTGAAATGCCCTCTTTCTTGACTAGCCTGTCTAAAGTGGTTCCTCCCTGCTATATTTTCAGTTCTGCAGAAGACTTACCTCAATTTGAAATTATTATTATTTCTTAAATTCTCACTCCATGATATATTGATTTCGATACAGAAAGGAAGGGGAAGGGAGAGAGAAAGAAACATCGATCAGTTGCTTCCTGTAAGCACCCCAACTGGGGGATGAACCCACAGCCTAGGTGTTTGCCCTGACTAGGCATCACACCCACAACCTTTTGGTGCATGAGATGATGCTCCAACCAACTGAACCACCTGGCCAAGGCTCAATTTGAAATTATTTTAAATTATTGTCTGCTGATTTGGTGTCTGTCTGTGTACCTCACTGGCATGTAAGTTCACTGAGGAAGGGACTTTAAGTGGCTTATATATTGATGTGTCCCCAGTGCCTACCACAATGTTTGGTTTCCAGTGGGCACTCAGTAAATATGTATGGAATGAGTGCCAGATATGGTACCAGGTTTGGGGGATGCCAATATGAATAAGATGGGCCTTCCCCTTGGGGGGCCTTACTAGCAGCTAATGCACTGTGCTCTGTGTACCAGGAGCATGTATATGGTGCCATGAGGACACAGAGCAGGGAGTAACTGCTTTGCCTGGAGGCTGGGCAGATGTGAAGGAGGTGACACTGAACTAGTAGGAACAAGGAACACAATCTCACCAAGTATTGCAGGCTCCAGGGCGTTCTGGGCAGTAGGAGCAGACATGCTAGGAAGAGCTGGAGATGCTTGCACTGCATGAGTTTATCGAATAGCTGCTCTCTGCCAGGTGTGATGTACCAGATACTATATTATCTGTGTTTTTAGGAGCTTACAGGCTAAATAGAGACAGGCTTATCAATTACCTGGGGACGCATTTGGAGACGAAGGCAGGGACTAGATCATAGTGTTGGGGTACAGAGAGGAGCGTGGAAGCGTGTGTTCTAGGCTCCAGGTCATGAAAAGGAGGCACACGGGTAGAGGAGCTTGATGTAGATAAAAGAGTACCATTGAAGGTTTTTAAGTAGGAACTGATAGAATCAGCTTCGTGCTCGAGCATAACCTAGATATCGGTGTGGAAGCCACTCCTAGATTGGAGCCACTGGAGGAGGGAAGGAGGGAGACCCACTAAAAAGTTGCTGCAGCAGCCCAGGGAGAGGAGATGGCGGAGGGTAGAGTGCAGGAGAGAGCACAGAGTAATGCCTGGCGTGAAGAGATCGTGATCAATTGGGTAAGACAGTTGAGAAAAAGGGGCAAACAAGGCCAGAGTTTTCTAATTTGATGCACCATTTCAGTGCTGCTCATTAACCAAGATCAGGCAGTGCTTCCCAGTGTGCTTGACTCGGTGACCCTCAGTCAGAAAGCTGGAAGATGGTGCGTCACTCATTCCCAGCTTGGAAAGTTGGAGCACTCTAGCATATTCCAGGCCCTGAGAAGTCCTGCAGCAGAGAAACTTAACCAGCGTTGCCCAAACTTCTTAGCAGTAGAACCCTTAACATTAACCCCCAAGGCAACCCATAAGACACACTTTGAGAAATGAAATAACACTCATATTTTCCTGTGTGGCTTATGCTCTGGGTGGATCTATTCATTGTTAATCTTGGCATGGATGATGTTGCTATCCCGGTAAATGTTTGAGGGATTTGGCACAGGAGTGAGAGAATGAGCGCCAGTGCCAGACCACTAAGATTCACACCATGCCGGCTAACCTATCTGCACCTCAGTTTCCTCATCTCTGAAATGCCCCTTTGTGAGGCAGAGATGGTGAGGACCAATGAGTTAATTCCTGGGCAGCCCTAGCAAGTGTCTGGCTCAACAGAAGGGCTCAGGAAGTGTTAGCTCTTGTGCGAGGCAATTCAGGGTAGTCAGTGAGGCTGTGGCCTTGGAAGCTGAACTGCCCGGTTTTGTGTTTCAGCCCCTTTGTTCATTAACTCTGTGATCTCGGGAAAGCAGTGCAGAGCCTTCTGTGCCTCAGTTTCTCCCATCTGCAAAGCAGGGACAATTATTATACCTACCTATAGGTTTGTCGTGAAGAAGTGAACCAAGTCACATTAAAGAATGCTACCTGGCATGTTAAACGTTTTTGCTTTTATAAAAAAATCTAAATTGCCTCTGTTATTAGCATAGTTTAACCATGACTTTTAGCTCCAGTGACGAAAATGCCATTTTTCAGCTTTATCAGCAGTGCTTTGGTCTTGTATTTTGGCATTCCCCTTTCCTGAGTCTGGAGGCCTTGACTTCAGGCTTAGTTTGTCCCCGTGACTTCCTATTCTCTTCTCTCTGGTTGAGTTCGCTTTCTGCATCTCATGGACTGACAATGTTAATGAAAGTCCTCTGATTCCAGGGAGCGCCTGGCCCCTCCTCTGGGCTCTGTGCCTTTCCTAAAAATACAGACATCTGTTTCAACTCACTTGGGCAGAAGACCTTGGGAGGCTCTTGTAGCAAAACCTTCCCCCAGCGTGGACGCTGTCTCCTGTTCCCCCAGAGAGAGGCTGGATTGTGTCCTTGTTAAAAGTTTTCTGCTATTATCTCAGTATAGAATCTTTGGAACAGGTCACACCAAATCCCACCTTTAAGCCAATTACCTGATATTTAGTTACCAGTTTCTTTCTGCTCTTGGCGAACAATTATTTTAGGGGATGCTGATGAAATTCGAGAGGCCGGAAGCAGAGGAGTTCCATTTCTGAGTTCAGAGTTTCTTTTTCAAGGTTGAGTAAGTGGTAAATTTTTGCTGAGAGATTCTAGCCTGAAAGAGTCAGATTCTCAAGGTTTCCCAGTCTGGCCCATGGGCATTTCACCTGCTTGGAAACTTCAGCTCCTTTTCAGAGGTGGGTCTCCCTGTTCTTTATGTTGGCATGAAAACAATTAATAATTTAAGCCATGCCCATTAAACAGTAGAAATACTGTATAAAGACAACACTATAATAATAAATTTAAAAGTTGATCCAGCTGGGCACTGTTCCCAGACTACCAGCTGAGCTGAAACACGAATAAGAAGAAAAACCGCTGTATAATGCAAATAGCTGCAATCTCATTGTTTTCTGCTACCCTTATATTGCAAATATATAGTAGTAAAGTAACATTATGGATAAATAGGTGTTGTAAACTAACCTGGAAACCTAATCACTGTTTATAACATTATTTCTATGGGGAGAAAAGTGTATTCCATATACAAACAGATGGTTTGCAAGCAAATTTTTAAAAACACAGTAATCTGTAAGTTGGGGACCTCCCAGAATTTTAACCTGTACCTGGATATTCTGTATTCAGGGCTAGTGAGTGATCCATGAAAATTAGAGACTTCTCAGAATACTCAGCCCTCCCAAACCCTTGTTACCCTTTTCATCCTGGAGACTCTACCTCACCCTCTTTCTACTCTGCCCTGGGTCCTCATCTGTGTCGCCTCATCCTGGCCAAGTCCCAGCCCTCCCGCCAACCACTGTTGAGACCCCAGGAGGCCAGGAGGACGCTGAATGTCTTTATCCTTGGGCGCCTTATTCAATGGCAGCGAGGGCTCACGGGAGGCCACGTGATGGAGTGGCCAAGTGTGTGGTTCTGAAGCCAGACCTCGGTCACTTGTGGCTGGGTGACCTTGGCATGTTATCACAGTTCTCTGAGGTTCAGTTTCATCCCTGTAGAATGAGGTTCTGTGTGGACTAGTGGGGAAGTACTAAGTGTGCACACTCAGACCAGTGCCTGGCCTGGGGCCATCTCCCCCCCCAGGTGCATGGTGAGGTAGTTACCAGAGGATGTGGGGTTTAGACAGATTTCCATAAACTCAAGAACAAACCCACAGTATGAAAATACTTTCTGAATTCTAAACATCAAACTTAGAAACAAATGTCTGGAATCTCCCCATTCATGAGTTGGGGCAGGGTAGGTTTGAAACATACTTTATGGGTGGGGGAAGTGGTAGTCCACCTACTTATATACCTGAGTGGCAATATCAAACTCTTACTATTTTGAATAAATTAAGCTCTACAGCAGATTTAATGGCAAACTGATAAGAACAAGCCTTAAATAGTTGCATTCACTACATTGTTTCCACATACACTGTTTTTCACATGAGGAAAGTTTTTTATTTTTTTAATTAACTGGCAGGTTTTGTTTTTTCTTCATGCAGTCTTTTCTTTGCATTTGAGATGGTTTTTGCGACCAGTGTTGCACATTGGTCTTACCATGTAAGCATGAGATCTAGCTGGATAAAGGACTAGAAAAATAAAATACTGATTGGGGACCTTGGGACCTTTGGATAGACTCACAGGAGCAGACGGGGCGAAGGCAGCAGAGTGAGGTAAGGACAGCAGGTCTGGATCTGCCAAGTTCTCCAGAACGTGCTCACCCCATTCCGAATCGAGTTTCCCTCCAGTCTGTGGCCCGAGGAAAATGACATGAAGCCAGTTAAGAAATCCATCTCCCTGGGGGTGCCTTATTGAGGACCCCTCACACCAAGCCTTGTGTGTGACAATGCAATTTTAAATTTATTTGCGCGATGGCATAAATGTTTATGCACTTGACCATTGCTTTTTTTTTTTTTAAGGTTTTATATATTTATTTAGAGATAGGGGAAGGAAGAGAGAGAGAAAGGGAGAAAAACATTGATGTGAGAGAGAAACATCAACTGGTTCCCTCTCATATGCGGCCCAACTGGGGACCAGGCCTGCAACCCAGGCATGTGCCCCGACCAGGAATCGAACTGGCAACATTTTGCTCTGCTTGACAACGCCCAACCAACTGGGCGAAGCCGCCCAGGGCTGACCATTGGTTTTGTTCAGACATAGGACTCAGAAGGGTAGCTTTCAAAAGGGATCATTTCAAAGTAACTGGTTGTGTTTACCAAAATGTGGGACCTCTACAATCTGCTCCCCTCCTGAAGGAATTTGAATGTGTGGGTAATGTGCCGTCGGGAAGACTTTATCATTTGTGATGTTGGAGAAGTAATAGGACACTGTTGTTGGCTGACCATCTGCTTGTACATTCTTGGTGTCATGGTTTGTGTTTCTATTTTTTCAATTTTATTTTTTAACTGGTGAGAAGCAAGGAATGGGATTTGAGAAATTTCGAATTTTTGAAGGTGCTTTATAAACAAGGAATTCATGCTTAGTTGCTTAACATGGTAGATTTTATTTTTACCTTAACCAAAGTAGGAAATGAAAAATTTATTTTATATACTCGTGTGTGCGTGTGTGTGTATTTATACGTATGTTTACAAAAGATAAACTAAAAACTTCCACTCCTAATCTGTTCCCTTTGTGGCCCCAGGTGTGGAGTTCTAATGTACATTAAAAATAGTCTCTTCCCTGTAGGTAGGAGTCAGACATAAATCAGAAGGGAACTCTAGAAATAAAAATCACCAACAGAAGGGGCCTATGGAGAGTTCATTTTTCATTCATTCACTCAAACATATTTATTGAAACCCTAGTATTTGCATATCATGCTGCCAGACACTGAGGGATTTGCTGAAAAAATATTAAAGACATTCTCTCTTCCTGTGAGGAGCTTAGAGCTTACTTGGGGAGAAATGACATAGACATATGAAACAGTTAAGTTCTAATTCAAGGCAGCATATGATTAAATACCAAAATGTGTGGATCCGACAAGAAATGCTATAGGAGTTCAGAAAAGGGAGTGATAACTTAGTGGCACTACTGTTTTCTGCCTACAAATTGGCAAATTGTAGCATTATTTGTATGAAATGTTTTACACTTGTTTTTTTGGCAGCCTTAGGCCTTGACTCCCAGGCAGGATTAAGAGCCTATGAAAATATTTGTACTCCTATCTCTATAGAGCTAGTGTTATTTTGTTGTTGTTGTTGTTGTGTTCTTTTTCTTATAGGCAGAGGAAGTGCCTCTACAAGCCAGAGTGCACATGACTGGCAGGTATGAGCCAGTCATGTGCACTCTTTCTTTCAATTACAAAATAAGAAATCAGCCTCATCATTCCCTGTTTTCCAGTCCAGTGGTACTTGTCCCCTCCCTTGCGAACTCCCCCTGACATGGAGAGGTGGTTTCATTTGAACTTAATCTCCATGACAGAGGAGCTGGCCATCCAGGGTCAGATAAACGTAGGGCTTTGGAGAATTGCTGATGAAAAGCCCCGTGGTCACGAGGTTGGAAAAGGAAGTGACACAGGGTAGGTGAGTCCAGACACGGGCGTGCTCACTGTGAGCGGGGCTCCCCGAATGTCAGAGTGTGATCACATGCTGAGAATATTGTGCTTGCGGATGATGTTTAATGAAAGTTACTGGCTTCCTGTTCTATTTGTGTCATATTCAAATTAGCACAGAGCTCAAAGACGAGCCATGCAGCCTAAATTCTTAAGAATTTAGAAAAAGAGAGAGAGAGAGAGAAAAGAGGAGGAAGAAGAAAGAAACACTTGTAAAATGTCAACGCATGTCAAATGCACTACTTGGGCCCACGCCTCATTTTACTTGGTTCCTCTCAGGGACTCCCCACAGCTGAATGGAGTTATGATTTGGTTGCGTTTCAAGCTTATGATTCATGAATTTTCAGTTTCTTTTAAAACTCAGTAGAGTGGTTCTTTCCCACCTTTTCATTTTAACCATAGGCCTCAAGGAGGCCTAAATAACACAGATGTTTTGGTTTTTTCTTGACATTATTCGATGAAATGTCTGCGGAGTCCAGCACCGTTTGAAAATAACATGGCACTTAATGTTCATTCTCTTGTCGGGTTTGCAGCCCTTCCCGTGAGGCAAGAGTTCCCAAGTTAGCATGACCTGGAGGGACCCAGACATCAGGCAAACCAAGTGATCTCACCACTCCGCTTCTGATGGTGTTTATCGCAGTAGTTGGCTGTGGCCACAGCTCGATTTATGTGGGGCATCCTCTGCGCTGGCCGACTTGGGAAAATGGCCCTGGAAAGTGTTTCTCCCATATCTTTTGATATAATTCGGTGTGTCTGTATAAATAAATGTAGCACGTAGTTATGGGATATCTTATCAAGTTCTTGGGAAGACTCTGCCCTTAATACATTTTTTTTTAAATGGTCATACTACAAAGCATGACATGACTTTTTGTTTTTAACTACAAAAAATATTACAACAATAGACTAGTGTTGCAGAGTGAATTGCAAACTGAAAATGTATACAATATATAAACCTTTTCTTGGGCTATTCTTTGCTGGGTTTTTCTGGAAGGGAGCTCTTTAATTTCAGAATCCATGAGAGGATATGCTTTTGGCGTTTGGAGATGTCATCTTGAGAGATGGCTCTCTGCTCTGAGACATGATGGAAAAAAGTGCTGTGCTGTTTTCCTGTTGCTTTTCGTGGTTTTCGTGTCTCCTTCCTATGCTCGCTCAGAGTCAATAATCGACTATACAAAGCCTGGTATTTTGTACTGATGCCAGTGTGTGAAAGTTTTAACTAATGCATGTGCGGGGTTGCTGTTTTGTTGCCCCCCTTTTTTTTAATAGGTGTACTTTTAAAGATGATTGTGTAAATTCAGAGAACTCAGAAAACTGGCTGGATATTTCATCAGGACCTAAAAGGTGCCCTCAAATTCACATATCTCGAAGAGGTAAAGACAAGGTAAGAGGAAAGATTTTAATTTGTCTCTATTGTATTGTCTCACTTTGCACCACTGATGTTAACTTCCTTCTCTATGTAAAATATTAATTTAGCAATCAAATTCGCTCAGTTAGGAGAGTCATTCATTTAGTTGACTTATATAGAGTGCCACGTACTCCACGCAAGGTGCTAGGGATGTAGCAGAGACCAGGATACATTGTGGACCTACCCATTATCTTGTGGAGCTGTAGATGACCCTCAGTCGTTGAATTTAAAGAAGAGATGAACTTTTAATGTAGTAGGAAAGCATATTGATTAAAGAAATAGAGAAAAAAGAAATTCAGACTCAGGAGCAATAAGGTACCTTAAATGTGGCTTAGTATAGAATTTTGTTTTGTTTTATGGTTCCTTTTCCTTATGTGTTCAGGCTTCTCCTGACAGCTATTTTATGAACATGGCTTCAAGCGATATTGGTAGCGGGGAGAGAAACCAGTGTGGGCAGTGAATATTGCAAGCGGGGTCCCTCGGAAAGAAAGCCAGTGGGCTCTTGCCAAGGCAGAACTGCCAATCAGCCCTGTCATTGGAGTAGAGCAAGGAAGAAATGAGGATATTCAAGCATTTTCTGATTCACATACCAACCATGTCCTATGGGAAAATGGAATTCCTGCCTTGCTATCTCCACAGTGCTGTGAGGAGACATTTTCTCCCTAATTATCGCTCTTGTATTACGAATAATTGTACAGAATCCCCATCGACAGCCAGTTGACCTGCCTGTTGAGCTCCCTCTGTTTTATTTGAATGTCACATTAACAAGGGAATGGGCCACTTTCTTTTTTCTCTTACACTTTGCCATTTCAAATAGCAAGAACCATATGACTTAAGATAATTTAACATTTAATAAAGGACAGCCAGAGCATTTAATGAGTGATAAATAATAAAAGGTTCAAGCTTTGAAGTCATAACTGATCAGAACTGAAGGATTTAAGGTTATTTGGTGGTTGTCACTTTCTGTTGTCTTCCTGGGAGGTGTGTTAAAAAAAAGAACTTTCAAAGCCTTCATTCAAGCAGGCCTGAGTGAGCAGATTCTGTAAAAAAGCTGCTTAAGGCATCTAAGCATAGGTGTGACCTAATTTTTGTTTCTCTTATTAGTCTGAAAAATCTTTGGTGCTGATAGAGAATGATAGAAAATACCACGATCCTTGATTCTACCCAGGCCTCTGATAAGTGGCTAAGATTATGCAAGATTTTTTCTCTTATCATCTTGAAAATGTTAAGGGTAAGAATTCAGCTAAATAAAGTGAGGGAAAGTTACTTGTTTATTAAGTAAAAAGTGCTGCTTACACAATTTGCTTACCTAGCTCTGGGTTCACTAGTATCAATCAGTCACCATTCATATTTGGTCTGGAACATACAAAAACTGTTCGCCACCCAAACAACCAGCAGGGCTTGCCTCCCCAGCCCGAGTCCCACTGTGTTTGCCCTAGTCCCTCCAGGTGTTCCCACACAGCCATTACCTCAGTCTCTCCGGCTGGTCATTACTCTCCTGGTAAAGGACGTATGAAGTTAGTAATTTGAGAAAAGCTAGTCTCTGAAATCAACTTTGCACTGATTATTTTAACAGGGTTGATAAGACATTTGACTCTGTCTCTTGGTCAGAGTATTTCAAAAATATTTCTGTCCTGTGGTCATTTATGACTTACCTGGAAGTCTCAGGTCCTTGTTTATTTAAGTACTGCCTGATCCTGACCTGCAGAGACGGCAGTCCCGGGTTTCCCTCAGTTCTGCGTACTAGCTCTCTTCACAGAGTATTTTGCAAACTGCCCATCACATGCCCCGTAACATTCTAGTAACTTTCTAGGTACAGAAGAACCCTATATAAAGCAAAGACCCTGTTCCAAGAAGCTTCATTTCTTTACACAAAACAATTAGAGGATAGCACATTGTCATCTTCGTTAGGAAATCTACATTAAAAAGAAATAACTAGAGCCATTCTAATTATCTTGGAGGGATTTCCATGAGGTGGTGTCGAGTAAAAACAGCAAGGTGCTGAAAAGTATGTGTAGCACAATCTTGTATTGATGAAAAGTCCCGTATAAGTTAATGTGTATGCACCTCTATGTGGTTATTTGAGAAAAATATGGAAGAATTCATTGCTGGGTTGCAAACATGGGCTCCCCTGACGGAATGACTGAGGTCGTGGAGAAGGAAGACATAGATAACTTAAAAAGAAAAATGAAATTTTTGCACACACAAACCAAAAAGGAGGTATGGCACGTCCTGTTGTTGTGTTATGTAAAATTATGTTTCTATGTACCTACGAGAGGTTTTAACATTCAGTAAAAATGTCTTATACCGATAAAAACAGAAAAAAGAGGTAGAACTGAAGCATTTCCCACAGACAGCGTGGCTTCCAATGGAGAGTCACTAGAAACCTTCTTTCACAAATCAGAATGAAAACAAAGAATTTCACCATCACTGACACACTTGACACTGTTTTTGAAGTTCTGTCCAATCCATTAACATAAGAAAGAAGTGATAGAAACAATTATTGGAGTAGAATAGACAAAAAAATATCACTATTTGCCACTCTTAAGTGGTTGTATATCTGCAAAATCTCAACACATTAGCTTTTTATAACTATTTAAATGAATAAAAATAAAATGAAGTGCTAAGTGTTCAACAAACATTTAAATATAAATAACCACCCTAGCTGGTATGGCTCAGTGGATTGAGTGCCGGCCTGCAAACCAAAGGGTAGCTGGTTTGATTCCCAGTCAGGGCACACGCCTGGGTCTAGGGCCAGGCCCCTAGTAGGAGGCGCACGAGGGGCAACAACCACACACTGATGTTTCTCTCCCTCTCTTTCTCCCACCCTTCCCCCCTCTAAAAATAAATAAATTTTTTAAAAATTAAAAAAGTATCAATAACTCTATTTACATGTGAAGTAAAACAAACTGTTAATGTCCATTAATAAAACATTCCATTCATTAGAACAACAGAAACACTATTATAATCTTAAAGACCAAGATATATACCCTATATTTAAAATTATTTTTACTAGGTGATACATGTTGAAGACAACTACCAAAATAGTAATTTTGGCTTTAATACAGCTTGTCTTAGTGATTTTTTAATAGTAATTAGAATGTGGGGCAGTGGTCTATTGAGGCTATTTATAATTCATGATAGGGGCACCTTATCAATTAAAAGCATAAGCATAAATAAAAGTAAAAGCAAAAACACACAAGGTATTTTCTTGGAAGATCTGGAAAACATCTTGGCCATATCCAGACGCATGCTGTTTCTTGGCGGGAAGATATCATAAAAATGTCACATATTCCTCAATCTGTTTTCTAGATTACATGTAATCCCAGTGAAATTTGAATAGACTTATCTTAAAATTAATATAAATTCATCCAGAATAATATGAACAGGTCAAGAATAGCCAAAATATTTTTCAAAAAGGAAAATTATTTAAGCAAGACCATTTCCATATGATTATAAACATATACAGTGACAATAACTCAGCCCATGATTCTGGTTTAAAACTTGGAATGTACTTTGGACTCTATTACATAACATAGAGCAAAAAGCTGAGAAATAGGTTTAAAAATTTTAAAGATCAAATCCCATAAAATAAGAGAAAACAAAATAAATGACTTCATAAAGGTGCTAAGATAGCGGGCTTACAATATGGGACTGTAATTCAAGTCACATTTTACATTAAATGTAAAAATAAAATTTAGGCTAATTAAGAAATCCTTCTGTAAAGCTGACACAGAGTAACGAACAGAAAATAGAATTGAGCATCAGATAATTCAGCTGTATAATTTTCTTAGCTTTGAAGCAATAAAGTACGCAGTGCCAAAAAAAATCCATGTACTTGACTTCTAAAAATCTATGCAACAAAAAATAAGAAATAACAAAAGCACACACTCAGGAAAACATTTGCAATAGGCAAAATATTAATTACAAGGTATCAAAACTAGGAGAAATTAAAAAGAAAACCATCACAACACCAAAAAGTAAGTAGGCAAAGCACATATTCTCACAAGAAGAGGTTTAGAGAGTTAGATATAGATACAGCAATATGTTCAACTTCACCAATTATCAAGTAAATACAAATTAAAGTGATAATAAGATATGCTAACACCTAGTGTTGGCAGTGACAATTAGCACAGTCTTTTTGAAAAGCAATTTGACAATATGTTTCATAAGTCATAAATATATTCATTCTTTGAAGCAGCAATTCCAGGCTTAGAATTCTGAAGTAACTTGAAAGAAGAAAACCCAGAAGCATACAGGCGCTATTGCAGTAGCATTCACAGAATTAGAAACCTGGAAATAAGGGAACTGTTTGGCACTAAGGGGAACGGTTAATTAAAATATGGCATGTTGGTTGGCCTGGTAGAAGGTTCGTTGCCTCGTATGGACGTTATCTGTTCATTGACACTCAATCTCTCTGTCTGATCCTTTGTGTCTTCATTTTCTCTTATCCAGCATAGGTCAGGAGAGCACTTCCAACCTGCTAAGGATTCCCCTGTTGGGTTTATTCAATCAATGCTTCAGCTTTTTAACCATACTCACCTGGAACCCAAAATTATACAAAAATACCTTCAACTTCCTGGCTAACCCCTCCTTCCACTGCACCTGAAAAAGCTGTGCTGTCTCCTATTGTCAGCTCACCACAGACTGGCTCTTGCCCGACTGTCCCCAGAAACTGTTCTCCCCGAGGTCATGGTGAATTCGGTGCAGCCGTCCCAGCAGGTGCCAGAGGTCCTCACCACCTGGCAGGCTGGCGGGCTTCTTGAAGCCCTCTCTTCCATTGCATGTGCTGTCCATGCTCTCTCCCCTTTGGCCTGCCTCTCTGGCTGCTTCTCTCCCTGACTTGAAATATTAGAGTTGTTTCAGGCCCGTTTTGGGATCTTCCTCTCTTCTGGTTCTGTACTTTACCCACAGGCAATGTCATCTATTCCTATAGCTACAAGCTCCTGTCCGTCCCCTTTATCTTTACCTCCAAGCTCCAGGCCTATCTCCTCTTGATTATCAAACAAGTCTCTTGAACTAAACACATCCAAAATTGAAATCTTGAATTTTCGTCCCGAAATTGTCCCCTCCCTGTGTCCCATCTCAGTACATCATACCTCTATCTATCCATTTGGTCACCCGAATCCTTCATATCCACAAACCCATTTCCAATCCTGCCCAACGCTATCTCTAAAGGGCATCTTGATCTGTTCATTTTTTCTCATTTCCACTGAACCATCTCAGCCCGGCTTCTTTCATTTAATGATCTCTTAATACTGTGTGGTGCTAAAACGAGAGTAGCTTTGGTCTAGTGGACTTTTCCATGCTTCTATTAGGCTGTAAGCTCTTTGAGGGCAAGAACTATAGCTGTTTGATTTGCTAAAGTATTCAGTACTTCATGCAGCTGTTGGTACACGGTAAGAGCTTGAAAACTGTTTGTGGAATAAATAAGTGCGGTAGTTACAGTTATGTTAAAATTACATATGTGAGGACTGGCAGGAGATGTGGAAAACTTAAACCAGTTGCTAAAGATAAGATTTAAACAAACTTTCTGATACTTTTGTTTTGCCTGAGCAGTGAAATACATTTAAGCTGTGCATGTATACAGAATAATATGTGATATGACCGTGTGCTGAGATGCATGGTGCAGATAGGAGTGCGGGGCGAAGAAGGCAGGCGGGTGACAGTTTAGCCATTTGTTGAAGAAGAGCTGGTGGGAGTGGTGTGGGGTATGTCACTAGCTTCAAGTCCCTAGAGATGGTTGGACTTCGGTTCTTCCAGGTTGGACTGTAAGAACCTGCCTTCTTCCAGCATGATGCTATGTCCTAGAAACGGAATTCTATGGAAATGGAAAGATGGCGCTGACCGTTGGGCTAGAACAGACTGAGCAAGCTTATTAGAGGTCAAAAGACAGTAGAATCTTAGGTGGCTCAGGAGAAAGTCTGGGCAGAGGGCAGAAGTGTGACAGAAGACAGACACCCCCCAGGCTGTCTGGGATTATGGCTCTCCATCCCGTGACAGGGCAACCACTTTTTCTGGCTCAGCTTCCTAATGCTTAGCCTGCCTTCCCACCAGATCCCCTTCGTGCATCTGATACAAAGGCACCCACCATTGGTATGTTAATTCATTAAATTTGCCTTTTCAATAGGAGGCGTAGGCCTTGTTCCTCTAGTCAGATCACTGGAGGGAAGGTTGCCGGAGAGCAATGTGGGGGGTTTCTGTGTGCACTCACACACAGCCACCACCTCCAATCTGACCGTATGTTTGACCACAAAGTCTTAAATAACATTAAACATAGATTTCACAGCCCACCTTCTTTAGCTACAAACTAATATTAGAAATTAGCAATAAGAAATACAGAGCTGACACCTGGAAAATCAAGGTGCACCCCCTTAAATGAACCCTGGACCAAAGGGAAACAAATGAAGAAAAAAATCATGTGTTCGGATGGGAATATTTAATATCATAAGATATAAAGTCTCCTAAAAATTAGGAGAATTTGTATGTTTACAGTACAGTTCCAGTTAGACTCAGTCTCCTTACTCCCTTTGGACAAAATGATCTTAAACATTATATGGAAGAATAATGTCTAGGAAATGCTAAGAAAATTATGAAAAAAAGGATAGTAAATATCAGATAGTAAATATATTTAAAGTCACAGTAGTAAAACTTGATGACATTGGACTAGAAGAAGATCAATAGGTAATTGGACCAGAGCAGGGTTCAGAAACAGATTCTAGATCTATGCTGACTTAATATATGACGAAAATGGTTATTTCAGTGCGGGGGGCAAAAAGAGTTTCTTTGTTTTGTTTTGTAAATGATTGTGACATAGCTGATTAACCATCTAAATAAAAATCAAGTTGGACCCTTATCTCATGCAATATATAAAAGTAAATTCCAGATGGATCAAAGATACAAGTTTTAAAAAATAATAAAGGCGGTGAGACAGCTTTATATTTGCCTATAATCAAGGGCGTGGGAAGAACTTTATAACCAAGACACGGAACCTGTATTTGATTATATAAAAACATGTTGTGTAAGAAAAAGCAGAGCACACGCAAGTTATAAGAAAAACAGTAGATTAGGAGACAATATTTGTCAGTAATATGACACATAAGGATTATATCTATACTATATAGAGATCTCTTAAAAATTGATCAGAAAAATCCACAAAAGAAGAAAAACAGTCCAAGAACTGAGTATGTGATTCACAAAAGAGCAAACCAAATAGCCACTAAAACATCCTTCTTTACATCAGCAACCTGAGAAGTTCTATGGCTGGTCAACGGGTGAGTTCACTGAAGGCTAGAATGGATGGAAATGAGGTAAAAATGACAATTTGGTTCTTGAGTCACCTTCTCTCCCACACAGACTATGGTGACTTTGGTGGGAAGTGTCCCTCCCAGACGCTCGGGGTGCGTGGTGAAGAACCTGGACACTGGCCGGGAGCTCTGCAGGGGTGAAAGCCGGCTGAACGAGACCTGCACCTGCAACATCCTGACCACAGCATCCTACAAAGGTAAGTGGACGCTGCTGCTTTTTGGTAGAACGTTGAGAAGGCAAGAGAACCTCCCAAGTTCAGATTGCCCAGAGAGCAAGTTAAATGGCAAAAAATCTGAATAGTCCCACACTGTAGACTCACTGTCTCCCTACCTCCTGCTTCCTGCTTTTTCCCTCGGTCCTGCTCACCTCTGCCCTACCCCTCCTGTGACTGCAGGGCCCCACTATCAAACGTGACTGAGAATGACAGAGGATGGTAAGTTGGATAGGTGAGTGGAGTAAAGCCAGGGACCATTGGGCTGATCCTACCCAAATGGTTCAGAGAATTCAGACACCTGAAGAGTTGGAATGGCCTTGGTGAGAAGAGAAAATAGAGTGGCCAGTGTTCTATCATCTTCAGTTCCTTGCCTTCATTCATTCATACAAAAAGTGTATATTGAACAACTACTACGTGCCAGGTACTGTGCTAGATGCTAGGGATATGGTAACCAAAAAGGCTGACCTGGTCCTTGGACATGGTTTTTATAGCCTATTTTGGGGATCGAGACAAGTAAATAGCTTGCTACAATGTAGTGTGAATATAGGGACTAGAGCGTACCACGGGAAACACATGAAAAGGATGCCAAACTGGACTTGGGGGGTGGCAGAGGGGCAAGGAAAGCTTCCTGGATGATGAGTAGAGTTGAACCAACCAAAGAAGAGGGGGAAGAGTATTCCAAGAAAAGACCCACTAGTATGACAGCCAGGAGAGAAAAAAGCTTTGTTTGAGGAGCCAAAAGTGGTTCTACTTGGCCAAGGCAAATGGGGTAGGGACAGGTGGGAAGCAAATTGAGGAAAAATGGATACAAAAGAAGGCACAAAGTGTCTGGCACAAAGTAGCCATTGCAATCAATAGGTTTTTGTCGCATGAATGAATGAATGGCTGCAGGTGGAGAATGGGCCAGAGGAGTGAAAGGCTGAGTTCTGAAGGACCAGGGAGGAGGAAGTTGCTGTGGTCCAGGGCGGGCAGACAGTGAGAGCTGAGATGGAGGCAGTGGAGACGGAGAGGAGTGGATGGAGTCCAGAAACAGTTGGGAGTTACAGTAGACAGACGGAGAGTTCCTGAGTCCCTTTGGATGAGAGAGACTGGAAGTGGAATCAAATTCGTGGTTCAGTCCTTCTAGAATGGGTGAAGATCATAATGAAGCCGAGTTTTGTGGTGAGAGCTGGTGTTACCTAATTAACTCGAAATCCCTCAAAAGGGAACTGAATGCACCAGGCCAGAGAGCCAAAGCTTAAAAAATGCCTCTCAGCTATTGGGCTCATGGCGGCTGATTGTGTCTGAATTGCTTGAAAAGTTATTTCTGTTTTCCACTTTTTTTTGTCCATACTATGCTGCCCTTGTGATGTGCTTCTAGTTAATTTTGGTCATTAAAATGCAGGTCTTGCTCACCTGTAAAATGTGCTTCTGAAGTTTTTGCGATTACCTTGCAGAGCGAGCTGGTTGCTTTTAGAGCCTCCATTAATAGCACCCAACACTTTGCCTGCTGTTTTTCAAATGCCTTGCATATTCTGAGCAGGCAAACTCACTTCCCACCTCTTGCGTTCAGCCAGCCAACAGCCATTGCCAAACTATTGTCCATGGCCTAGAGTAACCTCACCCCTTTCACCAAATCCTATTGCCCTTCTGCTTTGAAATGCTGGGGTCAAAGTCACCTCTTCATACAGCTTTTCTGGATTCTAACTGTCCTGGTCATTCTTGCACCCCCTGGGCTCCCACAGGCACCCCAGGCACTACAGGGACCTCAGACCACTCCTAGGGTGTTTCCTTGACTGCTATCATTGTGCTGTTTTTTTTTTTTTTTCACCTAAGTTATTTTATCTCCTCCAGAATAACTGTAAATGCCTCGAGAGGCATTTATTTCCCTGTGATATTTCCCAGTATTGTTCTGTGCACAGGTGATACGCAGCCGGTACAACTTTTGCTCATGTTCATCGCTGGGCGCTTGTAGATTCCATCGACATGGATTTTCACCGGCTGGCCCTCAGTGCTAAATGTCTGTGTGTGCTCTACTAAACACTTAGCAAGTGTGTGTTCTGATGCTCTTGCTGAGAGGTCAAGCCAGCCCTCCAAACCTCCTGTCTTAGAACAAAGGATTATCATTTTACACAGACCTGTTGTATGTGAGCAGAATTTTATGGGGCCCCCTGGCTTTCAGAATGAATTGTGTGGGTGTAGAGAGGCAACTTAAAGTCAGGATTCTCGGACTTGTGAAAGCACCAGTACTAAACCTCCGGTAAGGAAATTAGAGGTGCCCAAAGCTAGGCCAACTTCTTATTCTGTCATTTTAAAAATATCTTCATCTGCTAGCACAGTAACTTATTAAAGGAAGAAGATATTAATACCAAAATAGGTGACAGTGACAACACCACAGCGTAGCACTGGTCCCTGGTCACCACAGGATGCAAAAGGCACCCAAACCCGGCAATAGCCAGTCATTCTGTGGGCAGCATGTCAAACCACAGATTCCTGGCCTTATCCCAGGTCTGCTAAGTCAGGCTACTGAGGACCGTGGCTCTGGAATCTGTATTTCATCATTTTCTCAAGTGATTTTGACAGACAGCTGGGTTTGGGAAGCATCTTGGATAGGGTACCAAGTAACTTAAAGAGGCACAGGAAATAGGACATTTTTCTAATGCTGATTTAGCACAGTGTATATCTTTCTGACTTTATTCTTTGGAGGTTTTCTGGCCACTAGGTAGGTTTTCGAGTGTTTGGTAAGAAAACCTGCTCCACAGATTTGGTGACAGTTGTCTCCAAGAAGACCATGCTTCCCAGCCCACGGGAGCCACGCTTTCGAGTATGTTAGGTAAATATTCGTAGTGCGGATTTTTCTGATGGTGCACGATTTCCTCCCTCACATTCTGATTCTCATGTTCTAGGCACTTCTTGCTCAGTGACGTGTTTTATTCTTATGCTGTGGCCAATTACAAGTTGAGATAGTGATCCCGGGGAGAGTATGAGATGTAAATGGGCTGGAAAATGGCTTTTTCCTGGTGATTATCCACGGGAGGCCTGGGGCGTGAGGTGGGCCCGGGTCTGTTTGGAGTCCTGTGCTGTGCACCCTGGCGGCCTGGCGTGCATGGCCCACAGGAAGGAACCCCATACTGACTGAAATGTGATCGAGCAGCTGGCACCCCTCCACCCTTGCAGAGGAGGCAAAAATATTTATCTTTTGCATTTACAGCTTTGCGGGTTAATAGCAGGACTCCTCCGTAAATGACTCTTTTTCCCCCCTTTGCTCCAGATGTTTTAGTTGTCAACGTGACGTTCTCCTTCGGTTCTTGGCATTTATCAAAAAGATTCAACTTTACCAACTGCTCGGCATTAAGAGAGTAAGATTTTATTTGAAGTCTAAATATTCTCTCATTGGTTTCAATTTATTTATTTGCTTTACTCCTTGACTTCCTAAAGAACTCTTTTGTGGAGTAGAACTTTCCAAAGTGCCTTTTGGAGCGTGGCCTAAGAGGAGATGGGAGGGCCCCTGAGCTCGTAAGCTTGCTCGTTCAGGCCTGGATAAGTAAGGCGGAGCAGCTAAGCAGCACACAGCTGTGCTGAAGTGTTTCTACCAAGAGGGAAGTACATTTGCCCAAGACCGGAAGGTGGCCTTGAAGTAAATACAGTAGACCGGGTGCTGCTAGCTTCTCCCCTGATCAGAATGGCTTTGGGAATTTGGGTCCAGAAAGAGGGTGTGAGCATGAGATAAGGGGAAATCATACCCAAGGAGAAAGACAAGATGAAGTCTGTTTCATCAAAGAACTTGTTAACCCCCCAAACAGACAATGTATGGTGGTTACCAGAGGGGCATGGGGTGGGGGGAGGATGAAGAGGGTAAAGGGGGTAAAGTAAATGGTGACGGAGGGAAACTAGACTTTGGGTGGTGAGCACACAATGCAATATACAGATGAAGTATCATAGAATTGTATGCTTGAAATGTATACAATGTCACGCCAATACATTTAATTTAAAAAGGAACATGTTAATTCTGCTCCCCCACCTTTTTTTTCTACCACGTTTGGCCCTAATGAGCTACATAATCCCCTGAGTCAGTACCACAGCCTCACTCCTTGCTTATAAAGCAGAGAGAAGACAGAGGAATATGTTTCTCAGATTCCTGATTTTCCAGTTGGAAGATGGGGTGGAGGTTCCCATGGAAACAATGGGAAGCTCTATTATTAGTGATTCTATAGTTCATTCAGTGGTTTGATTGACCAGCTCTGTGAGGACCCAATGTGAGCTCCTTTGGCTTGGCCTGGGAACCATTGTTTCTTTGGGGAAAATGAATTCAAATGCGAAACTGAGTTGGGGGGCCACTCTTCAGCTATTAGGGCAGGGGTCCCCGGAACTTATCTTTACCCTTGCAGGATTCAGTTCAGTTATCTCTAATAAACAATGAACTAAGGAGTGAAAAAAAAAACAAACCAAACTTAATACAGAAGGCCTCAGAAGTCCATGGAAATAGGAAAAAAGGGAGAGAGTTAAATAGAATTTTATGGCTCAGAGAATTGAAACATAATGCAGCTCTCCATTCCCTGTTGCGGAGCCCAGACAAAGGCAGTGACTTGCTCCAGGTCCCATAGCTGGGCGATTAACAACCAGACCTCAGACCCACACCTTCCCAGAGGGTGAGCACCCTTTCCTTGGGTACCTGCTTCCCTTAGAAAAGCACAGAGTACAGCCGTCACCTGGGGAGGGAGGGCGGAGCAGGGGAAATGGGAATGCAAATCGCAGACCTGTGTCTGGAGCGCTTAGGTAGCCAGAGAAACCCTGAGCCTGGGTTTTCTTCTTCCCCTGAAACTGCAGTTGCCGTAGGTCAGAATCTAGAATGCTGTGGCATTTCTTGAAGACTATATAAAACGTGAATAGTGTCCCCTTTCCCTTCTCTAGTCCTTTCACTTTCCCCGGGCTGAGCCTTCCTTTGGCTTCCCTAGCTGCTTCCAGACTGACCTCGATTTCTCTGTTGTTCTTTAACTCCAATTATCCTATAAGTGCTTTTCAAGCTCTCCGCTGTTACCCGTGCATGATAGATCATTCGATTAGTAGGCACAATTCTTCCTCAGTTTGGTAAAAAAGCAAACAGTGGCATCCCATTCCCTCTGCTAGCACTTCCGGCCTCACATGTGCTGGGCAGGTGGTGGTGGAATTGCTGATGTGGGGGTGGGGTGGGGAGGGAGAGACCAGTGTCCAGAGGGAAGCTTATCTGAGGGTAAACAAATAGCAGTAGGAGATTCTGAAACAGATTCAGTGGGTTCCTGTTGTCTACCTGCCAGGGAGGTGACCCCAGCTTTGGGTTTCCATGGCAACGCCCCTGCAGGTGTGATGGCTGTCAGTCAGCCTGAAGGCTCTATCCCCAGCCTCAAAAGACTGTCCTCGCTCCCCTGGGTTCATCACAGTCTGTTTAGGGATTTTTTTTACTTCTTTCAAATGCTTACATGTGGTCATAATACAGAGGGAAATTCTAGGACATGGAGATTTTCCTAAAACTGCAGGAATTGAATTGGTTTTCCATGTTGCCAGGTGCCCAGTGTGTGTTGGAGCGGGCTGTGCTTGGTGCGTGAGTGGGAGGTGTGTCCACCCGTTCACAGCGTGCAGCCCTTCCGATTACTACAGAAACCAGGTAAGGCGACACTTTGGTATCACAAGGTTTAACCAAAATCGGCGTTGGCACCCCCGAGCCGATCTGTGGTGTCCACTTCAAACTCTGAATTCCCCACCTGAGTGGATATTGCCGGGATGTTCTTCGTTTCAGGAACCTTGCCAAGCTGCAGCGGGGAGGCGGGCGCCGTCCCAAACGACCGGAGGCAGAGGGTTTGCGAAGAGTAACGGAACCCACCCCGGCTCGCAGGTCAGACCCATGTTTGAGTTGGTCTCGCAAAAATCCCCGCTTAGGTAACAATAACAACTACCACTTTGGGTTCCTTTTTAAAATTCCCTTTTTTACTTTCTACCCAAATTCCCTTTTTCACCTTTGGTTTTTAAACCGTTTCAATTGGCTCAGTACATCAAAGGTGGCACACTCACATCAAAGAAGTGAAAATTCTGTAACTGAAAAATGTTCCGGGAGGAGGAGAATTGTAAGCATGACTTTGTGGCTCGCGGGGGCCGAGTTCGAGGGCAGTGTGACACACAGCCCCAGGGGACTTCAGTTGGGACGGGGACGTGTGCGAGGGAGGTGTGCGCACTGACCGCAGTCGCATTGCCTTTCTTTTCTTTGCGGAGACAATCTAACCAGTAGTTTATGACTCCAAAACAGAGTTGTTTTTATATAATATACGCACCTTCCTCTCCGCTTCTCAAAAATGGTTATTTTCCATGAAATTCCCTTGGAAATTCCTCTAATTTTCTCTACAGTAAGTCACCAGCCTCCACTAACAGACATGTTTGCAAAGACAGGAGGAGACAAGGTGAACAGTTTCAGGCAGACGCAGGGGCTGCACTTGGAGAGCAGAGCAGCGCTGCCTTGGTTCAGGTGGCAGAAGTTAACTGCGCACCTACTGTGTGGTGAAGACAAAAGAGGACAAGTTCTTGTTCTCACTAACCTTGGGGTCCAGCAGGAGTCAATGGATCAACATAAGAACAACATGTTTCCTTTTAAAGGCTCAGTTTTCCGTTTCTTGACCGATCTGTGGCCTTGATTTATCCATTTGCTGCTATCCAAAGCTGGTATTTGCTGCTTTTGAGCTAATATAAATAAGTAGCATGCTTTCCATGACAACGAAAAGTTGATAGTAACTTCAGGTGAAATTAAGTAACAGGCAAAGGGAATGGGAATCAAATGGATTATGAAGTTAGTTACAGGCATTAGAAAAGCTTGATGTGTCAATATTTCAGACTTTAAAAGTCTTTGAGGTTTTATTCACTGTTGGGCTTACTAAGTGATGGGCCTTTCTCTCCCCACTGATTATGAAACTAAGGCATAGTGACAGAAACTCGGATTAAGGAGGCAGGGACTTAAAAAAAATTACATCTTCTGCTGTTATTTCAGTTTTTTAAATCTTGGTGAAATGCACATAGAATGAAGTTTAGCATCTTTACCGTCTTTTTAAGTGTGTACTTAATAGTGGTAAGTGCACACTCACTGTTACATGCCTGTCACCACCATCCATTGCCACACACATTTTCTCTTGCGAAACAGCCACTCTGTACTTACGAAACAGTAACTCCCCGTTTTGCCCTCTACCAAGGCCCCGGCAACCACCATTCTACTCCGAGCTTTCTTACCCTAGGCACTGTGTGTAAGTGGGACCGTGCAAGATTTGTCTTTTCGTGACTGGCTGATTTCACTTAACCTAATGTCCTCCAGGTTCATGCATTGTGTAGCATGTTCAGATTACCTTTCCTTTTTAAGACTGAATAATATTCCGCTGTATGGGTATACCACATTTTGTTCACCCAGTCACCTGTGGGTGGGCATTTGGGTTGCTCCCACCTTTTGGCATATTGTTGTTGTGTGTTTTGTTATTGTGGAGGTTTGTTTTATGTTCTGGATATCAACCCCCTATCAGATATGTGATGTGCGAATACTTTCTCCCATTCTATAGGCTGCCTTCACATTCTGTTGACTCTATCTTTGCACAGAAGTTTTTAATTTAATGATGAAGTCCAATTTTATTCTTTTTATTCTTTTGTTGCCTGGGCTTTGGATATCATATCCAAGAAATCATTCCCAAATCCAGTTTTATTAAGATTTCCTCCACATTTTCTTCTAAGTGCTGTATAGTTTTAACTCTTAGATTTAGGGCTTGGATCCATTTTGAGTAAATTTTTATATATGATATAAGGAAAGAGTCCAGCTTCATCCTTTTGTAGGTGGATGTCTGGTTTTCCCAGCACCATTTATTGATAGACTGGTCTTGTTTCCCTGCTGAAAATCATTTGACTATACATGTGATGATTTATTTCTGGGGTCTCTATTCCATTGGCCTGTATGTCTACCTTTACACCCATAACACACTATTTTAATTACTGTAACTTTGTAATAAGTTTTGAAACCAAAAAGTTTGAGTCCTCCAACTTTGTTCTTTTTCAAGATTGTTTTGGAAAAAATTAAACTTTTATTTGAGATACTTGTAGGCTCACATGTAGTTATAAGGAAATAATAGAGAGAGATCTCATGTATCTTTTACCCAGATTCCTCCCATAGCAACGAACATCTTGCAAAACTATAGCACAACATCACAGGCAGGATATGGAGAGTGACAGCAGTCAAGATATGGAGCAGCTCCGTCACCCCTTGTTGGCTGTTTACAGCCACACCCACTTCCCTCCGCCCCCACACTCCCCGTCCCTAACCCCTGGCAAGCACTGAGCTGTTCCCTGTTTCCCTGATGTTATCGTACAGTAGGTGGAATCGCCCAGATGTATCCTTTGGGGATTGGCCTTTTTAACTCAACATAATTCTCAGGAAATTCATCCAAGTTCCTTTATGTATCACTAGTTTGGTCCTTTTTATTGCTGAGTAATGGTCCAGGCAGTGGCTTTTAAATTTCTTTTATTTTAAAGGGAAAAAAATAAAATCTGTGAATGGATCCTGGTTTCCTGCACTGTCTTCCTGTATCTTTTGACCTTGATACTGTGCGGCTAAAAGACCTGGGGTCACCAAGAGAGCAGGAAGAGGCTGAGAATAAACAAAGCCCAGACTTACCTGTCATCAGCGCTTCCCCACGGATGACCTCTCTCCTAGTTTGGAGAGAGTCATTTTGTTGATGCTCAAATGTTATCTTTAAATATATGACTCAGAACAGAACCTCAATTGTGGTTGATAAGGAGTGGAGTAGTTTGTCACAGGCAGAATTCCTCATGTCCTCTGAAACACCGCGGTCTTTCATTATCATGTGGAATGTGAAAACTCAGGTTCCCAGTTTGGGTGTCCGTGGTGGCCTTGGATCACTGATCACTCTCTTCCTAGCAGAAAAGCCACGGAGAGCATTCCTTCAAGACATCTTCCCACATCACTTATGTGCTGAGAGCTCAGTGCTGTGCCAGGCACTGGGGACATGAGATGTGAATGGTGCAGACACAGTCTTAAGCTTCATGATGCTGAGGTCTGGTTGATTCCCAGGTGTTTATGGTTGATTCCCAGGTATTTATGGTTGATTCTCAGGTGTTTATGGAGCACCTATTAGCTGCCGTTTTACTGAGATCCATGCATATGATGAGGACGACATAAATAACCATTGACCTCTCTGGCCATCAGTCTCAAGAATCATATACATGATCACATAAGTAAGAATACAAGATAAAAAACGTTAACATAGGGAAAGTACCAGAAAGTACATGACCCTGGAGAGCTTCTCTGTGCCTGGGGCTTTATCTTAGTCATTCCTGTTTATTTAAACCCAGTGCCTGGCAGTTAAAAACACTTAATCAGTGTGGTTGGTTAAGTCTTTGATTGATGGATGGATTGATTGACAGAGATGGTATTTCAGCCGACCTTTAAGGGATGGATGAGAAGCTTCCAGCCACACAGAGACTAAGGAGTGGGTATTCTGAGTAGGGGAATTAGCATAAGCAAAAGTGTAGTGGGGATGCCAGAAAATTCTAGGGGTCTCATTATTGGAAACCCCAAGCGATTCAGTTTGGCTGGAGCAGGTTGCAGGAAACTGCGGGGCATAAGTCTGAAATGCCCCCGGAGCCTGCACGCACAGGGCCTCACCAGCCAGGCCTGGGAGCTGGCACTTGGTTCCTCCGTGACAATACAATGCTATTGAAAGTCTTCTTTTCGGTCTTATGTGTCCATGGCTCTGATTCATGACATTTAACTTCTTTTAATGTATGAATTTGCTCATCCAAGGACATGGTACTTATGAGATAGGATTTCTGGTTCACTCCCAATTTGGACCCAAAGCCCTTGCACAGATTTGTAACCGATGACCCATGCCCATACCCTGACCTGAAAACAAGTGCCGTCATTAACCAGGGGGCTACATTATGGAAAAGCAGCACCAACATAGGGAAACAAACTCAAAATCCAGTGTTTGACCTGTGGGTGAGAGGTATTTTCAGCTCTAACGGCCTGTCTCTCTCCGAGTCGGCCGGCCCCTCACCTCCCCAACCTCTTGTCCTTCCTTTTCTTAACAGTGTTATATCTGGTGACTCCACCTGCTAAACACGTCTTCTCTCAAGGAATTTACATCCAAATTGTTTCTTTCTTTCTCTTCCTCCATCACTTTTGAATATGCATTTTAATTTCTCACAGGCAATCCAAATTGACCTTTTCAAGGACCTTGCCTTTAAGAGTGAAGTTAACTTTAACATGTGCCTCATTAAGTAGCTTCTGTGGACCTACCACTGTGCTGGCTGCTGGGAGATCCACTTCCAGTTGCTTGTTTATCCCTTCACCCATTCAAAATATGTTTATTGAACACCTACTCTGTGCTAGACGAGCAGGCAAAAATGTGTGCCCTCATGGAGCTTACGTTGTAAAACTTACAATATTTTGGAGGAAGTAAGATTCATTTTCAGGCAGCAGTTGAGTGTGCATAACAGAAAAAAACAAAAACAAAAAACAGGAGAAGGAATACCAGAATGTACCAAATTGAGTAGTGGTAGCTAATATTTGTTGAGCCTATGCTGTATCCTAAGCTCAGAGTATCTCTTTATTTAAGCCTCACGATAGATCTATTTTGCCCATTTTACAGACAAAGAAATTTACAGAGGATAAGTACAAAGTAAGTGACAGGCAAGAAATTTGAACCCAGGCAATCTGATGCCAGAGCCCACAGTTTTAACCACGACTCTACATTGTATCACCTCAGCTGAATATAAACAAGTATCGATGATAAAAGTCAGCCCAGAAAGGAGGAAAGTTCTACTGGCTTCTCCTGGCACGTGGCGCTTGAGGCCCGCCCTGTGTGTGCCACGACAGGGAGGGTGAAGACCCACCGCCTGGGCAGCTGGAGGGGGGTGCATCAGTGTCAAAGCCTCTGGGGCAGATGGGTAGGTTGCAGTGTGTCATAGCGAAGGATTCAGACCCAGGAAGGCCAGCATCTTCTCCAGGACTGAGACAGGAAATCGGGGCCCTGAGGAGAGCGGAGCAGCCAGAGTCTCATGCTGAGAAACCCAGCAGAGGGGTGGATTTTGAGTGGCTGGGTTCAGTCTGCAAGCAGGGGTCTCTACTGGGCAGTAAGAGCTGCCCTCCGTGGTCGGCCAGTCCAGGCAGCCAGTACAGTTCAGAGGCGCTACTTTGGGAAGGTTCAGTGATAGAGGGTAACAACTTCATGGAGTGGCCTTGGCAGCCCCACTCTGGGCCATGTCAGCCTCACCTTAGAGTCCCCAGGTCACAGAGGTGAGCCTTGCTCTCTCAGCACAGGCCTTGCTCTGTCACCTTCTCCTGGAAGTCTCCAGGTCTATCTCAGTCAGCATTGCCAGTTCCTGGGACCAACTGGAAGTTACATCCCATGTTCCTGGGGTCTGTACCAGGGGCCCCAGCAGCAAATGGATAGGCTTTTTCATCCATTTAACTCTAATTTTTCTTTGGTGGGATTGTATTTTGCTACTTTCTTTCCATATCTCCCCTGCTTTTACACTTTTTCATCTCCACTGCTGGTTGACACTCTTCTCAATTTATACATTTCATTAATCTATTACTTCTGTCCTGCTCAGTCATTAATAAAGATGTTAAATAATTCTGAGCCAAATACTCACCCCTGTAGAGCCCTACAGGACACTTTCCTTTAATTAGTTATGCTACCTTTCATCTCTCTAATGTCCTTTGGTTTCAGATTTCCAGCTGGTTTTGAATCCATGTGACTTTTATCCAGTGCTGTTTGAACTAATTTCATGCGTGAAAATCTGAGAGACATTTTACTGAGTGTTGATTCAGGTCCAGGCCTACAGAGAGCTTGACTATATTCCGATTTTTTGAACAGTTTAATAGAGTACAATTTGGTCCTAACAAAATGAGCCCTCCTAATGTACCTCTTTCCAATATTCTTTTCAATCATAGCAGTACTTTCTCCATTAATGTCGTGGTAATGCGACTCGTGTACTCCTACTGTCAAGAGTAATCCCTTTTAGGCCTTTTCAAAGACGAC
This sequence comes from Desmodus rotundus, assembly GCF_022682495.2. NCBI lineage: Eukaryota > Metazoa > Chordata > Mammalia > Chiroptera > Phyllostomidae > Desmodus > Desmodus rotundus. The sequence goes on along the minus strand of NC_071389.1, from coordinate 117,193,347 downwards.
TGTTTCTCAGTGGTTGTGCTGTTTCCAATAATTTAGAATGGCTTTGTTTAAAAGAATACTAATAGTTGGATATTCTGTAATCACCTGGTTAACCAGTTTCTAATGTGCTTTCTCGTACAAAACAGGGAGTGATTAAAACCTGCAAGCAACGAGAGCTCATACTACTTTGTTCACTAATTTAAAATTGTGCAACCATTTAAAAATAACTCTTAAGTCTATAAAATGTAACGGACAGGAAGTAGACTGTGCTGAGGTTAATTGCTAGACACCAGAGGGCTGCGAGGGTTACAATCTATGGTATTTTGATTGGATGTGTGGAAATCCTTGGACACAGGGAGGGGGAAGAATCTCACTGTAGGGCCTAACATATTGCCTTTCTGTGTCGAACTAGGTTATGTTTTTAATTAACCAAACCCTTCCATATAAATTTGTGGGGGCCACTATGTCATGTCAGATTGTGAATTAACTCTCGATCAAAACACAAAAATCAATCTAAAATATTCAGTATGTAGAACAGTTGAGGGGAGATCATTCCTTGCCTTTCGTCTATACTGGATTTTCAAAATCATTATCGGTAAAAATAAAAAATGTATATTTCTAAGAACTGTTGCAGCCATATAGCACAGCCATGTCGCTATGCCCCTGGGAGTGTGTGTGTGCCCACACCGTGTACTTAATGAGGGCCTCTTGGTAGCTCTTTGACTCACTTATTAAGCTTAAGAGAGGCTCTCCAAGCAAACAAAGGACAACTAATCTGACCCTCTTTGAAAGCAGACTAAAAGCATCTGCTTTCATGAGATAGGCCAGGGCTGGATTGCATCCTAGACACCAGTGGAAACTTCTCTAAACAATAAGGTTTTAAATGAAATCCTTTTGAAGTAGCAGGGCCATCTCTACTCACGGAGAAAAAAAAAAGTTAAGAAGGCAACGTGGCATGGTGTTTGTAGAGCCATTTAAGGAGCAAATATAACCCTGTTAAAAATCTTTATACATTAGTTATAAGGCTGCCTTTATTCTCTACTGAGAGTAGAGAAGTAGCATTTACTTGGTGTGTTTGAAAATTTTGCTTGAACAGACATCAACAGTATAAATATAAGACGCGGAAAGGACTATCGAGAAAGAAATCTGGACTCGTATTTGACTGGGATGTAAATGTGAGTCTGCATTGATGGGCACGCAGAACAAACGCACGGTTTCCCTGGTCCCCCTAGGAAGACAGTGGACTCTTCTAGTGTAGGAGTCGGCAAACTTTTTCTACCGAGAGCCAAGCAATGAATATTTTAGGCCTGTGAGCCATGAGGTCTCTGTTGTAACACTTTGACTCTGCTGCTGTAGTGCTGGAAGTAGCCGCAGATGATATGCAAATGAGTGGGTGTGGCTGTGTTCCAAAATCACTTTCTTTGCGGACACTGAAATTTCAATTCCATGTATTGTCACATGTCATGTAATGTTACTCTTTTTTGACATCTCTCCTGGGCCATATTAAAAATAAGCTGTGGACTGGATTTGGCTGCTACAGGCCGATTCAGTAGCTTGCCCCGTCCATACCCCCCCCCCCCCCGCCCCCGCACCTGCTGCCATCCCAGGAGCCCTGTAGGTGCTCAGTAAATACTTGTTCACTTGGCTGTCATGATGTCAGAGCCAAGATAAGCCTTTTGCTATACAGCACACACTTGACATTTGCAAGGGATTTATCTTTAAGTCTTTGCTAATCCTTCCATTCCAAGGACCACTCTTGCAGCTAATTTCCCCCATAAAATGCACTCAAGTATGACAGAATAATTAAAGTGACCCTTTCAGGCCCTTCATGATTCTATAAATATGGGGCTAAAGTCTTTACTAAGCGATTAAAATAAATTCTGCCACCGAAATCAATTCTCTGTCACATTACATCATTGCTGTGATGGCATGAACGATGGATTTACCTCCATCTGGAAGTCCAGCCCATGGTGATAATGAATGATGGCGACTGCTCCAGCACACAGCACCTGTGTGTGCCGCGGAGCAGGGTCATAAAGCATCCCTTCAGCGGGATGGGCAGGCCCGGAAGCCCAGCAAGGCCGTCCTGGTGGGCGTCACACACACAGAGGAGCAGAGAACATACGGGGCTACTTCAGGACGCACACTGTAGACAGGTGTTGGATGTGACTAAAATACTCCCTGCGCCGTAAGATGCCTTCTCCTAAACTTTACCCTCCAATCAGATGTACTTGGTGTCTAGGCCTTGGCCAAATTTCACATGATTGTGCGCTGGGGGTTGTTTTCAAATATCAGGAGCGTGAGTATTATTCACTCACACTAAAGATCTGTGGTACTTTATATTGGCCAGAATCTTTGAATTTTCTGTCCTGTTTTCATCATCTATTATGGAAGAATGCAGACGTGCTGGAAGTGGTCTACGGAAGAACCACAAGTGATCAAAATGATAGACGGCAGCATCTCTAGGAAAAAGTGAAAGAAATCAGGGTTGTTCTAGCTTTGTAAAGGAAAGTGATTTTTGCTATGAAAAAGAAGTATTTTTTTAAAAAGGGAATTTGATTAGACATTGCAGATGGAGAAGTAAGGTGCATAATATGGGGCCGGGTATCAGGTGATTCCAAGGCCTTTGAATCACCTTTCTTTACTTGGTAAAGAAAGGCCTGATAAAGCTTGTAATGGGCGCCAAGGAGGAAACGGTGGTGTCTGCCCGCCGTGGAGGAGCGGCGGCTGGCCACGTGGCTCCCACATCCAGCCGCCTGGTATCAGATGACTGGACAGGTTGATGTCTCGAGGTTTTTTTCCCGGCGGTATACTCCTTGATTCCAAGAGCCTAGCTGACACAAACCACAGAAACTGCTTCCTTGGGAATTAAGTTGATCCAAAATGACGTTTATTTTAACTCAGTGATGAGTCTGTGCTTGGCCCATGATCCGTGGACTCCGCGTGTTCCCCTCCATCTTGCGTGGTGAGCCTCCAGGGGCTGTAAGGTGGCGTTTTTGAGACTCGGGTGCTGTTTCACTCTTCAGACAGAATGTCAGACTCTTCAACTGTATTTTCAACTGTCTCCTGAGACAAAGACTAATTGGTTTGACCTCATGCTGTCCCATGTTGAGAGACATGAATCTTCAGCGCTCTGCCTCGAATTCATTGACTTTGTTAAGTACTGTCTGCTTGTGTTGGCAACATGTTGTAATTTCCCAGTGATTGCTGTGAACTGCAGCCCATAAACATCTTTTGGAACAATGCCATTTCTGAGCGTTGGTCTTGTGTTTTAATTTTTATTCCCAATAGGTCTTCTATGTGAAGTCCATTGAGCCACAGAAAATATCCACCTTGGGGAAAAGAAACGTGGTGGTCACGGGAGCAAACTTCACCCGGGCGTCGGACGGCATCGTGATGGTCCTCAGAGGGACCAGCACTTGTGGCCAGGATGCGTGAGTGCAGACATCAGCGACTTACTCTTGGGGGCGTAGTGGAGAGCTCACCCTTAGGCCACGTGCAGTCTCTCCGTAGTCAGGGTAGTTCCCTGTGCCAAAGTGGACCGGTTACTCCGCTCATTTGACATAGTGTAATTTTTAAAAATAAAATCATTTGAGATGACATTTGAGATTAATCATGAGAGAATCTGTCCCCAAAATCTCCGTGCGCAGTTTCAGGGTGTTGACTGTTTGGGGTCTTGATTTGTTTTCATTAACAAAGTCAAGTATTTTGAACAGCAAATGTCATTTTGTGGATGATGCACTTAAAAAGAGCAGTTGAGTACCTCAGATTTTGATGGGGAAATTTGGTAGCTCTTCCAATGGATTGCCTAAAGTTAAAAAAAGAAACTTTCTAATTCATTTTATTCTTTAGAGCCTTTTCCTTATTGGATTGGTTTCAGGCCTACATAATAACCAAATGGAACATAACTTAGTGTTAAAAAATGAAAGAAAGAACAAATACCCCAACACAAAAAAAAATCTGGTCAGTGTACCACTGGAATATCATTATTTCTATGACTTCTTTTCCCCTAACTCGTCTTTTCAATGAATCTTTTGAGACAGAAAAAATTTCAATGTCTCGCTGACGTTCTTCTACAACGTTACTGACACTTCTCCCCCCCGAAAAGAGATGTGACAATAACACAGTGGATAATTTAAGTTTTCTGCGTGGTAGCGTTTATACGTTTGGGCTAATTTGAACTAAAAGATGTTGCAGTCTCCACGAAGGATAATACTGAGCTTGTTCCATTCGTGGGGAAGCATCGAAGACAATCTGCCCAAGCGTGGTGTTTCGGTTTTTAGCTAAAACAGATTTGCGCAGCATTTAATCTGCCACACTTATTTACTGATTTTCTGTTTTAATTCATTGGCCACACATAACCGCCGTCCCCTTGCCTTCCTAGCAGTAAATTTAGGATATCTGTCATCTTTTGGGGAAAGCTGCCCATGGGTGGCTTTCCTCTGTCCTGCTATTTACCAGAATTATCAAGCACATGTCAGGGGCTGTATGTGTGTGACACGGGTGTTTTTGTTCCATTTTCCTGGATGAGTACCTTCCTGCAAAAATCTTTCATTTTGTGTAACAAAATCTGAAGTTAGACACCTGTGTGTTCACTGAAAGACAGTCAGCTCCACTGGGAAGCGAGTCGTTTTTCAGAGCTGTTCCCCGTTTCTGACTCGTCATGATCTCATTTCAATTCTGAATGTGTCTTGAGATGCTGCTGTTATTAAATTAAGTGAGGAAGAGACCTTTCTGCCTGTCGCATTTCACTCACCACATTCACGTGGTGAACCCAAGTTCACGAGCAGTCAACAGCATACCCCGTTAATCCCGTGTCTGAGTTTGTGCTGTAATCCCACAATCTTTTAATTGTGGGATTAAAAAACAGTGTTTTTTAAAAGCCTAATTATTCTAAAAGACAAATATATGAGAATGGTAGTGGAATGACCCACATTTCCACCTCTTTCCTTCTAAATCTTATAAACAAGTTTTAATTTTAATTATCAGTCATTTTATAATGAATTTCCAAGAGCTACAATGTAAACCTGAGGTGGTGTAAGTACGAACTGGCTGTGTATTTCTTGAATTTGCCTTACTGTTCAAATCTATTACTACGATTTAAAGGCTGTGTGCATCGAAGTTAATAACATGCACATATTCATTAGTAATGATAAATTCTCATGTAGCATAATTATACTGAGCACTATTCAGACACAGCCCGCTCTTAATGATTCATGCGGTAGAGGGCTGTTGTAGACGTGATGCACAGAGGAAGCTGCAGGTTCCAGAGGCAACGTCGTGGAAGGCTTTGCTTTGGCTTCTGAAGGGTGACAGGGGCACACCCTGAAGATGTCAGGGGCACCCAGGACAGTCCCAGGTAATTTCCAGTCTGGAGCAGCTTGGTAGGCAGCTTGGCTCTGACAGCTCCTTGATTCTGAGATGCCTGGGCTCTTGGCGTGGACCTTTGTCACAGCCTGTCCTGCTCTTTGAGCAGCAGAATTCCCAGCTCCTCCTGGGTTGGGTTTTACCCTCCCCGTGCTTGAGTGGGACTTCTCTTTTTTTTAAGGTTTTCATTAAGAACATTTTGAAACACACACATGAGAGAAGAGTGTGTGAACCGTTCTGTACCCATCCTCCATCCTCAGAACTTACCAACATTTGCCAATCTTGTTTCATCTATCTCCTCCAAATTTTTGAAGGGAAAGGAAGGATGGAAGCTGGAGTTTTTCAGAGCATATCCCAGACACCATATCCTTGCACTCATAAGTCCTTCAGTGAGCCCTGGCTGGTGTGGCTCAGTGGGTTGGGCGTCAGCCTGCAAACCGAAAGGTTGCCTGTTTGGTTCTCTGTCAGGGCACATGCTGGGTTGTGGGCCAGGTCCGCAGCTGGGGGCGTGCAAGAGACAACCAATCGATGTGTCTCTCCCTCTTCCTCCCTCCCTTCCCCTCTCTCTACAAACTAAATAAAATCTTTAAAATTAAAAAAAAATTCTTCAGTATGCATCACCAACAGATACCCATGGTGCCATTATCATACTCAACAAAATTGACAGTAATTTCTTAATATAACTTAATATCCAGTCCATGTTCCACTTTCTAGTGGGGCTTCTTAAGGACAATGATTACATCTCCTTCTTACCCTACTTCTAAGGAAAATGCAAATAAAAACATAAAAGTTTACCAAAGAAAGAGGAACCTTGCCCCAGATGTGCCCCGATGGGATAAGTGGCCCTGATGACTCAGCAGTTGCCTGCACTGTCTGCTAGGTCAGCGGCCGCCGTTCGGTCGTCAGCTGTGTGTCCGTCATGTAAGAGTTCCTTTTCCACCCCTTTCTAGGATACAGGTTAGCCAAGTGCTAAATGACACCCATATGAAATTCTCTCTGCCATCAAGCCGAAAAGAAATGAAGGACGTGTGTATCCAGTTCGATGGCGGGGACTGTTCTTCTGTGGGGTCCTTGTCGTACATTGCTCTGCCACACTGTTCCCTCCTCTACCCTGCTACCACCTGGATCAGGTACTTTCTAGGTTCATAGTTTTCTCTCGCTGTGGTTAAAAAGGTCACGTGCATAAAGGTTGTGGATGTCACTCAAATCAGTCTAGGAATAATTCCTATCTAAGTTCCTCTCACAGAATTCCTCCGAGGGTTTACTCCTGGCAGACACGCCCACACCTGGGGAGCAGGCAGCTCCCCAGTGTCACAGGGACACCCCGCACACATCCTGGCTAAGTCTTAGCCGTGGCTGCCAGGAAACTCGGAGCAGGGTGCCTGTTCACACTTCGGTTTCTCGTCAGATCGCATACATCTTTCACTCTGTAAAATACTAGTTCAGTTGTAGTAACTATTCTTGGCCTAGTTTTCTGGTACAAACATTGAACCCTCTTCACTGTCTCACTTCTGCCCAGGACACAAAGCTGCTTCTTTCTCAATCTGTCATTTTAAAACCATGAGAGTAAGCTGTTTGAGTAATTTGAGGAAATACTGGGAGCCATCTAAATCAAAAGCAGTATCAAATTCTAAAGATGCTCCCTAAGTGAGAGATGGAAATTTCAAAATAAGCTCTTCCAGATAGACTCCAGGAAAAAAAAATTTCTTCCTTGTTGAACTTAAATTCACGTTCAGGTTTTGGAATATAACCTGAAGGATGTTTTCTTCACCTAACACAGCAAGGTACTGTCTGGATGGAACTACAGATAAAGATTTGTTTAAAAAGAACAAAAGGGAAGAGAAAGAAACAAAAAAGGAAAAATCACTTCTAATATTCTCATTTAAGATTAAGGAAGAGGTGGACATATTAGGTTGCTGGGGTTGCCACAGCAAAGCGCCACAGACCAGGCAGCTTCAATAACAGATATTTGTCATCCAAGTTCTGGAAGCTGGAAGTCCAAGAGGAAGGTGCTGTCAGAGTTGGTTTTTCTGAGGCCTCTCTGCTTGGCTTGTAGATGGCCTTCTCCTCCCTGTGTCCTCGCATGGTCTTCTCCCTGTGCCGGTCTGTGTCCTAATCTCTTTTCATAAGGGCACCAGCCAGACTGGAGTTGGGCCTGCCCCAGTGACCTCACGGAACCTTGGTTCCTTGTCTGAAGACCCCATCTCCAAATGGAGTCACACTCTGCGAGGCCAGAGATGAGGACTTCAACAATCCCTCCCATAACCGTGGCCTGAGGAAAGCTGAAATTTCCAAGCCAAGGGTCTAGCATGGCAGCCCTCGCCCTGGGACTACTTCCTTGCCGTGAATGAAAGCACACGTTGGTGCCGCACCCTCCACAGGCCTGGTGTGTTTTATCTACTGACGCGGTTACTGGTCACAAGCGGAAGGGCTCTACTGTGAGTGGCCCCTTCTGCAGATGAAGAAACTGAGCCATGGAGTGTTCAAATGACTTTCCCATGCTCCCAGGGGCTTGTGCTCCAAGACAGGGGTCCCTGACCTCTGGTCCATGGGCCGGTACCCGTCCAAGCCTGTTAGGAATTGGCCCTGTAGCAGGAGGTGAGCTTGAATGTTACGCACGTGAATCATCCCGAAACCATCCCTGCCCTGACCTGATCCATGGAAAAATTGCCTTCCACAAAACTGGTCCCTGGTGCCAAAAAGATTGGGGACCGCTGCTCTAAGACACCAGGGTTCCACTTTGCCATAAAACAAGAGGCTTCTTGCTGTCCATTCTGAGCCTGTGTGTCCCAGTGACTCCCGGGCGAGAGCAGGGCTCTGCAGTCTGGCCACGGGCCACCCTTGGCTTGGTTTTCTAGTGATGGTGACAGACTGGCGTGGGGCCAGCTCGGCCTTTTCTCCTTGGAGCTGGAAGGTTCAGGGCGCAATGTCTTTCCTCTGCCCTGCACGGATTGTGCTGCTCGTGCCGCGACCCGGCCTTGCCCTATGGGCCCTCCGACACACCAGGCTCCTGTCCCCTGGGATGAGTGTCTAGTGACCTGCACGAACGGGGGTGCGAGGGCAGCCCGAGCTGTGAACAGCTGTTTATTTCACGTCTAATGACCACTTTGCTTATATGTGATTATGTGCTGGGAATATGGGAAATCATTTGACTTGGTTTTGGAGAGATAAAATGTAGCTGTTATTTATATGGTTTACCAAATAGGAATACCGTATATAGTTTTAATGTCATTTATAATTTTATCTTGTCTAAAGTGTTTTCTGTCTCCCTAAATAAAATATAATTGGTAGGTTGGGAGTTTGATTTCAAAAATTGTTAGATTGAAGAATCTTCATATAGATTAAGGAGCAATCAAACAAAATTCTGTTTAGTGAAACCTTTCCAAGGTACAGGTAATGATCTGATTATATGTGGCAATATGACTCAGCAAACTCAAAATTCCATAAAAGAGTTTGTGCATTTTCCTACAAATTGTAACAGGATCCTACATAAATTTTTATATGTGTGTATCTTAAAAACTATGACTTTGTAGCCAGTATCATTAAAAGACTTCTAAAATTATCCTGCATTTGAAATTAAAATTTGTTAATTTGCTCTCAAACATAACTGAGGTTAGTGTGAATAAATTGATAGCTTTGTTCATGAATGCAAAAGCCTGTGTGTTTACTGAGAAACTCTTAATCTTGCTTTTTTTCTTGCAGTGGTGGTCAAAATATAACCATCATGGGCCGAAATTTTGATGTAATTGACAACTTAATCATTTCCCACGAGTTAAAAGGAAACATAAATGTAAGTCTTCAGCTGCTTTGAAGTGGTCTTTTCAAGGATAATTTTGTTTTTGTAACACTAAAATATGTTGGGGGATATAATTTATTTCTGTGCCTTGAGACAGTATATGCTCTTACCTGTTGCATGCTCTATATATCAGTGCTGTGAAAGAAATAATAAGACCTTATACTGTAGTTGAGTACTTCGAGTTCCGGCACAGGGGAAAGAGGAATGGATTTGGCATGACAAGACCTGCCATTTCCTCCATGTGTGACTTATGGCAAGTCACTTTAATGAGACAGTGTTTATGAATATGTATGAAAATGCCTCGTGAGTGGCGAAGGCATGATGTAAAGAAGAATAGCACTTCTGTGAAGGGCAGGTGCTGTTCCCAGTGCACTGAGAGAGCCGCCGTTCAGAGGGTCCGTGACCTGCGAAGGCCCCAGAGATCTTATCACAGGCTTCGTCTCTTGCCGTTGTCTCTTTGACCTGACTTGGTCCCTTTCTTCCAACCTTGCCTTCTCTTGCCTTTCATCTCCCCACACAGCAGTCTGGTCCCCGGCCTGTCCACTTCCTGCCAAAGTGGGCAGGTCTTCGAGCAGTCACAGACCTGGACCCTGCTTGGGACCAGGGTGGGTTCAGCCCTAGACACAGGAGGCCTTCCTAAGTCATCCTTACAGCCTTATCATAAACACAACCACCTACTGCCGTACTTCAGAGCCAGCCCCGAGTCTCACACTGTACCTGATTCCAGACCGCAGTCTCCGTGGTGTGAACACATCCCGTTGATGGTTTGCGTAGATTGACTCTTTGACCAGAGGCATTGCCTGAAGTTGTGAGTGGACTTGCTCTCCCCTCCCAGTGCTGTTGCTAGATCAGACTGTGCATCTACTGTGGGCAAAACATTTTGATGGGCACAGGAAAAAAATAAATGAGATAGTCATATCACTTTCATGGAAGGAAATGGCAAATCCGAAGCAGCATTGAAAATTGAGAGCATGGGATGTCCTTACATTTTAGGTCCTCTGATTCCCAGCCAGCTCAGATGTCACACAAGTCCAAGAAGACACTGTGTTTCCACATGAAAGGGAAATTAAATATGGATGGAATTCAGAATGTCTATGGAGTGGAGCAGGATGGGTAGGATTTGGAAAGGCGGGAACAGAAGGGCCAGTTCAGGTGCAGAGGACAAGGACAGGTCACTTCCAGGCCTGGGATGGGAATATGGCAGCTGGAACCCAGAGGACAGGTCAGGAGTGAGCCAGAGGGGTGGCTGGAAAACTTGGGCTGTCAGAGAGTATCAGACCGCAACTTTGCCCTTAATTCTCTCGGCAACGGGCAGAATCGAAGATCCCTGAACAGGGAGTAACAGGAGTATAGGTTATTTTGGCAATGATGCACGGGATACTTTGGAGCGGCAGTAACTGAGAAAAGGCCAGGAGACCAATAAGTGTGCTCATGCAAAGTCTAGATGGGTTTGAGACGCTCCGCTGTCCTTTGGGTTGTTGTCAGTAGGGCAGGGCTGGACTGCTGGGGAGAGTGTGGAGCTGGAGATGCCGGAGCCTTGAAAGGCTGCCATTAGGGGAGACTGGGCGCAGCATCGGGGAGTGAGACCACTGGGGAAGAAGAGAAGAGCACCCGGGATGGAATCTTGCAGAGTAGCTTCACTTTAAGGAGTGAGAGCAAACAAGGTGGCTGGTGAAGGTGGCCAAGTGGTTGCTTGGAAACTAACAAAAAAAGTGCATTTCCTATAGTGGCAGCTGGTAGCTAGTATGGAAATTGAGAGAGTCGAGGATAATGAGGTTAGGGTGGCCCGTCACCGCAATCTTTCTAGAAGACATCCCTAATGAGAAGCCAGCCCGCTGGGGTTACAGCTGCTGAGAAGGTTAGTGGGTTTCATCACAGCTCCAGAATGTGAGGCTGGAGTTTGGAAGGGTGTGAAGGAGGAGGGGGATTTAGCTTCTCCACAGCTCAGCCCTTCGCATCAGATTTTCCCACCTATTGCCCCTTCCTGCCTCCTTTTTGTATGCCAGTATGAGAGAGTAAAGAAAAAGGGGAAAGCCTCCCACCTGAAAAATTTCTTCCCACAAGTTTGATTGCGTTTCTATAAATGTTTGTCACCCCCTCTTTGCCAGCAGCTTTCTCTGCCTGTCTCTCTGCAGGCCTGAAAATGCCAATATTTATGTTTGTTAGGTTTTTTTATAAATTAACTTGAAATTGGGCCGTCCTTTGAGCTTTGTTTCCAGCCTTCTGCTCTTCTTTTCACAGGGAATGCATTGTCCCCTTAACTTTTGTTCCTCCTATTTTCTGTTGGGCCTACAAAACCTTTTCCTCTTTGTGGTTGGCAATTTCTGCTGAAGTGCTGCAGGAGGTTCCCCAGCCTGACTCAGCCAGCCGCTTGCAGGCCAGCTGCCAGCCTTGCTGCCGGTTCCTCTCCTCCTCTGGGGGAGTTTCCCAGGTCTCGGCTTTGATGGCTAGGACATACAGGCCCCCTGGTGCAACGTCTTCCCCTTTCTCTAGCCTACTCCTTTCTGCGTACCATCTTTTTCTCATTGCGTAACCTCGCTGTTTTCGTTGTTCTTAGTAGTATTAATAAAAATAATAGCTAGCATTTGTGTGCCAGGCATTATTGTAAGCACTTTTGTGTGGATAATCTCATTTAATGTAGCCCTCATTGAATTTAATGGTCCCTCATCTCATTTAATTTGATGTAAAGATTTAATTTGAAGGTTAATTCAGCCCTGTAAGGTAGGCAGTATTGCTGTCCCATTTTACAGATGAGAAAGCAGAGCACAAAGAAGTTCGGTCACCTGGGTCACTTAGTTCTTAAATCCCAGAGCTGAGATTCATTAACGAGATGGTTAAATGCTCCCTCAGGTCTCTGAAGATTGTATGGCGACTTACTGCAGTTTCTCAGCCCCCAGTTTGAAGAGTTCAAAAGTGCGTACGAATGTCACGGTGAAGCTGAGAGTTCAGGAGACCTACTTGGATTGTGGAAGCCTGCAGTATCTTGAGGACCCCAGATTTACAGGGTATCGAGTTGACCCCGAGGTGGACACAGAATTGGAAGTAAAAATTCTGGTATGTTTCTCTTGTTTCCTGTGTGCTGTGCCCCCCTCAGATGCAAAGGTGCGCTTCTGTTTGTGAATTTCCACACGCACCCGGATTTCCTCATCTTCACTTTGTTCTTCACAGAAAGAAAATGATAACTTCAACATTTCTGAGAAAGACATTGAAATTACACTCTTCCATGGGGAAAATAAGCAATTAAATTGCAGCTTTGAAAATATTACTAGAAATCAAGATCTCACCACCATCCTCTGCAAAATTAAAGGCATCAGAACTGCAAACAGCATCGCCTCTTCTTCCAAGAAAGTTCACGTGCGTCACCTGACCTTCCTCCAAGTCAGTTTTGCATTACTGGGGGCAGGGGGGGATTCCTTGGCTAAACCAGAAGCCAGAATGGAATCTTTCTTAGATCTTTAGATCCTCACTTGAAATAGAAGATGAATAAGGCTGGTATGGCAAGCCCAAGCATAATTCCTCCGAAGCAGCTGCCAGAATCCATCCTTGTACCTGCTTGAATGTCAGAGCAGTGAACACGTCATATGTATATGGCTAATGAGTCTTGATGGCTTTCGTTCTGGCCATACGTTGAGACTGTAGCATCTGCAAACGGAATCTCTAGACTCATTGACGAATGAGCTGTCGTTCTTTTCCCAGATGCAGAGATGACATGTCTTAGCAGAATCCCCAAACGGAAGCTCTTTAGCACGCTCAGAGGAGCATTCGAGTCTAGTGGGGACCAGATAATCTATGGCTGGTGGGCTGCTTCCTCCACCATGAAGTCATACTCACTGAGATTAATCTTTTCCCAGACATGTTTGAGGGTCCTATCACTGGTATATTTATGTTCTCCAATGAAGATGTGGGGCCACGCGGAAGGGAAACATATTAGAAGTCTCCCTTTATAGTGTTCTTGCCATATGAGGGTCTACACAGGCCCTAACAGAGAAAACAATGCTTTATGGCCATAGTCATAAGTAATTGGATAAGGGACCAGAAAGAAGAACAGTAGACTGGAAGGCAAAACAAAACCATGTTCATGTCCTGGCTGCATCGGTTGATAGCTGTGTGGCCTGAGATGAGTCACTTAGCTTTGCCGAGCCTCCTTTTGTTTTCTGTTGTGTGGTGAAGATGGTAATAATAATAATCAAATCAGTAACAACTACTAAATTCACTAGGGCTCCCCCACATCCAGTGAGTTGAGAAGAGGAAATGCTGGGTTCTTCCTTATTAATAAAATAGCTCCTGAGTGTCTCCACTGCGGGGGAGACAGCAGAGAAGGAAACAGACAAAAAACACTCTCTTTCATGGAGATGACCTAAACAGACACATGGCAGAGAAAAATTAAAACTGTGTTAGATGGTGGTAACTGTTATGGAGAAAAACGAAGCAGGGAGGGGTGTAGGGACATGGGGCAGCGCCGTCAGTTTTACAATGGTGGTTGGCAAAGGTCTCCCTATAAAGATGGCACTTGAGTAAAGGACTCAAGGAGCAGAGGAATGAGCCAGCCCTGGGCTGTCTGCGATAGAGGGTGCTAGATGAAGGGAACCGAGGTTGCCAAGGTCCTGAGTCGGAAGGCTGCCTGGTGTGTTTGAGCGACAAGGAGGCCAGTGGGGCTGGAGTGGAGGGAGCAAAGGGGAATATTCTGAGGGAGCTGGAGAATTAATGGTGGGAGCCAGAAGAGCTGAAAGATCACTGGGGCCTCATGGGCTATTTTGAGGACCTGGCTTTGAGGTCTGGGAAGCCGCTAAAGAGTTTTGAGCAGGAATGCTGTGAGCTGACTTACTTCAGTGATATAGTACATTTAGTCTTCAGAACGATGCTACAGTTTGAAAATGAGGAGATTGAGGACTGGATGGGTGAGTAGCCCCATCTCAAGCCCCTACAGGTGGCAAAGCTGGGATTTAGGACTGAGCCCTCTTTCTAGGTCCGGATTCTGGGCTCTGGCCACTTTGCTTGAATGCCTCCATAGGAGCAGCTGTGGCTCCCAGGATGGAAATGTGCCTTAATACTTGTCTGTATATAGATGCAAAAACAGGGCTTGATATAGACTTTTTCCCTTTACAAGTTTCATAGAATTTTTATATGCAAAACTGAAACTGGTAAAGGCCCTCAGGGATCATCCAGGCAGAGTTGCCAAGAAAGCGAAAGATGGAGAAGAGATAAGTCATTTGCCTCCTTGGTCAGCAGCTAAGAGGCTTCTCACCCTCAAGTTCCACTTCTTTAACCCCCCAGGGCACAAAGGACCAAGATTTAAAATCTCTAGGTCTAGTCTAGCACACCTCAAATGCCACCTGGAAACTAAGGCACAGTGAATGTTCTTCATTGGACCAAGGTCACATAAGCTCATCTGTTCCAGGGATGGGACTTGAACTCAGATATCCTGCCTAGCTTACCATCTCTTTGTTTCTTGGGGAAAACCCTTTGGGGGAGGAAAATTGTATAAAGAGATAGGGTCCCCGACTCGACTGGGTCTAACGGCACTCTCTGTCCCGTTAGGTCAAACTGGGGAACCTGGAGCTCTATGTTGAGCAGGAATCAGTTGCCTCCCCCTGGTATTTTCTGATTGGGCTTCCCATCTTGCTTGTGATTGTCATTTTTGGTAAGTACCCTGTGGAATTTTTCACAAAACTTATCCCCTGGGGCCTCTCTTCAGGCAGGCCGACTTCCAGCTTTCAGGGGCTGTTTGCTTCAATTAATTATTAATGGATGAAAACCCAAATCAAAACTTGGGATGGGACTGATAGGTACATGTCGAGGGCTTTCTAAATGTTTTTTTAGAATGCTTTAGGAACAAAAGGCTGGACTACAAAGATGGTATTTTAGTGTTTGAGAAATACAATCCACATTGCTTCCCGGATCTTTTGAATTGTAATGACAAATGTTCCAATTACATTATTCCCTCAGAATTCTTCTGGGATTTTGGACTCCCATGACTTGGCCATCTCATCCTGCCATCCCACCCCTCCCGCCCACCCCAACCCTGTGCTTCCAGGCAAAACTGTATTTTAGAAGTGTGATCTGTACTATCAATTAAAACGTTCCAGCCCTGGCTGGCGTAGATCAGTAGATTGAGCACGGGCCTGCAAACCGAACGGTTGCCATTTCGATGCCCAGTCTAGGGCACATGCCTGGGTGGCAGGCCAGGTCCCCAGTAGGGGGCACATGAGAGGCAACCACACATTGATGTTTCTCTCCCTCCTTCTCTTCCCCTCTCTCTAAAAATGGATAAATAAAATCTTTTTTAAAAAATGTTAAAAAAATGCCCCATTGTGGTTGCTCACTGACTGAGTCCGGCTAGCTGATGTGTCTCGTTTGACCCATACAGCATTTTTTAAAACTTTGATATAGTGCACAATATTTTAAAACTAGGTTAAAAATCTCTTGAAAATTTGGAAGATCTGCATCATTGGATCCCAATTTTCCCAAAGCATCAGTTTGCTGGAGCTGAGTAGCAGCTACTACTTGAGAAAGGGCATATGTTCAATAGGGTTTTTGCCACAGTCTCCACTGCTCTCTATTGCTCCACTCAGGTCACTTAACTTATCTATGTATTTGATCCCTGTAGCCATTTAGGTTGTGACCTGTAGTTCTGAGATGCTTTTCATTTTAAGTCTGTTTCCTCTTGTCTTCTTTGAAAAAAGAGCTCTTCTCCACGACTAATGTAGCATTTCGCATTTTTTGACTTAACCCAGGCATTGCCTTTCTTGGGTTTTCTGTTAATAGTTGCTAACGTCTCCTTCCAGGTACTCGCTCCCTCACACGTTCCCTCATCCATCTCTGCACTCATTTATTTACCTTGTGTTTATTGAGTATCTGTAATGCTGCTAATAACTGTGCCAGTCTCTGGAGCTGGAGAAGATGAGTTAAGGCCTGGTCCCCTGTCTTGGGTGGTCCTCAGTCCAGTGAGGGCAAGATTTATGTGTGTGATTAACTGGCCTAATGGAGTGAACTCCTTTTACAGAGACCCCGTTTTGCCCTGTTGATGATCATTTCAGGTATTTTTCATGCTCTCCCCAAGTTGTCTACCTCTATTATGTATCTGAAATCCAGGATTGGGCTTGATATTTTAATCAAGTCTTGTCTGGTACTGGCTGCGAGTAAGAAGATTACTTGGCAATTCCAAATTCTGGGCTCCACTTTGAGAAACGGCTGCTCTCTGATTCTAAATTCACATCCACTTTGTGGCTTACTAGTCACCTGTGATCTCGCCCTTCCCCTCCCTTCACTTGGTTTGTAGAGATTGTTTGTGCTCTTTAAGGTAGAATGGGCTTAATTTAACTTGTTGCTCCTGGCTTCATTGGCATCTGCAAAGGCCTTTAAAATTCTCATCCCCTCCTTGCCACGACTTCAGGCAGACCTGTCATCAGCAGCTGGAGTAAGTATACTCTTCAGTCCGTCGGTCATATCACAAATGAAAACACTCACCACACCTGGCCTAGGCCTGCCGCCTGCAAAACATCCCCACTGGCTTCCCCTGGAGATTTCAGCCACGAAAAACTGCTCAGTGGGTGTGACCCACTAGCTCTCTTTACATGCAGTTGCTCTTAGGGTTGCCACAAGAGCAGGCCGAGGAACGTCAGTCCCAAGTAATGCTCCTGGAAGAAGGGGTTCTGTGATCAGGTAAATTTGGGAAAGATTGTATGCCCCGCTCTTTCTTGAAGAGGTACAATGCGTATTATGGTTAAGACTGTTGACTTTACAAAGTGGTCCAGGGGAAAACCATATTTAATTTTGTTTCCTCCAGCATCATTCCCATCTACTGGCAGCAGGGTCCTTTATCACAAAATTTCTATTAAAAGAAGAAAAACCTTGTAGAATAAAATAATGATAATTGACAATTGTCAAGTTTTTTTAAATATGGTTTTAATATTTAAAATATTAAGTTACTTTCTGTGAGTCACTTCTTTTAACCCTCTCAATATCACAGTGAGGTAGGCCCTTTGACAGATGAAGCAGCCAGGCACAGAAATGCTAAGGAACTTCCCTGAGGTACCACAGCAAGTAAATGGCAGAGCAGGGAATGAACCCCAGCACTGAACCTGGCCAGTTCACTGCGTGTACGGCACGGATAGAAGCAAGATGAAGTGGAGAAAGAAGCAATAATCAGACACGGTGCTTCACTGTGGACCACTCATCACATCATCCCACTTGATCTCTGCAAGTTTGGCTCATGTGGCCAGCTGGACCTGTGGTGTCTTTCTGCATTTGCAGCTCAGCTTTATTTCTTCAGCGATGTTCCGAAACATTAAAAAAAATAAAACATGGAACAATATAAGTGCCCCGTGGCTGTAGGGAAACTCGGCTCATTCCATTACTTTTCAGCCAACTGGGACCTTTGGTTACAAGTGAAGGTTATTTGATTTAGTTTTCAATTTTAAACTGAGTGGGGTTTTTTGTTTTTCGGTTGCATTTTCTGTTGCACTTTAGAGGGACCCATCAGAGGGGATTTTTCTTTTTATAAATTCCACCTCTTACATGCTACTTATTCTCTCTCTAAAAAAAAAAAACACTGTAAAAGTGGATTTTCATTTTTCTTTTTGTTTTTTAAGTTGATCTGTCAATCTGACGCTGGCTGTCTGTCTCCTCAGTGGCTGTGGGGGTGACCAGACACAAATCCAAGGAGCTGAGTCGCAAGCAGAGCCAGCAGCTGGAGCTCCTGGAGAGCGAGCTCCGGAAAGAGATCCGTGATGGTAGGCTCCGAAACTTTATTTATAGAAAAACAAGTCTTTTTCATAGTCATATTTTTTTTTTTTACTCTTAAGTGGAGATGGCCGCGGTAATGAGAAGTGTTTGTGTAACAGAAGGCAACTGAACAGCGGGGTCTGGGCCTGACTTTGCCTCTTATTTCAGCTGCTCTCTGCAGCCAAGCAAGTAATTATCTATTGTTTCTTCTCTAATAAAAACCAAGGTCATACTTCGCGTTAGACAAAACAGCAGAAGATTTTATCCATTTTTTGTCGAGTTAAAATATTGCTCTTGGGATTCTGTTTTGCAGGCTTTGCCGAGCTGCAGATGGATAAATTGGATGTGGTTGATAGTTTTGGAACTGTTCCCTTCCTTGACTACAAACATTTTGCTCTGAGAACTTTCTTCCCCGAGGTAAAAGAGCATTGATCATGTTCCTGAGGTTGAATCTTGAATAATAATGAAGGTGCTCGTTGCTATTGTTGAAACGGGTGTTTGCTTCCAAGGCAGCCATAGATGATGTGCTTGGTATAAAACAATGGCTTATGTTTGAGCAGAGCAGGGAGAAGGATAATTATGAATTGGATTGATGGCATAGAAAGCAGTGGTGGGTCACTGGCAGTTACTCTTTGTCCAGTAACAAAAACCTCAGAGGGACAGAAGTTCAGAGTGATGATTTCTGCTTTATTCTGCTACCAGTTTAGAATCGAATTTGCAGCTGAGAAGTGAGCTGGTTTATTTAAAAATCAATAAGTGGTGGGCTGGCCAATTGGTTGTGTTTATCTGCATGACTTCCATTGCAGCTACTAGATTATTCACTGTTACTTCTCAATTGGAAATGGAAAGTGCTGCTGGCTGAGAGGTGGGAAAGTAGGCACGTATGGTAGAATTTGAGTGGATAACAGCCATTTTTTAGCAATGTAGAGTTTTTATGGTTCTCTCCAGTAGTTATTATGTAGCTAATCAGTTAATGTCCTCCTCATTTAGTAGAAATAGCTGCATGAGATGATGGATTGTTCTAGGACTCCAAGGAGTAATCTACTTAACCCTTTCGGGTGTCAGTCTCACTTCTGTTCTCAACACCTCCATTGTCTCACGCAGTCATCCAGCCTTCTTCATTGGCCCTCCCAAGTCTTTGGCGAGGTACACTCATTCTCCTGTTATCACCGATGCATCCCAACACCCCAGCTCCAGCAAACCGCCTTTTTTATCTAGAACTGGTGACCACAAGAAAGGCCCAACCTCTGGAACACGTTACCACCCATTATCATGATTAAAACGAGACTTCTGAGGCCAAAAGACAGTTTATATCACCTTATCAGAAGCTTCTCAGCTATGTTTGGCCAGAAACCTAGAGTTCAGACACACACAGCAAGCAATTTCTATTTTCTCTGTAATTCTGGAAGTGGACACCATGATATGTGATGTTGTGTCTGGAGGTTGGGATACCGCCATAAAACACCCACCATATTTTTTGTCCAAGCCTTATTGTTGTAAATCAAGAAGACTGTAAATAAGACGTCAGCTTTTTGCACTTGTAAAGTGTTTTTTTTTAAAAAACTTATCCTCCAAGAGTACCAGGCACCAAGACATGCCATTTGCCACCTCATCCATTTCTTCAGAAGAACACCGTGCAGGGAGGGGAGTTCAATTCCCTGAATCAGGATGACGGCGCAGAGCCTCTGCAAAGGGTACATCCGGAGCAAATCCTATTTCCCAGCTCTCTGAGATCTCCATTAAGAATTTAATAGCAATAAAATAACAGAGATTTCCACCATCAACATGAGTACTGTGTGGGCTTTTACAGTTAATGATCTGAAAAGAGTAATCTGTGACCTGAAAAAGAAATTTTCCTATCTTCCAAATTCAGTCATCAAGAGTGAGATAGAATGATGAATGCAAAGGAACCCTTGTTGTGAGTGTTAAAAAAAAAGTCCCAGGAACGACTCTGCATTATCTTAGGATAGCGGTTTTCAACCAGTGTGCTGGGAGGATTTTTAAAACATGCACTACCTGACTCTTTAGTCAGGGACACTGACCTCTTTTCCCTTAGATTGTCAAATTTAAAAATGACAACAGCCAACACAACAATAGCTGTCAGGTGTGAATGAATCAAGATTATATCTATTTGTTTGTCAGATCGGCAGAAAACAATGTATTTTTTGGCATGCCACAGAATTTTCGTAATTAGTTTATGTGTGCCACGTGATGAAAAAGGTTGAAAACTGCTGTCTTAGAAGAAGAGAGTGAAGGTTGCAAGACGCCCTACTGATTTAACTCCAGGTTATGCATAATTTAGGCAACTGGGAAAGGCATAAAAACAGAAGACAGAAGGAGTAGTCATTAAAGGAGAAAACCCGGAAAAACAAGCATAAATTTATCAGAACCCTATCAAGAAGACCCAAGTTAAAACTGAATTTACATAGTTAAGAAAAGCTGCAGTGAACAGGGGAATATTCGAGTATTCTTTTAGGACTATGCCTGCTGAAATGCATGCCAGGCTGCAGATAAGTCTTTTTGTTAATCAGGCCCTTTACTGAGGGATCAGGAACCCCCACCTCTAGCCTGGAGGCAGGGGGAAAGTTTGGGTAGTCAACACCTACCAGATAACAAAATCCAAAGGAAGTTGTAGGTTCACAGTGGCCAAGGTATTCACCAGGTCCTGGTTCTCACCTTGCTGGCTAGGTTTAGCTTTTAAGGCCTTGCTTTTCATTATACTGGCTACTTTGTTTTGTTGAAAGTAAGACAAGAAATAAGGGTAAGCAGAGCACCTAACCTCCTAGAAGAAGGAAGGAGGAGTCTTAGAGAGGCCAAGGGCATTTTCCTATTTAAGGTAAAAAATCAATCTGTTTGAACTATCTATTTAAAGTTGGTTCAGCAGAGGAATAGTAGAAGTAGAAAATGCAAATCTCGGGTTTGATTTTTCTGCCTACTACTAAGGGAAAGTATGACCAAAATAGTTGAGCTTTTCTTGCTTGAGCTGACAAATAAAGCAAAAATTCTCTTCAGAAGAAATTTATTTTAATAAGATAAATAGCCTAAAGTTACAATTATTACCAAAAAAAGAAAGAAAAAACCTGAATATTTTTGAGTTTATTTTTCTTTCTGTTGACTCATTTAAAGTGTAACTCAGCATGCCTGTAAAATTTAATCATTTAATTCCATTAAGATTTACGATACATTAAAAAAAAGAAAATTCAAATTTAAAAGCTTATATCCATGGCATGGCACATTAAAATCTTTTTAGAAAAGCAGGACAGCAGCGTTTTGGGCTAGTTTGCCAAAAGTGAGTGATGAAAACAATAATAACTGACACTGAGAATTCACTGTACATTCATTTCTTTAATTTTCACACCACACGCATGAGGTGGGAATCATCGTCCCCACTTTGCACATGAGGAAAGGCCTGCGCAGAGGGTTCAATAACCTGCCAACAGCCATGTGGAACCAGCGTGTGATGAAACCCGGCCTGGAAGCCAGTTTGTTTGGCTCCAAATTCTAGCTTTTAACCAACCCACTCTACTCCCTCTTGGATGACATTGTATATGGGGACAGTAGATACTAGGCTAGGACTTGCAAAAACTTACCAACACAATTTCGCACTTATGCCTAGGAGTTAAAGGGCTTGAGGAGTGGTCTGCATATTTGCATAATCTTCTTTAACCACCACATCTTCAAGTCAGGTCTTTCAAAGTGTGAGATGCCTTCATCTACCAAAAATGGGACTGATGCCATGATAATTATTATTCTTAGAGGCTTTCAGGATGCATTGGTGTTTCTCGAGAGCTGAATAATTATTTGTTTTGTATTAGAGAATATGCCCATGGGCTCTTCAGATTAGCAAATAGTGTCTCTACTTTATTAAAAACAGACTTTGGTATTGTAACAAAAAACACTATTCATTTCCTTTGGATGTTATGAATAATAAAAGTGTCTCCTTCCTCTCAGTCAGGTGGCTTCACACACATCTTCACCGAAGATATGCATGTAAGTCTATAAGTTTTCATTTTTAGCCCATGACTGCCTGACTTTCATAGTGTTATCACCATCGTCATCATCATTTCCATTATTACTTTGAACTTTTATTGTGGGTTTTTTGGGATCATGAATTCAATATTAAATAATTCATTGTCTTGGAAAACCCATTGTGGATCTACTTTCTAACTTTAAGTTATTATATTATATTTATTATATTATATTATATTATATTATATTATATTATATTATATTATATTATATACATTTTTTTTTCCAGAACAGAGATGCCAGTGACAAGAATGAGAGTCTCACAGCTTTGGACGCCCTAATTTGTAACAAAAGTTTCCTTGTTACAGTCATCCACACCCTGGAAAAGCAGAAGAACTTTTCAGTGAAGGACAGGTATTGGTCAATGTATTTATATTTTGAAAGTCATTAAGTAGAGAAAATAAAACCTAAGCTCCTCATTATTTTATTTCCAACCCACGACTTGAACTTAGCATCTTGCGAACGGGCTGTTTGGTTGGTGCTCACGCAGCTGCGATGCCTGCAGCTCACACACCGCCCCAGCACACAGCCCTGCTTTAGAGATGCACATGCACAACTTCCCTCCCCCAAAACACCCTGAAAAACCCCAACACCAAGAAAGAACACGAGGCCTAAATCAAAAAAGCAGAAGTACTATTTTTTATTTTTAAAAACACCCTGAAAATTCAGGAAAGACATTCACTTCTTGTTACCACTCTAGTTTTAAAGTTCAAGTGCTGAAAACAAATAAAATATCCTGAAGTTGACATTGGTGTGTGGTTTTTATGGGTGGAGAATGAAGGTGGTTGAAACCTAGACATTAACAAAAAAAAAGCGCCCCTGGCTGCCCCCCATGGCCCCTCAAGCTTCCACGTGTCAAGCCAAGTCACAGCTGATGGCTAACCTCATTAGCCAAGGCTCTGTTTTTTCCTTTTGTTTGTGTGCTTATGTCATCTGTCTTGTTTGCACTTTTATTGGGATGTAGGACTGTAAGAGTTTAGTGGGTACGGCATAATGATTTAATGTAAACATACTGCACAATGATCACCACAGTAAGTTTAGTTAACACCCCAAATCTCATCTAACTACAAAAAAAAACGCCTTTTTCCCTTGTGATGAGAACTGTTAGGAATACCCTCTTAGCAGTTTTACTGCATGTCGGCTGTAGTGGCCATGCTGGGTTACATCCCAGTACTTACTTATCTTATCATTGGAAGGCAGTACCTCTTGACCCCCTTCATTCAATTCTCCCTCCCACCGTCCTTCCTCCGCCTCTAGTCACCACAAATAATCTGATCTCTTTTCCGAAAAGCGAGATCATACGTATTTATTTCACTTAGCATAATGCGCTCAGGGTCTGCTCGTGTGGTTGCAAATGGCAAGAGTTCATTCTCATTTATGGCGGAGTGGTATTTAATCTTACACGTTTATAAATATATGTGGCACGTCTTCTTTATCCATCTATCCGTGATGGGCACTGAGGGGGCTGTTTCCAGGTCCTGGCTATTGTGACCAAGGCTCTATTTTTAAACAGGTGTCTGTTTGCCTCCTTCTTAACTATCGCGCTGCAGACCAAGCTAGTCTATCTGACCAGCATCCTGGAGGTGCTGACCAGGGACTTGATGGAGCAGTCCAGTAACATGCAGCCTAAACTCATGCTAAGACGCACTGAGTCCGTGGTTGAAAAACTCCTCACAAACTGGATGTCCGTCTGCCTTTCCGGTTTTCTGCGGGTAAGTGTCGCACCAACCACCTCCCCCCAGTTGTGTCAGAGGTAAGACAATAGCCGGTTATTTTTAGCAGAGGCTGATGTCTGGATGAGTCCTGAGCACTCCACGGTGTCATCACTCCCTATCTCTTAGTCTTGCTCCTTACCAGGAGCACACAAGGAGAAAATAAACATTGATTTTGCTGTAACTGGCCTATGCAAGTGCAATTCATTCAGAATTTCCTCAAAATTTGATTGTGGTAAGAACAATGAACATGAGGTCTACTCTCTTAACAGATTTTTAAGTGTTGTTATCTATAAGCATGATGTTGTACAATAGATGTCTAGAACTTACTTACCTTCCATAAGTGAAACATTATCCCCATTGACTTTGGAGCCCACCTCACTTCATTGATTAATAACCAGAGCCCAGTTGGCCCATTTAAGAAAGTGTACTGAGTGGAGGGAATATTTCAGATACTGAAAAGAACACACTATTCTCAGGGCCCTTGAAGCATCGGGAAACACCCATTTCCCTACCCATGTGCCATAAGCTACTTACACTCAATTCTAACCAGTCATTCCATATTAAAGCAAGTCCCCAAAGAGCCGTCCGCCCCTTGAGTTCATTTTGTTGGAGTTACTGTAAGATCCTGGCTGTAATCTAATTGAATCCTAAAATCTTTTCAAATGTAAACTTTCTGCAGAGTCCAGTGATGTAGAGAGTGGGCGCTGGAGCCCACTGCTTGGTCTGAAATTAGGACTCTCCCACTTCCTAGAGGTCCTGAGCTGTCTGAGCCTTGGTTTTGATAACCTGTAGAACTGGAAGAAGAATATTTTAGACCTGTTCTGAGGCACAGATGAGAAAATGCATGCAATTGCTTAGCACTGAGTAAGCCCTCCATAAATGTTGGCCATTATTATAATAAAATATTAACAGGAAAAGAAGAAGAAGAGTGTTCTGTTGAACTCAATCTTCCTTCGGCCCTCTGAGGCCCCTGGTGCAGAAGGTTTTTATCCTTCTTTAATTTCACCAGCCATCCAGATTCCAGCAAAACTGCATAATTGTATATTTGTAGCTCATTTTGAAATGTAATTAAACTTTGAATAAGGTATACTGCTATGCCACAGGTTTTAACCACGCCACTTAAGTTCAGATCCAAAAGCAGCACTTTAAACAGACTGTGCTCAGTTTAATGTTCAATGCAATCTTACAAGTAGATGCACAACATTTTCTTTTTTTTTTGCCAACCCCTTCCTCTCCCAAGGCAGTGCACATTTATTAAGATTAATGAAATCTGCCTTCTTTTCTGTTTACTTGGTATAAATCATCATATGCTTTTGGGAGGTGTTGAGTGGTTTTTTCTGGAGCGAATATTTTTTGCTTTCCACCAACCTAGCTTCAACCAGTACTGCCTCTAAATAGGACCCTTCTAAACAAGACCCTTACCCAGTTCCCTGGGGCTTAGTCTTGAAAGGCAGGTGGCTGCCCCACCACAATGCCACTGAACCAGAAGCTCTGGGAGTGGGGCCCCATTATTCAGGTTTTCTAAGCTCCTCTAGATAATCCCACAAGCCCTACATTTGAGAGCTCTGGGCTAGTAGAATGAGCACTCGACCAGGAGTCTTGGTTAGAAGCTGCTTGCTCTAAATTCATCTCAGCCCCAGCTAGCTGTGTGTCTCTGAGTATGGCAGTTTCCATCTGGGCTTCCACCCACCGAAGAAAGGGCATGGTCCTTGGTTTAAATTCCTTTCCAGATCTTTCTTCTGGGAATCTTGTGATTCTTACTCTGAATCCTCAAGGTTTGGTTGGAGCCTTGCTCTTGCTGCTCTTGGTCATTAAACAGGTGAGGCATTCCAAAAATCTGGCCTCCAGGCCCAAAGGGCCTCCACCTTGAACAGAGGATTGTGGGTGAAGATTTCACAGAGCTGATTGAAGAGTATCTTGAGCACTTGGTGATGAGCGGGTGGTGTGCTCAGTGGGAGGAAGTGGCATTGAGCCAGTGGGCGATACTTTCGTTTTTAGTGGAATAATTCCCTCTGCTGTGAAGGGCCCGAGGGGCCCGAGGGTGTGCGGGACTCTGACGGCCCAGTCCCCCTGCCCTACCCCAGGAACGTTTGACTGCGTGCCACTGGTTCTGAAGCTCCAGGTATCTACCCCTGTGAACCTCTCAGGGTCTGAGGGTAAAGTAACAATGATATTAATGACTGCCATTTATTGAATGTGCCAGACAGCATGCTAAGAGTTTTGCTCACCTTTTCTCATTTAAATCCCATGAGGTAAGTGCCTGTATGACCCGTTGGCATACTGGGGGCATTAGCACCCACAGAATAGACATGACTTTGCCCAGATACTGCAGCTAGCATGTGACAGCCAGCATGTGACAGCCCCAGGGATCGAGAGCTCTTAGCCACCCCCCTTACTGCCTTCCCAGTGAGGCAGGTACCTTCTTATAGGCTTAAGAGAAGGTTTAAGGATGGAACAAGATCACAGGCGTTAAAGGCCTCCGGCTCAGCCAGGGCAGGAGTCAGGTCTCACAGCAAAAGGACAGTGAAGGGGCCAAGCTTGGTTGCTGCCACAGGAGGGGCAGGGGAGGGGCGCGGTTCAGGGAGCAGGGCTCTGCCCCAGGCCAGCTCCCTAGGCCACTGCGAGTGCCCTGGTCTGAAAATGCCTAAGCCCTCTGTAAGTATGACTAACCCAGACACTGTGTTCAGTGGTGACAACGAAACCTCATGGCCCCATGGTTTCCTAAGCCAGCCACACATCAGGGGCCCCTGGGAAGGCATTAAAACCATAGATGCTCAGGCCTCAGCCCTAGATATTCTGGACCTGTAGGTCTAAAGTAGGTGCTGCGTGCCCGAAATTTTAAGGAGAGCCCACAGGCATTCTGGTAACAAGTATGCAGGGTTATAACCACCTGTATACACTGCAGCTTACTGATCTCAGCCTAGCTGACCTCTGAAGGATTCCTGACTCCAGCTGCCCCTCCACACAGCCCAGGAGAGCCCAGTGGCCCCTTGACTCCATCCTCTGTGGGCACATCCAGCCCCTCACAAAGGCACTCCCCCCATCTCTGATGTGCGCTGGAGGAAAAAGAGAAGTAGAGGTTCTAGGTTTGTGGTCAGGACTTTACCCAGAAGGGCAGAGGGAAAGAGAAGAGAGCACCCAAGTTGTGAACCACTAAATAAAGGAAGTTTCTAAAAAGAATTTAAATGTCGGGTACTAGTTCCAATCCTCTCTCCACCAGGGAAATTTTTGAACATTCCACTTCTGTCCTGCACTACCAAGGAGACTCCAGGTTGTATCAGCAGGGGACAGAGAAGTGATAGAGGGAGCCCACTGGAGTGTAGGGGGACAGAAGCGGGCCAGAAGAAGCTCCAGGCCTGGGGAGAGCTCAGGTTCCTGGAGTAAATATAGAGGATAGGATAGGGGGTCAGGGGTGGGCACACCGAGACTTAAAAGGAATCTCAGTTTACATGTTCAGAGGAAAGCAGGTGGGTGGTCCGGGGATCCTCCTTTCAGAGCCAGTTGTAGTGGCTGTAAAGCTTGACTTTGTAAACTGGTGCCTCAAGCCCTAGTCACGTGGCTGGCTTTTCATCATCACCAAGGCAGTTTGACTTCCTGGTTCTGGCCCGGCTCTCCCTCCCCCATGTAAGCTGTTTAATGTCTGTTGCTCATAGAGGGTTTAACATTTAGCAAAGGCTGCAGCAGAAGCAGAACACAAAAGCTACCCCTTGGGCCACCCAGACTCCATTTGATCAAAAAGCGTCTGCAAGTTTGAGGCATTTCAGTAACAACACGGGTGGCAGCCCCCGGTCCAGGAGAAAGGGCACGATGTGGCACAAGTGTGGAGAAGGAAGCCGTCAGGATGGCCATCTGATGTTTGGCAAAAGCCTTAGAGTGATGGGATTGGCTCCATCCAGGGGAAGGAGGGCACGCACATTGTGGCCCTGCCCCAGCAAAGGTGCCCAGGCGGGACCATGCACACTGTGTCTGGGAACGGCTCGGGACTGGCCAGCCGGGTGGGTAGGCGAGATGGCCCAGTTGAGTCACTGAAGGCCGCTTCCTGCATGAAAAGCTGTAAACACCAAAAGCAGCCTCCTTGGCAAGTCTCTAAAACATTGTTATGTTTATTCTCGTTACCAAGGCTAATTGTGCATTTTTTTAAATGCCATTTATTTTCGGTTTTTCTAAAGAAAAAAAGTAACTGAATAGGAACAAAGGTTAAACCTCCGCATCTACTCAGTGTTCTACTGCGTGCACTTCACGGGGCTGTCGACTCTGTGTGTGTGAGTGTGAGTGTGTATGTGCACACACGCCCCTCCGTTTTGCTCACAGTCCAAGGTGGAGCAGTATGTATTTCCATGGGAGTTTCCTACTGTTGTTTGAAAAACGCGGCCTCCTGTCCTACTGCCGTAAACTGCAACTGTAATTCTTAGGCAAGTGCGGCGGGTCCCGCAGAAAGCTAACGCGTTTTGTGTCTTTTCCCAGGAGACTGTTGGAGAGCCGTTCTATTTGTTGGTGACGACTCTGAACCAGAAAATAAACAAGGGCCCCGTGGATGTAATCACGTGCAAAGCCCTGTACACCCTTAATGAGGACTGGCTGCTGTGGCAGGTCCCGGACTTCAGCACCGTGGTAGGTTTGCGCCGGAGCTTTCCGTCCTCCGACTCGGAAATAAGTCTGGCTGCGAGTTAGAGGAGGGGGTGGGGGCTGCGGTGTCACGTAAAATGAACTGATATCATTCCTACTTGTGGGAGGTCTCACACGGCTCGTCAGTGACAAACAGTAGTTGATAAAATATTAACACGTGTTCACATAATAGGTTTTAATTACTTGGATTGGGGGAGAAAGTATTATAATGATGCCTATGGTACTCATCAATTTCCAAAGGTTTTAATATCAGGATTGCTTATAGCTTTCAGCATCGCCAAAGGAAATGCAAAGTACTCCCTATTCAGCACTTATAATTGCAATCAGAATTTCTCAAACGGCTCTGCTCTGGAAGACAATGTGTGAAGATATATTTCAACCAAATTGAGGCCGTCTTATTTTAGAAAGATAACACAAGACAAATTCCACTGTGTTCCCCGTGCAACATGACGCCCTTACTCTATTTTCATGGATTGCTTACAAATGTTTGGTGTCGTGCACTTAATGTCCTGTGATCTCATAGTTATTTTTAGAGGAAAGCTGTAAATCACTGCAGGAAGATGCCTGCCCGGCTGCTGGGGGTGGAGCTTGCCCATTTGAGAACTTCGTTTCACCCTTCCCCACCCCACCCACCCTCTTCCCTTCCTATGGAGACAGGGACCAATTTCTTGCACATACGGGAATTTTAAAGAGCCAGGCATGGCACGATCCAAAATGACTTAGGAATATTCTGTGCTTTTCTGTTAATAGAGACTTGGGAAAGAGACTGCTGTGTTTTGGTTTGATCTTTAGCTTTATGGAGACTCTGGGTTTCTTCACAATCTCATTAGTGGAGAAGGAGGAAAAAATTACAGTGAGGTTTTGGGATTGCTCAGTGAGGGAACTGTCTCCTGTGGCTCTGCCCTGCCTGGCGAGTGCTGCAGTGTCATTCTGGAAGAATTCATTCCCTAATTGGACAAGGCACCACGTTGCTGTAGACTGTGTTATGGTAATGTTCTCTGGTGGGAGAACAGTCCACAGATCAGCTGTTTTGAGTTCTCCGTCACTGGAAGATACAGCTCACCCTCCAGTGCAGATAGGACCGTGCGCAACGGCCGGCCCGGAGGCAGGAAGCGGAGCGGAAAGTCAGCAGCTCTGTTTTCTGTCTCCACACCAGCTGCACGGGAGAGGCACTGGGTGCAGTGGTTCTCAGACGTCAGTCTGCATCAGAATCCCCTGGGGAGCTTAGTAAGCACCAGTTGCTAGGCAGCACCCCAGAGCTTCTAAGTCAGTAGATCTGGGGTGTGGCCTGAGAGTCTGAATTTCTAAAAAGCTCCTCGCAGGACCACGTGTGGAGAAGTATCAGAATAGCGGTTAACAGCCGGGACTTCCAAGCCAGGCAGGTTTGAATTCTGCCTCTGCCACTGGCTGGCTGTGTGATATAGGGCAAGTTTCAAAGCCTCTCTGTGGCTCAGTCTCCTCACCTGTAAAATGGAGATGATGATCACCATGCCTGCCTGTCTCGTGGGTAGTTGTGAGGATTTAAAAAGTCTATATTCTGTAAAGCACCGAGAACATTGCCCTGCACATGAGTGCGATTTAAAGCTTTATTAGATTTAATTCGCATCTCTTTGGGCACTCGTGAGAAATACAGATGCAGATAGATTAACACCTGGGTTCTTCCTTGGGACTGATCAAATCAGAGTCTCTGGGGATGGAGAAAGAACCCTTCTGGTATCTTAGAGATCAAAGGATGACCTTTGCTTCTGGGCTTGTTGTCTCTGCTCTCACTGATCCTGAGTTTGTCTTCAAACCCAGGGACTTGGTCCTAAACTAGATGATGTTTTGAGACATTTTAGAAGCTCCACAGGTTCCCAAAGGCAAAATAGTTGCAAGTGAATATAGGTCGGGAACCCAGCAGCAATTTACTTTCATGGAAGCATGAGCCTCAACAGGAAGGAGAGGAAAGAAGACGGGATTGGGAGTGGGGAGAAGTGAAAGGCCCGAAGCAGCGTTGGAGGTCTGCGTCCCCTTTGATGCTCTACATCTGAACTTTTTCCCTCTTTCATTTTGAAACATTATTCTACAGTCAATTAAGACCATGTGTTTCTGATTTGTTAACTAACACTCAACTCATCATCAAAGTGTTTCCTGATGTTGAAGAAATTCATGTCGACTCTTGGGTTCTTTTTTCCTTTATCACCCCTGGCAGAAAGACAAATGAAAAATTATGATTTTAGATATCCACATAAATCTTCCTTTTCGAATATTGATTTGCCATCAGCTGTCTCTAGAGTTGAAAGTGGAAAAGGGGTGGGCCACTTCTTTCTAGGGGTCGTGTCTTTGACGGTGAACTTTAATGCCTTGTATTGGATGTGTCCCAGCCTCTCCTTCACGGTGGGTGACTACACTAGAAGCCCAGAGAAGGCGCGTGATCCAGTCTGTGCCTGTGTGACAAAATGTCAGCAGAAGGTCAACATAAAAAAGTTAAAGTTTTTCATTTCCTTTCAGGCAAGTTCCGCCAGCCCTAACTGTCACATCTCTTCCCCCTCCCCCCACTCCCTCTCACTTGAATCCCCTCCCTGGCCTGGACACCCAGCGGTCTGCAGTTCTGATTTTCTCAATTTGCCTGAGGTGGTCCGAGTCATTGAAAACCAAGGTGTGGTGAGCAAACCGGAGCGCGAGTGTGTGTGTAAATTCTGCCAAGGAAGAAAAAGCCGAAGAGAAAGTAAGAGCAGCGCCACGGCAGCGTGCCCTGCCAGAGACACTTTTAGAAAGAGGCCCCCACACTCCTGTTTGGCTAAACACGCAGAAACACAGCACCTCATATCACAACCTAAAAAGCAGGTTTCACACGTCTCAGATTAGGATGTGTTCTCCCTGAGCTGTGGGCTGTTTTCGAGAACACAAAGACACCCTGCCAATTTCTTGTACATGAAGTCCTTATACTAACGAATGGGCTCTGGGAAGGCATTCTTCACTGCTTGCCTCCTGGGAGGAGAATCCCGCTGTCTTCCCTCAAATTTAAGACAGGTCCCAGAGTCACACTTACTCTGGTTCCATCGGAGACCTTCCTTCCGCAACAAGGCGCTGCCTGGTGGCTGCCGTGCTGCAGACCATGCTGCAGACCGCCCTGCGTCCCGGCCTCGCCAGCACGGGCAGCAGTGGGCTCGTACCCCGTTGGACTCTACTCTCCAGGGATTCCGATTTGACGTCTAGAAGAGGAATACACCCTATTGCTCTACGGTTTTTCCTCCTCTGCAAAATTTTAGGCATAGTTGTTTTTGTTGGTGGAGAAACTTAGGCCCTGAGCGTGCTCTGTGTCGAGAGAATGATTTCAGAGCGGATCCTCCGCAACTTCAGAGCGAGTGAAGAGCAGAGGATTTCACTTCCAGCAAAGTGCACCACAGGGGAGAAAGGACATTTACTTCACTTTCAGGAAGAGATGAGAAAACTCAATAACTCGTAGCAAGTGTGCTGAATTAGCAAGAGGAGGCTGACTTGTAATCAAAGTTAAACAAGAAATGGGTTTTTGAACTCTTAAACCCAGGAAATGAGCCTGCCAATCGCTGTATCTGAGAGATAGCATCTTGGCAGCCTGGGCAACAAAGAGTGTTCCAACAAACATTATTGCCCTCATTCTCATATCTATAAGGAAGTCTTTAAGGTTATTAGAAATTCTTGAAAAAGCAGAAATACATGTGCCTGGAGAAGTCTTAATGTCTCTTCTACGATTCGGTAAAGGTTGACACCACCCCGCACCCGTCTCTTTTCCCCTAGTAGTTACCGTTGGGGGGTAACCATGTTCAATCAGACATGCACACAGAGCAGAGCCCTCCCCATCTGTGGCAAGAGTGTCTTGGCTACACGCTCCCTTTGCCACCGTGGCTCCCCCAGCACGCCCCAGCCCCTGGTGTTCCATTTGGTTTGTCCTTTCAGAAGATCCATTATCCCCATAATTAAACAACTCACTGTCCCGATTAAGTCATTGTCTGTTACTTCAGTTACATCCCATTGTTCATTAAGTCCTGATGTTTGCACTTCAACAATCTTGTTTTTAATACTCCTATCATTTGTGGAGAAACAGTGAAGTTAATGAACAATTCTTGAGCTTTTTCCTCCTTCTTCCTCTCTACCAAAGTGCAGATCATTTCCATTATGACTTGTGATAATACCGAAACCATTACTAACTTCATAGTTACAGTTCTGAGCTTCCTGATCAAAGAAGTGAAAACATTTTTTATAATCATTTTAGGTAAGTTGTTCCCGGGTCGATGGCAAGCAGTGGAAAATGAAAAGTTAACGTTAAGTGAGTGCCTTAGATGATTTTCCTCCTCATACCCTTCTCACACCCATAACCATGGAATTAGAAAATGGTATAGTTACCTAAATGCAAGAGTATTTTCTTCTTTATGGCTCAATTGTGACACTATTATTTCATTGTTAAGGATCCTTGTTTGTACTTGTGCCCCTCAGAGACTGGTAACTTTTATAGCAAAGCATGATGGAAGATAAAAGGCATTTTTTAGATTTGTTTTTTCTTGCATTGTCAAATTCAGCATTCCATTCGAAGTTACTATTACCTAGAGCAGGGATCAGCAAACAACAGCCTATGGGCCAAACATGGCCCTGCTGTCTGTTGTTTTAAATAAAGTTTTATTGGAACAGAACCATGTCCATTGATTTACTATTGTCTGTGGCTGTTCCTGCTACAACTGCAGAGTTGAGTGGTTGTAACAGAGACCATACAGGCCACAAAATCTTAAATATTTACTGTCTGGCCTTTTACAGAAAGTTTGCCAGTCCTAATCTAGAGCTTGATATAACAGAGGAAAATAACCAGCATCCGCTCTCCCGCCAACCCCCAAAGCCTTGGCTGCTCTCCTCTCCTTCTGGGGACACAGCCATAGAAATGCATTGCCACTCTCCGCGAATCTGAAACTCATAAGGCACTTTGCCAAAAACAAAAAAAAACTGTGAAAAACTCATATTAAACCTAAAATACTGAAACCAATCATTTGGGGCTAAATCAGACAGATTCTCTCTTGATTCTAGCATGAACAAATGAGAGCAAATACTAGCAAAAATTTATGTGAGAAACTGAAATTTAAGGAAATTTTTTTCTTTGAAATGGCAAAGACCTTCCTCCCTCATCATTCCGTTGGGCAAAGTATCTTCATCTGGGAAGCTTGGGGTTCTCTGTCTTTGGTGGGGACAGGGAAAGGGGGGAGAGGGGCGAGGTTGGCAGGCAAGAACAGCACTGGAGGGATGTCTGGTTGGATGTCCCGGGGCCGCCTACGCTAGCTAGAGAGAAACCTCAGATCAGAAGCTTTTCTGGGACTAGCACTTCTAACTCTGAGCTCATGCTGCTTCTACTGAACTTCTGGAAGTGGCTTTTGTGTGCACGCTCTCTCTCTCTCATATTCAGTCTTGTATAAAACCCAGACTTCCTTTGTGACCTTTATTTGCCTCTGAAATGAAATTAGAAATACATTTTATAGGTTTTGTTTAATGAAAGTAATTAACGGCCTAAGACCTTTTGTGATAAAGTTGCTGGTTTGTAACAAGTTCCTTGAAAATTACTTTCTAGGTATTATAAGGTATTACAGAAACGATGCAGTAACGTCCCTGCCCTTATTAGCCAAGAATGTGGTTGAGGAGTAAATAAGGTAGCTGAATCAGCCTTTCCCCCAAAAGTGTGGGGAAAGTGTGAAAAAAATGCCTCTTCCCCTGCTTGTGGTTCCTCCTCCCAGCCCCCTCCTGCCTTATTTTTCTACCTCAATATCTGAAACCCCGCGTTTGTGTGAAAGGCCACTGGTTAAACCACTAGTGAGCCAGGACTGTGGTTGTGTGTCCAGGGGCTGTGCGGCTTGGTGCAGAATAGGTGAGGTTTGGAGTCTGACCTTCTTGGGTGTGAATCTGGGCTCTGCCACTTTACTCTCTGGCTGTGTGACCTTGGGCAAGTCACTCAACTTCTCTGAACCTATCTCCTCATCTATAAACAGACAGTCATAAAACCTAACCTTGTGCATTTGTTATGAGATCAGGAAATAGTATGTGTAAGACATCTAGCTGTCTTGCCCAGCACAGAGAAGGTGCTTATTATGCATAATAGTTTTATTTTTGTTTTTGTTTTTTTTTTGTCTGAGCCGTTTTTCGTGTTAACTCTAAGGTCTGCTAAGCAGAAAGTATCTCCTCACCATTCTTTCTGGTTGGTTATTTATTGATGATGGTGGATGCAGCGAGTGGGTTAGCTGAATCCATTGTAATTAAAAATTTATGCTACTGTTCAAAATGTTAACCATAACTCCTATATCTGGGCATTTACAGCCTATGGCAGACAACATCCCACTGGACAGATGTGAGTAGGAGACCACGATAATAAACTTGAACAACTCCCTACCTAAAGGGGCTGGTTTGTGACATGCTATGAAAGGGCCCTCCCAGTGTGGTCTTTCTCTGGGTTCTGGGCCAAGTGTTTTTCAAAAGCCTTGCCCTTGTAATAACCCTTCTTTATAAGAAGCATGTTCCTGAATGCATTAGGATATGGTTCTGCTGCAAGAAACGGAGACCCAAAATACCAGTGGCTTAAGCTATAGACAAGTTTATTTCTCTTCCCCAGGAAGTCCTCGGGTGGGCAGTCCAGCACTGGTGTGCGCCTGTACTTGGGCATCCTCGCAGACCCAGGCTCCTCCTCTCTTACTATCCCCAGGTCAACTCCTGGTGTAAGGTGTTTGCTCACCCCCAGCCGTCTTCTGCATTCCAGCCAGCAGGTCCTAAGCTGGGCTATAGAAAAGGAGGCAGATAGTCACAAGCTGTCTTTTAAGAAAGTTTCCCAGAGGCTGCCACAGAGCACATCCACTTAATCTCATTGGCCAGAACTTCATCTCATGGCCATACCTAGCAGCAGCAGAAGCTGGGAAAGGTCATCGTTATTCTGGGCAAACATGAGCTCCATAAAAATGCCCGTGGGTGTTCTAATACCAGGTAGAAATAGTAGGCATAGAAGAAGTATTTTAGAAGTTCAGAGAGAGTATTACGTCTAGGTTGGTGAAGGGATTTCAAAGGGAGAGAAATCAGGGAAAGCTGCATGGAGGAAGGGACATTTGAATTTGGTCTGGAAAAAAGCTGTATGTGCAGCAGTATTCGAGGAAGCCTCTGAATCATGGAGATACTTGGCTTCAGTTCTAATTAGACCAGTGGACAGTAAGCTTCAATCTTTCACTCAGGTTACTAGGTCAGCAAGCCTAGAATGGAGCCTGCAGGACTTGGAGATCCCTGCTCGCATTTCCAAAACCACCACCTGCCAGACTTGCACTATTTATAGAAACAAAAGGTGAAGAAGAGAACACTTCTCTTCTCATAAGGTCTTAGTTTTCGAACAGTAACAGCCAGCACTACTGAACACTTACCGCGTAATGAAAATTGTCTTAAATCCTTTGCTAGTTCCTTTAATCCTCACCACAGCTCTATGAGGTGGGCAGTATTATTAGCCTCACCTAATGGTTGACGAAAATGGGGCACAGAGTGGTTTAGAAATGTGTCCAAGATTGCAGAGCTGGTGATGGGCATAACTAGGATACAGCCATATTCTTAACTTTGAAACCAAAAGGTTAATAAAAGCAAAAGGCTTCTGAAGGGCAGTCCCAATCTGCCTGAGGTTCTCAGTAAGTGCTATCAGAGCAGACAGGGCAGACAGGGACTGCCTGGTAGAGGAGGCTCCGCCTCCTCTGAAATCCCTTCACCAACCTAGACGTAATACTCTCTCTGAACTTCTAAAATACTTCTTCTATGCCTACTATTTCTACCTGGTATTAGAATTCTTTGTGTGTATCTCACAATTTTCAAATACTACCCAGGCAGTATCAGTGCCAGGTTCCCCGTATCATCGGCAATGCCCTGCACACAACAGATGCAGAGTAGATGAGTGTCAGTGAATGGACTTATCTGCCACGGCATCAAGGAGGCGAGCTCTGTCAGCTGGGCTGTGTTCAGCTGTAAGCAAGAGAAAATCTGACTAATGTGCCTGCAATAGGCAGAGTGGGGAATTTCATCCTAGAGCAGAGCATGTGGAGGTTGTAGCCCCAAGGCTGGGCTGTCCACACAGCAGTGTCGGGGCCCTGAGTCACCAGCTCCAGGCTCCTTTAGGCCTTGCTCCTACTCACAAAATAGCTACCACAGCTCTAAGCACTGCTGTCCCCTTTTGTCACGTCTCATTGGCCAGACTGAGTCACATGACCAGTCCCTGGTGTGAGAGAAAAGAGTTGCCACCAGTCCTGTTGCCTAACGTAGAGTCTGGGGCCAGTGCTGTCGACACCTGGCTTCGGTGAGCAGAGGAGGAAGGACGCCTGCTGCCTGGACAGCCAACCACATCGGTTAGCCCCAGGCTTTGCTGATACCTTCATGCCAACGAAACAGGGAGAGCCAGAGAAGTCTCTCTTACAGAGAGGCAGATGTCTGGTAAAGAGACCGGCATACATTTTAGAG
This sequence comes from Desmodus rotundus, assembly GCF_022682495.2. Lineage (NCBI taxonomy): Eukaryota > Metazoa > Chordata > Mammalia > Chiroptera > Phyllostomidae > Desmodus > Desmodus rotundus. Next base: position 117,156,645 of record NC_071389.1, on the reverse strand, counting down.
CACTTTAGCCTTTTGTGGGTATTGAAAATTAATTGCCATCTTGTAGATTTGGACCATGGTTTATTTACAAAACATTTCCATATTTTGAAAGACAGGATCCCCGAATGTTTAAGAGCACAGAGATAAGAGTGGCTGCTTCACCGTTTTCTTGCTGGGTGACCTTGTACAATTTACTTGACCTCTCTGTGCCTCAGCTTCTTATCTGCAAAATGAGAATAATGGTAGACAATGTCATAACCTTGTTTCTGAGATTAATTTACATACACAAGTACACATCATTTACAACAGCACTTGGCACGCAAGAAGCACTCTGTAAGTCGCTATTATTACACGTTCTTGTTTAGCAATCCTGTCACTCTTCTGGGATAGAAATGATGAGAATTTTAAAGTCAGAGATGTTAGATGGCCGGCCCCTGCTCCCACAGCTGGGAAGGAGCAGGTGAAGGGGATGATGTCTGCACTGGGTGCTCAGCCCTCTTGACCTCCCTCCTGGGATTCTCGTGGACACTTACAGAGGGTTATAGAACTGCACCTGGGGGCTGAATATTGTTTATGCCTCAAATAAAATGTGAGTTAGACAATCTCTGAGAGCAAGGACTGTCTTAAGGTCTCTCTTACACCCAGCCCCGGACAGGAAGGAGGGCACAGGGCAGACTCTGGTTACCCGGGTCTGGAAGGGGAGCCGAAGTGTGGGTGACGGGGAACAGAGACCCAGGGTGCGCCTTCTCAGCCCGGCGGGGGCGGGGTGGTGCAGCGCGCGGGCCCACTCTGAGGGTCTGACTACACTTACGCTTTAGGAATCCGCTGTTGTGTAGTAAGCGTTAACAGCATGAAAAATGAATACAAATCACCTTGTCTGAATTTACTCTCAGAATTCCCTGTGGACTCTATAAAATGCCGTTTTACCTCTTTCCCACCCATCTAGCTGTGGAGGCAGTGGCAGATTTACATTATTTTACATCCAGTTAAGATTTTCTTTTCCTTGTGGTTATGTTTTTAAGAAGAATATTTATTTCCCATAAAGATGTGCTTTTGTTAAAGACAATAGTGCCCTGTAGGCAGCCACACGATGTTATTTCACAAATACCTGTAAAACCGCTAAACAAGCTGAGATTGCTGGAGCTCTGATTACAGGTGCTCTGTATTCACGTGTAACTTCGAAGCCCTGTGAAACAGCTTAACCACGACACGCCCGGTGGCGGGCTGTTGGGCGACACGGGCAAGTCTGCTGAGGCCTTGGCGGGCGGGACTCGAGTTTGCCTTCCCGTCCTCTCCGGAAGCCTCATCTGTGCTGGGATCTAGCTTAGGACTTCACTTACAGCCTCATGTAAGACAGGGGTCCTGGACGCCTGCGGGTGGGACCAGGAGGCGTGAGGGAGGACCAGTTGGGGAGGAGGAGGGACCCGTCGCTGACTGTTTGCTTCATGTCCCCAGCTCCTGGCTCTGCCACTCAGGAGCTGAGTTTCTGGCACAAGTTACTTGGCCCCTTAGTGCCCCAGTTTCCTCACTCTGAAATGGGGGTGATTGATAATTATACAACCATCTTCCCAAGGATATCGAGAAGATTTTAAAGAGCACGTCTTGAAATGGATTTGGCCTGTTGTCTGGCCCCAGAGGCCTCAGTAAATGCTACTGAGAAAGGGAGGTGAGGGAGCAGACTTTGGCATGAGGCTTCACCACCTTGGTTTCGTCCACACAGTCCGCCCAGGAGCTAGCTGCCCTTCTTGCCCAGAGTCCCTGCCTTCTCTCTGGTTCAGCATCCCAGGCTTTGTGAGCAGAGAGGTACACTGCATACCTTCCCCGGGGGGACTGAGAGCAGGCACGGGAGCAGCCGTGTTCCCACAGAAGGAAACTCACACAGGCCAAGACGAAGGGCACCGCTGGACCTCAGAGTTCAGGTTCCACTGATTCAGAGTTTTAATCATTTGGTTAGGACCAGACCAAAGTGTTTTCTCGCATAATGGGAAACAGGACTGTAGGGGCAAGATTTAAAGGCAGTAAAGAGAAGACACACCCCTGAGAACCTCTCCAGAGTTCAGAAGCTGCTTTCTGTGTCGTTGATTCGTAAGTTGTATCCTTCGAGCCCGCACGAGCCAGACCATGTTCCAAGTGTTGCCTGGTTAATTCAGGAACCCCGAGAGGCAGTTACCGCCATTATTCCCACTTTGCAGGTGAGAAAGCTGAGCTACAGAGAGGTTACCCAGCTGGTTAGCGGTGGGCTGGGACTGAACCCGGGAGTCTGATCCCAGAGTGGTCGTTCAGACCGTGTGTTTGCTGGCAGTGTCCTCCTTCCTGGACAGATACTCAGCATGGGCCCGAGTCCCCTCTGCTCCAGCCAGCTGGGTCTCTGTTTCCTAATGTCAGTACTAACAGTAATAGCAATTACGATAAGCTGCATGAGACAATGACATCGCTATTATTATTATTATCATCTAGCCCTTCCCAGCAGCCAGCCCTGTGTCAGGCCTTTGACGTGCTAGAAGGCAGGTACTGTTGTTATAATCCCTTTGAAGTTGTTAACCCTAAGGATCCCCATTCTTCACATTATTTGTGTTTTCAAATTTTTTAAACATTTTCAGTAATCATTTTGCATTCCCTCATCACAGCCAGGCTCAAAAACATTAAATAATCGTGCATTTCACCCGGGTGGTGTGCCAGTTACAAAATACTCACAGCACATCTGTGACTCAGTCCCCCCAAGGACCCACAGAAGTACACGCTGTTGTCTTAGATGTGTTCACCTGCTCTTAGACAAGGAAACCTGAGATTACTCTTAAATTTGTTTTGAAATATTCCCTAGTTCAGTGTTTCCACACATTCAGGAAGGCCGCACTTCCCCCATCTGCCTGATTCTGAGGCCTGGCTGTACTGGGAGATGTTAACTGACAAATCGTTAAGTAATGGCCCCGAAATGTAAAGTAATTAATGCCAGGATAATAGTACAGGGTGGGGATCTCAGTGTTTTAATGAGGGCTCGAGAAACCGTCTGAGGGAAGATGTTGAAAGCAGAGGGGGAGATGAATGTTACCATAATTAATGCTGCGTATTAAAAATGCCTATTAAAAAAAAGTGGCCTCTTCTGCCTGATCAATACGGGGACCCTGTAGCCTTTCCTGTCACCTGGAACTTCACCGTGGGACTCTGTGGTCCTATTAATCAAAAAGATAATCATGGGTCTGCCCTCACCTACGGTGGAACCTTTCCAAGTTTTGGGAGGTTTTTTGTGGGTTTTTTTTAGGATGGAATTAGAAATCACCATTTTTAGAAAATTTATGAGTGTATATATTTTACTCTCAGATATATTTATTCAATGCTAGCTCTGTAATGAGAGTTTTAACTTTCTGTTTTTCTTTCCATTATCCCTGACGAGAATGGATTATGGCAAAAAGATTAAAGCAGTCGAAGGCAATGCGGTTTGCTAGTGCCTGTCGTGGTGGGACTCACCGAGGTCTGTGTCTTTGTGAACACCTTCCAGACTGCGATCATCTAACAGACTCGGGGACCTGTTTATATTCCTGCAGGCATTAAACGTCGTCTTTGAAAAAATCCCAGAAAACGACAGTGCAGATGTCTGTCGGCATATTTCAGTCAACGTTCTTGATTGTGATACTATAGGCCAAGCCAAAGAAAAGATCTTCCAAGCATTCCTCAGCAAAAATGGCTCTCCGTATGGACTTCAGCTGAATGAAATTTGTCTTGGTAAGGCGCTGCCCGAGCTGTTTTGTCCCGGTCCCCAGAGGAGCACCCCTGCTACCGACCTCACCCCCACCCCCGTCCCTGCCCCAGCACAGAAGCTTCCATCTGGTGAAGCTTATCTGGCCTGTCGCTCCCAGAGGGCACAGCTAGGGGCCAAGAGAATGGCGGCTCTCCCGAGAGCATCATGATTCTTCCTAGGAAGCATAATTCTTCAAAGACGCCGGTTTTCTTAATATTATGTTTGTAAATCAGATTCATGAGATTGCGAACCCTGAGACCGAAGGATTCACCTTGCATCAAGAAGTACAAAAAGGTGTAAACCCATGCCCTCTGTGTGTGTTGTGTTTCGCGCTGCCAGTTGATTTGTTTGTTGTGATACCAGAGTGTCATTAGTGGGTGGCTTAGACTCTCGGTGTTAACTCCAGCATGCAAGAAAGGTCATCCTCCTCTCTGCTAATCTCATCCTGCATTAAGTATATCCTCCACCCTCCCCGAACACGAAGCGGCATCTGCTCGGAATTCATTTTCGGGCTCTATTGGTATACTGCAAAGGAGAGCATATGCGTGAGCCAACTAACAGGGCTCCACTTCACTCAAACGTTCATCAGCACTTTAAAGCTGAGCTGCACACAGCCCTCACAGGAGAGTGTCATGGGACTTTATAGCAGATAATGGGACAGGAAGGAGGGTAAAATCACATCAGTGACAGACAGCATAAGGTTCATCTCCCCTCTGTGTACAGTTGTAGCCTCCACTAAGCAGGCAATTAAAATCATCCCACCCCACCCTCCTGGTCAGCTCTCTTGCTTAAAAGGCCACTGAGAGAAGCCTGAGGGCAGGCTCTGGCAAATTTGAATGAAACCCTGTAAATGTATAGCTTTAAGAAAGCCGAGCTGCTATGGCACCTCTCTCCTCCACCTCTCTTCTGTTTGCTTTCTTCAGATGGAGCGTTGGGCACTCGAAGACCAATTTAGCTCCCTGGTTAGATGCAAAGTCAAAGGGGCAGCCCCAGCCCTGGGCCTGCCTCTCACAATGAGTGGTTCTGACTACAGAGCAGATAGACACACGGACCCAAGGACCACAGGAAGAACAGCCAGGTGGCCTCAGTCCTGCCACTGCCAAGTCAGTAGTAGGGTCCTCCCACCACTCCCAGCTTTGTGCCCATCAGGTGCTCCTGGCCTCCTGATGTAGGAAGGCAGGAGCAGGACAGGCCAACTAGAAGCTTCACGTTATACTCTGACGGTAAATGGGACACAGCGTACCAGCCCTGTCAGCTTCTGCATGCCTGCTGATCTTCCAAACTACCTTCAAGGCTGGCCTCAGACAGTGAAGGCAAAGCTGTAGAAACCAGCCATTAAGTTGTATCCAGTACCAGAAGCAGCTATGCTCAGGCCTCTTTGCAGAGGCTCACAAGCTCAGATGCTCAAGGAGGCAGGAACTCTCATAACCAAGGGGTCCGGGCCTGCCTGGGACAACAGGAAATGATGGGGCCCGACTTAACTGGGAAAAGACGCGCCATCTAAGAGGGCAGCGTCACTGAGCTTTAGCTGATAGTGGGCCTGTGTGGTCCGTGTTGCCAGGTGGTACAGTGTTTTAAAAGAGAAAGCAGAAGTCGAAATTTTTACATGCTATGTTCCAATCATTGAACGTTGATGCAGAATTGACATTAAAATAATAAGTAAAACATGGTGCAGGGGCACAAAAAGAGAACGCACACATCTGTGGGCCACATTCCGCCCTACGGCACAGGCTGGCAATCTCTGTGAAGGAGCTGGGACCCTGTGTTTTGGGACACTGGCCCACCAGTGTCTCCTACCCAGGGACCTGCAGGGAATAGCTTGCAGCATGCCTGCTTGTGAACGCAAAGGCATACGTGTGAGCATACAGGTTTGCTTTGGGAATCTGAAGAACCAGTCCCTCTGAGGAGGTGTTATTCTGTATTCATTCAGCTTCACTTCCAGGCTGAGCCACAGAGTGAAAGCTTCAGGGAAAAGTGGTCTGAAAAGTCAAGCCCTGACCATAAAACAAAACTCAGGCCACCGGCCTGGCTGATAACTTGCTAAATGTTCCAACAAATATTTACCATTTCATTTACATTTAATCGATTTATGAATGATATTTGCAAAAGTGACAGGGTAGCCTTTAAAATTTCTCATTGCAATTTTAAAGCAACTGAAATGCTCTTTTTTTTCTCCAGAGCTTCAAGCGGGCACGTGGCAGAAGGAACTCCTGGATATTGACAGCTCCTCTGTGATTCTCGAAGACGGGATAACCAAGCTGAACACCATCGGCCACTACGAGGTAAGAACAAGGCTTAGTCCCCAACGTCCCCTCCCTCAGCCCCAATCCTAACTGGATGAGGTCATTCTGGTACCTTGTAAATTCTTTAAAAAAATTCCATGACTCCCAGCCATTTTCTAGAATAGTTTGCAGATTGCTTTTCTCTGGGGCAGAAGTTTCCCTCAGTTGCTCGTTTGGAAAAGCCCATGGATTACTGTCTTTTGTGGTCTGCTGGTTCCTCTGGGTTCCCCTCTCCAAAAGCTTTGATTTTCACATGCGCCCACTGTTCTCCATCCTGCAGTTTAGGTGAGAAATTCCCCATTACAAGATTCTCTGGCCTCTCAAAGCATGTTTCTCAGCAAAGCCCTAGTAGAGTTGTTATTTAGCTTGGCGCCAAATAAAGCCTGTAAGAGTCCTAAGGCTCACCGCTCTCCAGTGTTCACATCAGACCGCTAACCTTTTGGTAGGGTCCTTTTTTCTGAAGAGGTTCCACATTTCCGGTTTGTGAAATTCAGCCCTACCTCCTTTGGCCCCTGACCAACATGCGGGGTGAGTGCCGGTGTGGGTGAGGGGCGCAGGTGGCTGCTCAGAGATCTGAGAACCCTGCAGAGAACAAGAGACAGGAGGTAGGGAGGGTTTCTGAACACACTGGGATAATGGGAGTCATTCAGGAATATTATCCAAATCTTTGTCAAATACCCACTGTGTGCTAAGAGCTGGGGATGCTTATGAAAGGAAGAGAGCCCAGGCGCTGCCCTCACAGATCCTACAGCCCAGGGGAGCTGATGGAGAAGGGAAGAGGAGATGATGAATGAGGCAACACCTTACGGTGGAATAGTGCTGTGGCTCAGAGCACCCGGGGAGGCTTCCTGGAGGAAGCTATGGCTAAGCTAAGACCTGAAGTTAACCAGGCTGAGGTGTTGTGCCAGCACACCTAGCAGAGATGGGGGAATTGTGTGTTTTTCCACAAAAATACTTCGACTAAACTTTGAGAGGGCCAGGGGTGGCATTGGGATAATAATAGTCAACTTTATGGAGCCCTCACTCTGTGCTGCATGCTGACCTTAGCATTTCTCCTTATCTCGGCTCATTCTATCTTCTAGCAGTTCTGTGAATTGGCACTATTATTAACCCACTTTATAGGTGGGTACAGTGAGGCTCAAGGAGGTTTACTAACAGTAGCTGACAGTGAAGATATTGATCCAGGAAGCTGGGCCCCACGGCCTGTGGCTTCACCAGTACACACTGCAGCTCCTCAAGGAGGAAGCCAGAGAAGTGGGGGCATAGGGGAGAAGAGGGGGTGCAAATCATGCAGGCCCGGTCAGCTTCTTCGGGGGTTCACATTTTATCTCAAGAATAGTGGGAAACCATTGGGGAATCTTAAGCAGGGGAGATTTGTGTTTCAGAGGTGACTGTGGCTGTGCAGAGGGCTCAGATGGAAGGGATGCAAACCTGGAAATGGGGAGACCCTTTAGACGCTGTCATTAGGAGAATTGCGGGTGAGGGATGATGCTGACCAGACAGGGTACCGTGGCTCTGGAGATAGATGCAGGTGGAGGGGTTCCGGGATGGGCAGGAGGTGGACACCACAAGTCGTGTGGGTGGGGGAGAGCCCAGGTAAGGAACGGGTCGGGGTGGCACTCAGGGACGGCGGGGCCGGTGCATGGGTGCAGGTGCTCTTCCAGAGGTGGAGAAGACAGGAGGAGCAGCTTCCAGGCCACTTGGAGGGCCAGTGGCACCCCGTTTCATAGCTATCAAGCCCCAGGGAGACGTGTCTGCACCAGGAAGGCCTTTGGCTCCTGCCAGGTCCCCCCTCAGCCAGGAAGAAGCGGAGACTGTTCTTCAAGCACAGTTTTTTGGACAATAGCCAGGAGCAAAGAGCACCTCATCCTTGGGCTCAGCTGAGTGGGCTTCTCACCCAGTTTGGAAACAGCTGCTGTGGGTGGCAGCTGGTCGGGCGCTGCTCCTGCAGCCTTTGCTGGAGGCTCCTTGCAGAGAAAGCTGTGGATTAACAACTTGCCCCAGTGTTCACCCTCCGGCAGCTCAGACTTACAACCTTGGAATCACCTTGCCAGGAGCTGTTGTTCTTAGTTTTGGAGAATATAAAACCTCCCAGGGAACTTTCTCAAGGCTCAGTAGTATTCCTGTTGCTGGGCCACACTGGAAGAGGCAGTACTCTAAGGCAGGGGTGTCAAACTCATTCTCGCTGGGGGCCACACCAGCTTCACGGTTGCCTTCAAAGGGCCGAATGTAATTTTAGGACTGTATAAATGTAACTACTCCTTAGCAGTGAAGCGAGAGCTCGGCGCTGCCACCGGGTAGAAACAAGGTGCCAGGCCGGATGAAACAAGGTGGAGGGCCGGATTCGGCCTGCGGGCCTTGTGTTTGCCGCCTGTGCTCTAAGGAATCTAGTGGACAGAAGGACATCAGAGCTGATGGGAGTGCTTAGAGAGGAGCTTATTGTGGTTCAGTTTGAAGTTCAGGTTGCAGGCCCTCAGCCACTTCCTCCTCTGCTCACGTCTGGGTAGCCAACTTGTCTCAGCAAGTTTGGAAGGAGCACAGCCCTCCTTTGGTGCTTTTGGCTCAGGTGCTTGCCATGCTCAGCTGTGTGAAGAGAGCCGCGCGCCCTGGTCAGGTTTCTCAGTGTCCCCTGGCAACTCTGTGGCATGGGGTGGGCCCCAAAGGAAGGGGGTGTGGCCACCACTTCCATCAAGGAAAGACGGGACAAGCCACCCCAGCAGGGAAAACGAGGGCCCACCACAGCTGTCTGCAAGGCAGGGGAAGGCTGTTGGGAGAGAGACAACATCAGTGTGTGCTGGAGACATCCGCCGTGCTAGACACCTCTCTGCTTGGGGATGATAATGAAATTAATCCAGCCTGTAGTCACTTCCCATCCAAATGATTTATTGGCCTCATACCCTAGCGTTACCACATGGTGGTAATAAATGACAAGACTAGGACGCAAAGGTTTAAAGGATTCTCCTTATGTTTACAAAGCTAAGCCATAAGGAAAAAAAAACCCAAAAAACATTTTGAAGGAAATGGGGATGCCATTGTGCCCCGTGAGTCCTACGCCTGGACCATCTCAAATACCCTGTTTTCCAAACACTGCTCAGAAGAAAGCAGCCACCACTCTCAGCCACCTGAATCTGTACTCGGTTTGGCGGCACCCCGGCAGGTCCCAAATTTGGAGTAATTTGACAGGGCCAGGTCGAAATGTGCTTGTGCCCTTTCATTGAAGAACAATTTTCTCCTGTGCGCTTGTATCTCCCTCTGAAGAGACAAGATGCTAAGTGTCGCTCATATTCATTTACTAAAGTGCCCTAGTTTGAGTCACTGTAAGTGCTTGAAAGCAGAAAAAACCTGTATTTTATTGAAAAATGGTGTCTAACTCAAGAATTTTAAGTGATTCAGCATCATCTTTCTCCAATTAGTCCTAATAAGTGAGGTTTTAAAAGTTAATCTTTAGTGACAGGCCAGCTCCTCCTACTATCTAAACACAGTCCCCACTGCGGGGTGTGAGCCTCTTTCTTGTCCCCTTGCTCTGTCCTTGGGGCACATAGAGTAGAGCTGGTCTGCTTTGAATGAGTTACTTTCTATATTTAAAGAGCAGGTTTCTGTAGGGAATCTGGGAGCACAGCAAAAATATAGCATCTCATGGGCCAGGTGCAGGTGGCCTCCAGGGCTCTGAACTGCTGGCAGCGCCCTTGCCAACCCTGGGCCTCGGCATGGTCACTTTCCATGATGCTAACACAGCAGCCCATGCCCAGCACTGGTCACATGCATGAGCCCAATTCATGCTCACAACCAGTTTCCCTCGGATGAACACAGAGGAGGGCGGCTTTCTGCTCTGGTCTCATTCTGTTCTGTGCAGACAGTGGAGTAAAGCCGACGACTTTACAAACACATTAAACCAGAGGCATCTGTCTCCCTATAATTAAGTCCTCCCGCATGCTTCCGTGACTGGCTGTTGCGGTGTGCGCGTTGGCTGTGAGGGGAACGGCGCTGTGTTCTGGGGCTGTGTGGATAGGTCGGGGCTGGGGGGTGGTTTTTCAGGGTCCTGGCCTTTCTTCCCCTCACCTCCCCCACCCCCTGTGACCTTTTACTGGCCCAAGTTATCGCACCCACAGCCTGCTGTGGAGTTGCCTTAAGTGTGTAGGGCAGGTGTTGGATCTGGCAGGAAATGTTCTCTACAGATCGCACTTCCGCTCTGAGCTGTGAAGTTTTGAAGGGCATCTAACCATCATGTCGTTGAAGAATGTGCCTTGTAACAGGTGAAGTGGTCATGCTAATGTCAAAGCTGTCACTCGAAGGACTTTTAGAGCTCACAGGAATGTCCCAAAGGGCCTGCTGAGTAAAGTGAGTGGTCCTTCCACACAGGTGTGTCGTGTGTGACACTAGAATGGAGGCATTGCACTGTCCCTAAAGATTTCTTAAAGAATGAAGGACTTTGGACGTTTATTTAACAAACGTGTGGCGTGTGGCGTGCTTGCCTACTGAGCACTGTTCTAGGTGCTGTGACTGACAGCGATTTTTCAGTCCTCTTTGTAGCCCTCTTTGTAGCCCGGTGAGGAAGGTGCTCTCGTTATTCCCATCCTAAGGCACAGGGAGGCTAAGAAATTTGTCCACAGTCACAGCTCTTCTCACCGATGCCCCAAGGCCAGAAACAGATGAAAAAGGCATTGCACCAGAGACTGTGGCTCTTCTCAGGGCCAGGGGGTTACCTTTGCTCAGAACCAGGCTCGCAGCCCATGCTTCCAGCCTCTGAGGCAGCCTGGCTGCAGAGCTGAGGCCGATTTAGGAGAAATCCTGGTAGTTACCTTCTCTGATGTCAAATTCAAAAGGGTAATTTCTCTTCAGATCTTACGATGGCTCTCATGTCTGTGAGTTTATCAAAATACTTCCTTATTTCTAATCCTACTTTAACATCATTCCTCGAAGATGATGCTAGTTACCTGTGTCAGAAGGGAAGCCTCTTTCAGGCGTCCAAGAGCTGACAACCCCAGCCCCAAAAGTGCACAGGGTGCACTTAGCTTCCCAATTTCACACCCACCGCTGGAGGCCAGACTGCCTCCTGGAGGACCAGGACCAGCTGAGGGTTCTCCTTCACCTTCCTCGGAGTTTGCTGACCGGCCCAGGGCTAAGTCCAAGTACACAGGAGGAAGCAGTTTCACTGTCTTTGAGAATCCTTTAGAGCTCAGGCCTGGCTGTCAGGGACTGTGCGTGTGATTTGATGCATCTGTTGAGAATGTTCTGAAGAGCCCGACCCCCGAATCACTGAAGGACTGAGCAAGGTCATCCCGCTGGCCCTGAGAGAGAAAGATTCCTATTTCATCTGCCTCCGGCCTCGGGGTGTCAACAAGAAGAGCCAAGAAGGAAGACAGGGTGAGTGGTATTGACATGTGGCTGCTAGGACATTGCTGGTAGAATAGAACTGTTTTTACATAATAACCATTTTCAGAATGAGAGATACCAGCAAGGACTTCCACATGGTAATTTATGTTGATTATTGTGTTTTCATATTTTTTAAGGAAGAAATATTTCAGTCTCTATTTATAATTAAATATGATTATTTTCCATAATTTTTCATAAAATTTTTAGGCTGAAATTCCAGCTTTCTTTTTAGGCTAAATCAATGAAATCATCAATATTTGACCATATTTACCTATAAAAATGGCAGTTTCTAACATTAAATACAATGTTAGAATACAATGTTAGAAAAATGGCAGTTAATAACATTAAATACAAGTTCAACCTTATAGTGCTAGAAAATCCATTTTTACGGAATTATCTTCAACTTATGCCATGAAGTTAGTATTTTAGCACGAAGACATCTCACCTTCACTTGCAAATAAATGGTTTGGAGGATGCGTAGCTTCTGCTTATTTCAAGACTTAAATTGTTGAAGTGTGTCCGTTTCCCCCGATTCGATGGTGGGAAAGTGTTCATCTCCGCGGCATTCCAACATGGGGCAGCCGTCGCTGAAGGCATGTGGGCTTGTTGTCACCTCGCATCCTGGAGCTCTGCACGACTGGAAGGAATTTAATTTGAAGTTGCCGTGTGGACCGGTTCTCTCTGGGCCGGAGGAATATTCCTGCCTCGGATCCACCCAGTGACATTAATCTTTCTTTGATTTAATTTGGTTTTCATTCCTAAAGTGGGCGCCCAGAGGATGCTCCCCGCCTCACAGGAGCACAGGAGGATTAATGAGTCCCTTTTAGGAACACATTTGGAGCTCCTCGGGTGGAACAAACAGCATTATATTTTTAACACTTTGGATTCTGTGACACTTTCCACAACGGTGTTTCTGGCCTTAACTTGGTAGCAACTGACTTGTGCGAAATACAAAATGAAACCCACCCCACCCCCCAAACATCTGTAAATATACTAGTTTTCTGTCTGTACAATGAGGGCGAAGTTATCACACAGGAGGGAAATGCTGCAGCCCTAGAGCAGCTGCGAAAGTTGGAAGTACACTCACACACATCCACGCTCAGAAACACACAACTCATCCGCTAATAAAATGCTTTTACACTTGCTCTCGGGAGAGAATTTCAGAGTGAAATTTCCCTGAGACAAGCTACGCCTGCGCGCTCTCAGTGCCTGCGCACAGTGCCAGCCATGGGTTGGTGCCAGCTCTGGAAGAGACATTTGAACTTTGGCAGCGCTCCTTATCAGAGGGCCCATCCTCGGTGCTGGTGATTATAGAGTAAGGGCGCTCGCTTTTGGCGAAACAAAGCGTCTGACGGTAACAGAGTATTGGCTCAGCACTCAACGGGATCCATTTGGGGTTCATTCTTTGACAATTACCCAGAATGAATCACGGCTTCCTTTTATAAAAAGATATTTATTGGCTTAGAAGCAGATTATATCCAGCTCTTCATGGGGAAGAATTTTGTAGCTATGTTCTAACATTCTCATAAAACCCAGTGTTGGAGGGCTGCTAAGGGGAAGCCTGCACACAGTGTTCCATTGCATCAAATATGGAGGAAAATGGGAAAATCAGCCAGAAAAGCCATGAATGGCTCAAGGGGAAAGGAGAGGAGGTTTGGTAATAGCAGAGTCAAGGAGCTCAATAAAAGTTCAGAGCCTCACTCAACACACTTTACAGAGGGCTGATGGCCCAGCCAGCCCCTGCCTAAACCCCCTCCCCACAAGATGTCGCAAACACCAGCAAGTAGCTGGAGGCCTGTGGCCCAAATTCAGCAGCTGGCTGGACAGCTGTGCTCTGGGGCCTCTCCAGGGCTGGCTTCTGCTCTGTTCCTTCCTCTGTGGGTGCAGCCTGAAGGATCTTGGGCCTTAATCCTTTGTGCTTGCTAAGGAGGTTTGTAGTGCTGATAACCAACAGGTAGCAGGCCAGAAGAGAAATCTGAGTTTCTACTTTTCTTGCAAACTGGGGAAGGCCAGGTCCAAATCAGTATCAGAAATCAGAACAGCCTTAGAGCTTTAGGGTGGAGGGAACAAGCACAATCCCAGAATGAAGGTGAGGATTTCTGTACCCATGATCTGCCTCTTCTTTTGGGGGAGCAGCACCTCAACGCAGTTTGCTTCTCCCAAGGATGGAGGCCTGCCTCTGCATCTTGGCGTCCAGCGCTCCTGGGCAGGGTGGGGAGGCCTACACTGGAAGGCCTTCTGGCCCCGGCTTCCCCGGTCCCAAAGGCCTCAGGTGAGAACTCTAGTGTTTATCTCCAAACGAGACTCCACACAGGCATTGCAGTAGTGTGTCGAGGTAGTAAAAGCATTTATTTGTCAAACGTGCACATTTTAAATCTGCGGCAATTTTTTAACAGTTCTGTTGAGATATAATTTATCTACCGTAAAAGATCACCTTTTTAAAGTATACACTTCAGTGGTTTTTAGTGTACTTACCGGGTTGTACATTCATCACCACAGACTAACTTTAGAACATTTTCATCGCCCCAAGAAGAAACCTTGACCTCATTAGCAGTCACTCCTCACTCCTCCGACCCCTGCTTTTAGGCAATTAGCAATCCACTTTCTATCTGTAGAATTTGCCTATTGAGGACATTGTACATACATGGGATTGTGCTGTCTGTGGATTTTGTGTCTGGCTTCTTTCACTCGGCATGTGTGAGTGCTCCTTTCCTTTTAGCGTACGGCGGTTCTTTGTAGTGTGTTCATGCCACGGAATAATATGCAGTAATTAAAAAGGGACAGACTACTGGTAGCAGCAACAACACATCTCAGACCCTAATATTGACCCTAAGAAGCTAGACAAGAATATATACTGAATGACTGCATTTACCTGAAGTTCAAGAACAGATACAACTAATAGTGATGGAAGTCCAAAAAGGAAGGGGTAGTTATAGCCTGGAAGGGGATTGTGGAGGTACTTCTTAGGACCTGGAAATTTAGTTTTATATCTCCATATGGGTGGTAGCTACACAGGTATGTAGTTCAGGGAACAGTCATTGAGCTGTACACTTTATATCAGTGAATGTTAAGTACTGTCCTTTATAGTTAAATTTTTTATTTAAAAATGTATGCAGTTGTTATGACTTTATAGGCTGCCTTTTCAAAATATCATACACCTGCATAAAAGAGAACAAACCGTGAGTGTGCTGCGGATGGGCTGGAACTGCTGTAGCTGCCACTCAAGCCAGGAAGTAGGACACTGCACTAGGGCCAGTCAGAAGCCCCCGCCCTGCTGGTCACCACCCCCGCTCCCTTCCCCAAACCTCTAACTTCATAGTTTTGACTATTTTTTTTAGCTTTACGTGAATGGAATCACACAGTATGCATTCCTCTATGTTGGGCTGCTTTTCTTTTGCTCAGCGTCATTGTGAGTTTCATCCACGTGGCATGTAAGAGTAATTTGTTCATTTTCATTGTAACATTCTGTTGTGTGAACATACCCCAAAGCATTCATTCATTCTGCTGATGGCATTTGAGTCGTTTCCAGCATGCGGCAGTCACTGTCACAAATCGCGCACTCTCGGGTTGCACACTGGTTTCCGCTGGGCACACACCTAGATGGGGACGGCTCGGCCGCAGCCAGACACCAGCTCTGTGGACACCTGTTTCAGCACTTGTTAACATAGCAGGAACCTCCGAATGGAGGGTGGCCCAAGTGTCTCTTGACCTCTGGGAGCCTGAGGTGTATCCTAGCACAGCTTTGTCTCCCCTCCTCCGGGGGAGACCAGCCCCTTGGCCCCAGAGCATCTTGGCCCAGCTGCGTCGCACTGCCTGGTCTGTCTCCTCTGCAGCCCTGGGCTCCTTGACAGCAGTGTCTCCCTCACCGTCATAGCTCCACCTTCCGGCACAGCGCCCAGAGCACAGGAATTCTTGATAAATATTGATTTAAAAAGTGAGATTGTAAAATCCAGCCAGCCATCTAATTCCTGGGTGATGTCCAGAAATACTTGAAATTTTGACAAATCATATATTTTTTATCTTTGCTTTCAGATATCAAATGGATCCACTATAAAAGTCTTTAAGAAGATAGCAAATTTCACTTCAGGTAACCAACATAATGTTAACCTCTTGTTCTCACTCGGCCCTCAAAAGTATGGCCTTGGCCTCTCAGGAAAGGTGAGACTGCACTGTTGCCATGTAGTTCTCTGGGAGCAGAGAAAAGCCATTTGGGTCTGTTTCTGTTCTCGAGAATGAGAGCCTGGCAAGGACAGGAAACTGCGAAGAGTGGCCAGCCCAGACACCCAGCACCGAGGAGGTTGCTGCCTCTCACCAGCCCTCACCTCGGGCAGCATCTGCGTCCTGGAGCTCCTTGCCAACTCCTCAATAGGCTGGGGCTGCAGGAGAGAGCCCGCTCGGTGGGGGAAGCTCGCAGATAATCACACGGCCCTGCAAGTGCTGAACAAACAAGATAATCCGGTAGAAAGCCCAAACCTCCCAGCGATAGCATTTGCAACATTGCCACAGTGGAGAGAAGACAAACTAAAGAGGGAGCTTTTATGGGAAAGTCACTAGGCCACTCTCTAAACTCTCTTCTGCCTCCCTGATGGCTGAAGACACTGGGACAGCTCAGTGCCCTGAGAGAAATCCCTGAGTCCA
This sequence comes from Desmodus rotundus, assembly GCF_022682495.2. Taxonomy (NCBI): domain Eukaryota; kingdom Metazoa; phylum Chordata; class Mammalia; order Chiroptera; family Phyllostomidae; genus Desmodus; species Desmodus rotundus. The sequence continues at coordinate 117,140,637 of NC_071389.1, read as the reverse complement.
GTTCCAGGTTTGTTTCCAGAGAAACTGTAGCCCTGCCAGGACAAACAGTCCTCAGCCCTCAGAAAGGTTCTGGGCCTCACCAGCAGGGACCCCTCCCTCACACGGTTGGAGGTGGGGCTTCCTGATTCCTGGATTCAGTACTAGAGGGAGCCTGGTGGGTCCTACCACCTGCTCAGTACAAACAGGGGATACAGGGCTCCCGATGAAATAGATGGGCCAGTTGAGTAGGTTGTAGGACACTGCTCGGACACCCCCCAACCATCTGTCGTTATATCAGGCTGGAGTGACAGAAGCCCCCTTGCACAGGGTGGCTGTCATTCTGGCATAGGGGGACTGGTGTGCTTGTGCCGTGAGGAGTGGAAGAGTTGTGCTGTAGGCTTCAAACACTGAGCCTTCTGCAGAGCTCGGTATTTGGGGATCTTGTGTTTGGATCTCTTCGTTGGGCCTTCAGGCAGTCAGCGCCTCTGCTTCCCTTCTGCCCAGCCCCACCAAGAGCCCTTATTTTGATCACTCTGCTGCTAACCCTCAACCCCCTGCGGCCCTCTGTCCTTTCCTCACCCCGTCTGTCAACACCCAGCCCTAGGTGAACCTGGCAGCTAGCCTTTCCTGAGCCCGCTCCCACTGTTTCTCTAGGCATCTCATCTGCCTCCTGCACAGTCCTACCCTCTCCTCAAAGCCCGACCCACAGCTCTCCTGACCATCAGCCGATGACTTTACCCCGTACTTCATGAGACACAGAAATCAGAACTCCCTCAGCAACCAGCAGCAAATCTCTCACCCGATGTGCGGCTGCCCAGTTCTTCCTCCTCGCTTCCCCGACTCCCAGGGCTGCTCTTCCTCCCATCCAAGGCCCACCTCTCGCCTGTGCTTTGTATCCCACCCTCTGTTCCGACCCTCTGGGCATTTGTACACCACTAATAATCTCTCCTGTCGCCTGTACTTTCTTTTCCTCCCTCAGCTACTATATGTTTTCCCATGAGCATTTCAAGATATTCTAGTCTCTCATCTTCAAAACAAAAAGTAAATCCCTCTCTTGCCTCCACTCATCACTCCCTTTTCAGCCACGTTTCTTGCAAGACTACCATCTCTCCCTGTGACTCTTCCACTCGTTCAGTGAGCTCCACCTAATTGCCCTTCTCTCGGATTCTAGACAGGGTCAAGTTCCTTCTCACCTCATGACTTTTGCACCTGTTTCCCCCCTTCCTCCATTTGCCTGGCTAACTATCCATTCACTTAGGTTCAACTCCAACATCCTTTCCTCAGGGAGGCTTCTCAGACTAGGTCAGTCCCTTGTTACATACTTCCTTGGTGTATAATTCTTCTTCACAATCTTTATCAGTTGTAATTAAATAATTGTGTAATTACTAGTATGAGCTTCTCATTGACCCGGATGTAAATTCCATTCGGGTGGGAACCAGGTCTGTCTGGTTCCCTGTTGGATGCCTCGTAGCCTATGGGCCACAGTGGGTGCTTGGGGTGTATTTGGTAATGATCGGTAAGGGGTCTTTCGGCCAGTTTTCACCCTTCCAGGGACAGGGAACCTGCTTCCCACTCTAGTCCCTGGCCCATCTTCATACTGTTCTTAAGATCTTAAGACATAGCAGGGGGAAAATGCAGCTGTGAAGAGCCGAAGTAGAAGAGCTCAAGTCGCCTCTTCTCAGCACAAACGGGGCGTTTTATGAGAAGGCCGATTAGCCCGTGGTTCTGTTTTTAATAGGCTGTTTTCTCTCCCCCCGTCTGGCGCTCAGATGTGGAATACTCCGACGACCACTGCCATTTGGTGAGTTCAGCCTTCCTGTGCCCACTGCTGGATTGGAAGCCTTCTGCAGCATGCATGGTCTCCTCGGGTAACACTTCTGCTCTGGCTTCCTTTAGATTTTACCAGATTCGGAAGCATTCCAAGATGTGCAAGGCAAGAGACATCGGGGGAAGCACAAGTTCAAAGTAAAAGAAATGTATCTGACAAAGCTGCTGTCCACCAAGGTACGCTTCCTGTCCTGGGAGGCCTTCGTGGCTGCCTTGGGGTGTATGATGTGTTTGACTTAATTTCCACCGAAGTGTGAAAATGTTACAAATCCCTTGTGCCCTCTAGGGAAACAAAATGAAACTTTAAATTGTAAACGTTTCCTACCCCCTTCTTCTTTTTCTTTTTTATAAACTGCAAAGATAACAGCACTTTTCAAATTTCTACTGTAACACCTCCAATCAGGGATTTAATATTGTTCCCTGTCCCTTTAGCCACCATTTCACTACTTTTTAGGTTGACAGCGTAATTATGCCTTTTTGTTTGTTATTATGGATGAGCAATAAAACTCCCTCTTTGAATTGCAAATAAAATGAAGGGGGGAGTTAGTGACTAGAAACCTCACTGATTTTTTTTCCATTTTAAAATTAAGAATTCCTTTCACATCTAAAAGTGTTACTTGTGGAAGTCAGTGGAATACCAAATCGGGAGATTTCACTTTACCTGGCTTTTAGTGGGATTCACAGAAGTCTGCGGTGTTCTCCCCCGCCCCCCGCCCCCCCATGAAATGACTAGCAATGTAAACGCTGGTATCTGCACCTGGCCCTGGTCTGCTGCCGACGGGCTTCTCCCGAGGAGAGCAGAATGCCTGCGTGCAGCTCAGTCGATTTGTTCAGCGGGTAGAGGACAGACAGAGCCTCTTGGTTTTCTCTTCTGTCCCACAGAGCTCTGCCTGTTTGGTGTTTATAAAACACTCAAATGCTTTGGAAAGTACACAGTAAAACGCTATGATAGAAATATATGCAACGGGAAAAATTCTGGGAACAGAGCAACATCACTTGAGTGTTTCAGGCTGCACGTAATTAGTACAAGCCAAACATCCGTGGCTTCTTGGTTTATGTATACAGCCCTGCGCTGGCATTGGGTCTGCTGGAGTTTTCCAGGATATCGTTCCTTTTGACTAAACAATGTTTACCAGCGAGACGCTCTGAACCAAATCTAAACCTGGGCCTCGAATTTCAGGCCCACTGTTGCGTACTGTGAGTGCTGGCCTCGTTGGATAATTGTATATGCTTTCTCTTCGCTTGTTTTTCTCCGTTTTGCATATTTTCTCTGAACTTGGATTTCATTTTCCATCATGTTTTCCAAACCAATACCCGTTTTAATTTCCCAAGTCTGATGTTCTGTGTCTTTCAGGTGGCAATTCACTCTGTGCTTGAAAAACTTTTTAGAAGCATTTGGAGTTTACCCAACAGCAGAGCCCCATTTGCTATAAAGTACTTTTTTGACTTTTTGGATGCCCAGGCCGAAAACAAAAAAATCACAGATCCTGATGTCGTACACATTTGGAAAACAAACAGGTGAGAACAAACCTTAGGTGAGTATGACTGTGTCCGAGCACCGGGGACGGACTCTTAACGACAAGAAAGGCATGGCAGTTACAGAAGGGTCCATTTATCCCCGCATCAGGGCCTTTTGGCTCGGTAAGCTACCCTGTCAAAGCGGTTTCTTACTGTTACTATTTTAAACAATAAACAAAACCATTCTTATGCAGAGCTTCCTATTCTTTAAGTTAAAATAAACTGTTATCTTTAATGCATGAAAAAGACTTTGTTTAGAATATTAAAACAAGTTTAGCTTGACCAGCAAAAGATGAGAAATTAATATTTTGTGGTTTTATCATACAGTTTTCCATTAGAGAATAGTTTTCTATTAGATTGGTCCTTCAGAGAATTAATCACTTTGCAATTTCCAAGCTGTCTATATTCAGTCTGATTCTGTATAGAAATTTCTGCTTTTATTTGGTCAAATGCTGTACTCAGATACCATGAAAATTAGCCAAAGGATTGTGCTTTTACTTAGTTTTTTTTTTAACATTTTATCTTAAGCTAAGCTAAGGCAAGGCAAGGCATCCAAATTTATTCTAAATTTCTCCTCAGGAGGGAAACATAGCTCATTACCTCTATTTGCAGTGTTCTTTGCACGTGAGCAGAATAGGACTCAGAGTTACGATTAATTACTAGAACTCCTCAGTGCAAGCTCAAGCCCTCCCGAGCATTAAGGTGAGCCAGACCATTTGAAGTAAGGGGTAAAAGCTGAAATCCCAGGGCTCTAGGTCTGACCTCCTCCCATTTAATCCGAGCCTGCCCCAGCTCCACCGTGGCTCTCTCCCTTCCTGGGTCGCAGGCCCTGCTGCTCCCTCACCACGATGGTGGCATCTGAGCAGGAGCAGTCTCGGGGCAGTAGGGCTACTGAGAGGCCCGGTAGCCGTTTGACGGAGGTAGTCAGCTAGGTCGGAGCTGCGAAGTAGATTATGAAAGGACTTTGAATGTTCCACAAGTTCATATTCAAATATTTATTTGAATACCTACTACGTGCCAGCTACTAGTAGATGCTAGAGATACAGAAATGAACTAAACAGACAAAAATCCATGTTCTCACAGAGCTTGCGCTCTGATAGGTGGGAACAGACAATAAACCAAATAGGTACATTGTAGTAGATTAGAAGGTGTTTGGTGCAGGGGACAAAGTGGGAAAAGAGGACAGAGAGGGACAGGACCAGGTGGTCAGAAGCCCCACAGAGATGACGACATGTGAGCCAGGTATTTAAAGAAGGCATAAACCATGGGGTTATCTGGGGCAAGGCAGTTTCAGCAACTAAAGCAACAAAAGCAAACAAAAGCGAAAGTCCAGAGGTGCACGCTTGCCTGGAATGCCCGAAAAGAACAGCAAGCCGGCCAGTGGAATTGGGAGTCAGGTGAAGAGCAGATGAGGGCCCAGGCCCAGTTGGGCAGGGGTTTCACCGGGAGGAGGATGGAGAGCCCAGTTTTGAGCAGAGGAGAGACAGGATCTAATTGTACGTCAAGAGGGTTGCTAGTAGGTGTGAGAGAGTGAGCTGTGTGAAGCTGGTTCAGGATGGTGGCTTGGGCCAGGGGCTAGCACTCTGCGTGAGAAGAGGTCACATTCTCAAGATTGGCTGAGCTGTTCTCATTGGTCATCATCATCTAATATAACCTAGGACTCTCCGGAGAAAATTTGTGTCTTGTCAATTGGCCACCTTCAGACTTCTCCTGTCCTCCCTCCCAGCGCTCTGCCAGTTTAACCCTTCCTTGTTCTGCATGCTGCTGCCATCTCTCGCTCAGTGTGCTTGGCAAAGCAGATGCACACTTCAGTAACAGGGGCAGACACACCCTTTGCAAACTAATGGACAGAGCATCCGCGTCCTAGAAATGGCCATATCTGAAAAGACACTTGTGTCTTCCGGAACAGCCTTCCTCTTCGCTTCTGGGTAAACATCCTGAAGAACCCGCAGTTTGTCTTTGACATTAAGAAGACACCACACATAGATGGCTGTTTGTCAGTGATTGCCCAGGCATTCATGGACGCGTTTTCTCTCACGGAGCAGCAACTCGGGAAGGTGAGGCCAGCTCTGTTATTTCTTGTGTGAGTCTGAAGCACTCTTTCTTGTAGATATTCAAATAATAAACAGTTGGTCAAAATTACACCAGCTAAAAAGAAAGAGTCAATTATGTCACTGAAAACTTGTTTTTCTTTAAAATCTGTCTTATTTCTATTTTAATCTAGATTTTTTAAGGGAAAATCAAAATAGTCGATTATACTCACCCAATTGCAGAACTCTTCACCACAAAATATAAAACATTCTGCAGACACTAATAAACTATAAATTCAAAGTATAAAACTACTAAAATTGGCCTAAATTAATTCCATCTGAATATACCAAAAAAAATTTACTTGAATATAACAAATTGTTTTGGGGAAGAAAATCTCCCCTAAGATTTCAACCATTACCAGTTTGTCAGTGTATAATCAAAACATCAATATTGTTTTTTACTGTGGTTTTTCTTTGCTGAGCAAAAGCGTAAGAAAGCAAAGAAAGATAAAAATGCAGAGCAAACTTTGAGAGCAGCTTTGGTCCCATTCAGGCACTCCAGTATACTAAACGGAGCAGTATCTGTAGCTAATGCACTTCAGAAAATGTGTCGGAGCTGAGCGGTGGCTCTCGGGCAAAAGGGTTTTGGGAGTGCCTGGAACACAGTGAGATCGATGCTTCAGAGTCCTGGTCTTAATCTAAGCTCATCATCACCCCATTTCTGCAAGACAAGCCCGTTTTCACTTTTGTCTTTCTGAAGTTGCCTAGTCTCTCAAGGTAGAGTCTTCGACTTCTCCTCCTTCCTCCCTCATGAAGGAAGAGGTTCCTTCTGCCAGCCTCTGCCCCAGTTGGTTACTGCTCACTTCGGTCTCTAAAATGTCTGTCCCTTTCTTCTCATCCCTCTGCCCTCTCCTTTCCTTCCCTCTCCACTGGGGTAACTGCCACCTGACTGATGGCCATGCCCCTTCTGTCCATCTCATCTCCCCAACTTTCCCTTTTCAGCGTCTCATGTTCTCTCCCCAAAACGCAGATCGAATCTTCTCAGTCTCCTGTTTAAGACATTGTAAATACCTTCCATGGCCCTTCTTGAGTGGGCTTCAAGTCTCTTTTCTGATCTCATCATTTTCTTGCACATTCCACACCCCTTCTGTACTACAGCTTTTACTTTTCCCAAGTCTACCACGAACTCGTTTCACCTCCCTTTGCTCATCTCTTTCCTGTCTCAGGACACACCTGAGTGAAATTGTACCTGTTCATTCACTCACAGACATTTCATTCATCCAACATGGCTTCTTAATGTGCACCAGAGACGGTGGGAGGCTCAGAGCAGCCTCAGCATACCCACTCTGTGACCTCTGCCCTGATGTAGTTCCCATGGACTTTCTTCATTTGACCAGTAGAGTTCTTCTTAGTGCACAACACGCTGAAAGACACTTAAATGTTTATTTATTCAAAGTAAAAACTGGCTTGGTTTACTGATTACTATGTTCTTGGTATATTTCAATTAATGCTCACAAGAACCTCGCAAGGTAGTTAATATTACCCTTTTTATAGATGAGGAAATCGATGTTCTAAGAGGTTACAAATCTTGCCTAAGACCAGACAAAGTTACTACAACCCCTGATTCCCCCAGTTCTACAGTCCTTTCCTTTACTCTCCATCCTGCCACTGATCACTGGTCTCTGAGGAAGCACCGTGCAAGCTTGTCTCCTCAACTACAGTGTAAGATTCTGAAGAGTGGGTCCCAGTGTTCACCTTTCTACCCCCATTGCCTGCCCCCCAAAATCTTTAATGAATGATGGCATGATTTGGGGGTTCTACTTAAACTTGACAAGTGAAAAAGAATCTCAGATTCACAATTCATCAAGCCAATGATACAGCCATTCAAGCCATCGATACATTTTCAAACATACTAGGATGTTAGCCCTATTACTAACTTATCTATATCCCTTGAATAGAATTTTCTTTTTTAACTTTTGTGAAAAATCATGACTTAAAATAAAATCACTTATATTTTTTTAATATTATCACTGTTATAATTGCATGAAAACATTCAAACTGCCAGGGAATCTTTGCAAAATCAGCTATCAGACCCACCTGTACAAACAACCCAGTGCTCCCCTGAAGGCAGTGGGAGACCTTTACAATCTATTAAAATAAACAGGACAAGCAGAAAAACCTGCCGCTGCCAGTCACTTACCACTTTCATGGTTATAAAAAGGGCTCCATCAGACCTACAATCAAATCTTTTATAAATGCCAAAATTCACTGGTGGGTGAGGATGAGAGCAAATGTTTTAATTCGGGCTTTTTACAGCTATTAGTAATGAAGTATGATTGAAATAAGTTCCATTGTTACCGTAACTCAAATCATGCAAAATAATAATTTTAGTTCTTTTATGAGAGGAAGGCAGAATATATTAGCATTTAATCTGCCTGAAAATAACAGTGACTCACCAGAAGTATCTGGATGGCGGTCGGTCATTCAGCGAGCACTTACGAAGGCCTACTGCCCCAAGAGGCCTCGCTACCGAGAGGCAATGGTAGGGGTGGGCTTAGCTACTTTGGTGCTGTGAAATCCCGTGGTCCTTTTACTCTTTCAGCGGTGTTTGCTTTTTTGCTTCCTCTTTCTCTCTCCCTCTCTTTTTATAGGAAGCACCAACTAATAAACTTCTCTATGCCAAGGATATCCCAACCTACAAAGAGGAAGTAAAATCTTATTACAAAGCAATCAGGGATTTGCCTCCATTGTCATCTTCAGAAATGGAAGAATTCTTAACTCAGGAATCTAAGGTATGGTTGGAAAGTAGAAATAAAATCTTTGGTTCCTTCTTTTTTTTTTTTTTAAAGAAGTTGTTTCAGAATTTCTCAACAAGCCTTTCTTTCTTTCTTTTTTTTTTTTAAGAAACATGAAAATGAATTTAATGAAGAAGTGGCCTTGACAGAAATCTACAAATACATCGTAAAATATTTTGATGAGGTAAGATTTTTACATGACAATTAAAACAATCGGTGTGAGTCAGTCACCAGGACTGGCTGTGAAACAGTCTGTAGGTCTCAGGACACCTCTGGCACCCCAGACGGCCAGAAAAGGGAGGCCAGGGTGCCTGCCTGTTGGGGGATCCTGGCACCACGCCAGACCCTGCAGTTGGCTGCTGCCCCTCTTTTAGCTTCATGTTGCCCACTTTTGGACCAGCCTGAATTTACATTTGAGTTAATGGGGCTACAGCCACATGGACTCAAGGTAACTTTGATGAGTAGTAGTGGTCCTATTAAGCGGGGCCAGCTTATGCTTGATTGTAATCTGCTAAAAATGAAAGCTAAGCTTGTTAAATCGCCTATTCAATATTCTGTATTCACTAGTTATATGAAAGAATGACATTTTTCTAACTTAAGCAACTATTTCAATAAACCATTCTCCTTAATGATTCTATCTCCTTAATCTGGATTTTTTTCTTTGGGAATTCACACAGTCGTCAGATGCCTTGTTTCCAAATATATGTTAATTCCCCCTTCCCTGATTCCCCCCCACTCAGTCATGCTGGGACAGGCTATCCATGTCAATGGTGAGAATAGCTCACCAATTCCATTTGCTACTTGAAGATCAAGTGAAGAGCTAAGGTAGGGTAGAGGCAATGAGTTCCTTAAACATGATAAGCATCCCTCTTTCCAGGGGTCAGAGGTTAGAAGGGAAGCACTGGGGAAGAGACGGGAGGGGAGGGGAGGGGAGCGGTGGGAAGGGGGAGAGGAGGGACTAGACTGCCCAGGAAGGGAGGGGAGGGGAGGGAAAGGAAATAGTCACCTCTGACCAGGATGCCCCTGTGCCTGCTGCATTGAAGAAGAAATACTTGCCTGCATGTTGGCTGCCCAGAAATGCTTGCTGTGCTTGGAATGGCTGTGACATAATGCATAAAACAGGGCCTTGGAGGTATGGCCCCATATTTGTAAGCAAACAGTTGGTATTTCTTGCAAGCTTCTATTTTAAGCCAAAGTGTTGTTGATCCTGTGATAATGACTTAGCAAAACAACTTGCAAAGTGAGTATGTAAATGATCAAAGAAAATGATGGCATCTGCCTCAGAGTTTACCACTCACAGCATCAGGAATGCAAAAAAAAAAAAAAGAATTGTAATGCTAAAACCACAGTATCTAAAATAACTGTTCTAATTGTCAACAGATTCTAAATAAACTAGAAAGAGAACGAGGGCTGGAAGAAGCTCAGAAACAACTCTTGCATGTAAGAGTCTTATTTGATGAAAAGAAGAAATGCAAGTGGATGTGAGCACTCTGGGGCCTGGCTTAATCTGGCAAAGTTCTTCAGACGACTTGAGAGCAAAATGGCTGCTTAAGCTACTCTGCGTCGTTAATTTTTAAAGTTTGCACATAGGTTCCACTTTGAGCACTATCTGTAAGAGACCAAGGCACACGCACAGCTTTTGGAAAGCATACCAACTACTGTGCCTGTGTGTATAGTGTGGGAACCCTTTTGTAAATAGAGTTGAAGTGGTTGTTGCAAACAGCCTCCTTGTTTACAGAGAATACAGGGCCAGTAAGCAAGTGTCAGTATTGTAACTACAGTCTCCACTTAAGCACAATGATGTAAGTGGTTTTGCTTGAAAACTACAGTTAGGTAGCACTTGTGACTGACTACACCGCACCTCTGCAGAAAAGGTACGCTGCCAGTGATGAAACAAAATGTGAATCGAGTCATTCGGAAACAAGGCGGAGGTGTTAGGGCAACCTCGAGGATTTGCAGCAGCGAAACTTTCCCCAGTAGTTCTTGGAAAAGTCGACGGCAGAATTTGGTAGTGTGTACACTTAGCATTTGTGAGTGTGTGTATGTGTTTTTAAACCAAAAACTAACAGTGTTGCAACATTGTTGAAAGGGCTCGTGTTTTTCAGTGGTCGCCAACCGCACTCCATCACTCACCTCCATTTCATTAGCGGGCTCTAAGGCAAGGAGAGAGAGTGAGTAGGCTTGATTTAAATGCAACGGCGTTTGATCCAGACACTTTGTCGTAGGGTTATGTTCCTTCCTTTCACTTTATTTTTTCAAACTGATTGTATTCGATAGTGGACATGATGGGTGTTTAAAAAATCATGAGTTCATTTCTGTCTAAAAACTTTGATCGGATCTGTGGAAGAGTAACTCACTCCCCTAATCCTACATTTCTATACTAGAGTCTTCTTGCTTTAGAGTTCTGGTGAATCCTGTGGTTATAAATACTTGTGTGTGATTTTAAAAAAAAGATACATTTACATTTCATGAAATTGCTGTCCACACTGGAGTATTATATATGAATATATATATTTGAGGTCCAAGGCCTGAAAAATATTAGTATAAAACTTGGTATCTTAGTCTTACTCTGTACTTTTTGAAAGTATTCCTCACGAGAGAAAGAATTAAAAATACTCATCTTATTCATGCCTTTCTTTTTAAAGAATTTCTTATACAGTTACACTGTAGTCTTTTTATTGCTGATTTTTTTAGTCCTGAAATTTTGCTGCTCATGACCAATTTTAATACCACTGTGTTTTCCTTCTAGTCAATCAGAAGTAAAAAGCATACTTAGCAACTGTCAAACTTTCCTCGTGGCACCTTTTATCCTTGGTGCTCCCCATCCCAGCTTAAGGAAAGTAATTTTTTCAAGTAGCAAATAAAACATTGATCACACATTCCTTAAAATAACTTACCGACACTGTACGGGATATCAGGATTTCAACAAGAATTTGTCTTAGATAAATGCAATTTATTTTGCTCCTCAATATCTGGTAAGAAGTGAGAGGTGACACCTCAACCCACCGAACCGAGAAAATAAGCAGTTATGCCCTGACAGGTACCTTCCCGATCCCGTCGCTTTCAACCAATGGACACACCTCAAAAATACTACCAAATAGGTGACTTACAAGTGTTAAGGTGAGAGGTCTGGCCCCCGCCCAAGGCTGCTGCAGTCTTGTTGTGAAGGCGTTCGGAAGAGAACAATAGTAGGAGAGTTGAGAGCCAACGGTAGGAGAGTTGCCCAAAAGACTTCCCCTTCTTTAGGGTACAGAAATGCTAGGAAAACTTGAAGGAAGAGCTCCAGCTTTATCTGAGTATTTTGTGAAAGCTCCACGAGGGTGTCCCCGTCCAGCTCTCTGGCACATGAGTCCTGTGTGGAGACTAACCTCCTCTTCCGGGGACTGTGCTGCTGGGAACTTTGGGCAAGTCACTTACCTCTTTGTGCCTCAATTTCTGTATGATATTTCTTTCTATCCTACCTCACTGAGGTGGTGTGAAGATTCACTAATATATGTAGCGTGTTTGTCAATCCTCCAGTGAAGAGCACTATCTAGGTCACATTTGGAACCCGTGAGTCAAACGCAGTAAAGGCCAAATTAGATGTGTGCTGAAGACAATCAGTCACTGGGTCGATGTTAAACAGCAACCAGAGAAACAAATGGCAAACAGTTTATATTTTCAAGTTTCTTTGCATATTTTTTTGGTGCAAAACCATTTATAAACTTTTTTTTTTCCTAACACTAGTGTCTACAGCAGCATTTAAAAATTAATTCTGTTAACTTTTCCGTATTAGGGATTTAAAGTCTATTTCTTATTGTATACCTGATTGAAGCTGTTCTTGGAGATGAATGTTTTAAATGTCTATATCCCAAAAATAAACATTTTGATGTAAATATGGACTGTTCTTGCTTTTTTTCCTTCAAATTTTCTACTTAATAATAGGGGGGTGGTTTTAGTTCAAAATGGCTCCAGGGAAACGTATGTGGTTTTCAGGTGTGTACTCTGTGTGAACGAGCAGCTGTACTATGTAGTGCGTGAAGTTAGTTTCTCCTAAATGATGCTGAGGGCTGCGCAACTGCATTGCTGGCCTCCACTGTCACCTAAGACTCTCCACTGTGAAGACTTCTGGACAACGGACACTTCACTTGGCTCGGCAGACTGCAGCTGTGCCTTGTGGATGTGAAGTTATTCCAGCAGAATTCCTTTAAAAGATGATGTTACGTAAAAAAGCAAATGATGACATACTTAGGGATGCACAGAAACAAAACATTTATAGTAATTCGGTTAGATCCAAAGCAGTGGGAGGCAAATAAATACCAACAATACTTCTAAAGGGATCCCACTAGGTTCAAGTTTTATAGTGAATGACCTTTTGTTTTATAAAGCCACAGGATTTAATTATTTGTACTGTGTTATTTTCTGTTAATTCTAATTCAAAAGTCAAAATCAGTTGAGATCTTCTACATTGCTAAATATATCCTGTATGGTTGAAAAAAAAATCAAACACAAGACCATATATCTAGACAAAAAATATTTATTAAGCTCTTTAATAAATTACGTGCACAGAGATTTTAGAAAAGGTAGTGTTTTACGTTTAGATACTTTAAGTTGTATTTTTCTATGCTGACCTTTAAATTGTCATCTTTTTTCAAGAACTAGAGGTTTATAACTCTTGCACAGTGAACTGGAAAATGTTTACTGACCCCTTATTGGCAGGCATCTCAAAGAAGAGGAAGAAGGGCTTCAGCATCGGCATGTTCCAGGCAAGATGCCCCCAAATTCAACCAAGTAAAATTAACAAGATAATTTTAAAATTTGATTCCCTAAGTGAATTTGTTCCTTTTATTTATTTTTTAACATTTTCAAAGGGCTGTCAATAAATCCTCTAAATGACTCTGAAGCTGTGTTAATGCTTCACTTGTCGTTAGTACGATTCTAAAATCCCGACATGCACGCAATACAGCATATAGCTGTTACCTTTACTTGAGGTAAACTCAAGGGTTTTGGCCAACAGTAATAAAGTATCTAAATGCCACATGGGTTAGAACTTCAAGCTTTATTGAGTCACTGATTTCATTCCTTTTGATCTGCCTTTTCTCCAAAAAACATCATTCCCCAGGTGACCCAAGTTCCTCTAGTTGTCTTCTTTGTGTTGTTTCTAGTTCTTCTAGTCTTTTCCGAAGTAGAGAGAGTTCCCTTTGATGCTGTTCCTCCTTAAAAGCACAGAAAAAGAGGAGAAGAAACACAGAAAAGGCTCAGAAAAAGAGACTTAGAAAAACTGGAAAAATAACTTGGGCAGCAGCCTCGGTCCTCTGTCATTCAGGCCTGCACATCTGGCAAGGAAAGGACGGCCACCTGAGCAGATGCCACCCAGTCCTGCTGCTCTCCTGCCTCTAGCGCTGGCCTTACGCAAATCCACAGATCTGCCCTTCTCTAGGTGTAAAATTCACCAGGGAGTGAGTCAGAAACTAGTCATGCAGGGCCCAGGTGCACTTATATGACAACTTTCTAGCAAGACTGGAGTTTAACAGTATATTACAAAGAAAGCACTTGGTCTGAGATTCAGTTCAGTGACTAAAGTCTTAGAGCATTATAAAATGTAATTACTTATTAATAGTTCCTCTTCTGAAAATCATCCAACCCATATGATTCCTTCAATATCTCAAGCACTTCATACAGGAGAGAATTAGCCCAGGTTTTAGAATCAGACAGATATAGGTTGAAACTCAACTTTGTCAATTATTAGCTATGAACTTTGGGAAGTCACTTCCCCTCTCTGATTCAGTTTTATAATCTGTAAATTTGAAGTAATAATACCTTTCCTCACAGCAGTTTTCATTAGGATTAGATAAAATATTGTGCGGAAAATGCACAGTGCGGCGCATTAGTCAGTGCGCGGCAGCAGTAGTATACGCGTGAGCTACAGACTTTAGATTACTCAAAACATGCATCAGTCTAGTCCCTTCTTAATTGCTTAATGGAAGATTTTACTCCTAGCACCATCACTAGAGAATAGAATAGATTCATGTCGACTTTGCTTCTCAACAAATTTCTCTAGCAAAGAAAGATCTGAGTTTTCTCCTGCATTAACAGGTAAAAACTTAGAGAAACATTTGCCTAACTCCTGCCCTAAAATAAATGCTCATACCTGCATATGAGGGGGAAAGGCTAGTTCCATGCCTGGGACCATGGCTGATGACTGAAAGCTGGCAGGATTGGCAGCTGCTGTTGGAGGTATGTTAGGAACCAAAATTAAACTTCGAAATTCATTATGTCTTCTCTGTATATCTTTTAGTCTTTTTCGAAGCCTCGTATATTCTTCAAATGGAACATTTTGTCTTGAAAAGAAACAAAAAGTGTTTGTTCTTTAATACAGTTATACTCTATTGAAGAACAGTAGGATTCACAGAAGTGTAAAGAGGAAGAGGATTCCTAAAATATAAGGTTTATCTGTATATAATATATGTAAAATTCTGTTTATCAAGAAATAAAGACAAATATGAAATGACATCTTAATTATATGTATTCTTATTACCATTGTATTGCAGGCTATCAGCTCATTTTGAAGTTTTATTTGCCAATTAATCAAAAATCTCTTGATACTTATATTTTCATTTCTACTCCAGTCCCCCAGCCCACGAACCCTGAAACTGAAAGGTACAACTGAGCCCCCAGGGCGCCGTATTTACTGAAGGGATCGAACACATACAGAAAAACATCAGGTTGAACCTTATTAAATTGACTTTTTTTTTAGGTAAACTATGGTCAAATATAGGGAACTTCCTCTTGTTCAACCTACTTTAGAAAAATGTAGCTTAATGACAAAAGCAAAGTCCCAACATCAGGGAAAACAGGACGTGGATAAAAGAACAAACTTCTCAGGCCTTCACGGACCACCTTCCGGACACGAACTTCCTGACCGTCAACCACACCGGTGATCACACAGTTTTCCAACCTCTCATAGGACTAGATGATCTGTGCCACCAGTCTTGAATTGACAGTATTTCAAAATTAATGATTATGAAAGAGGTGGTAAGTTGAATTTTGTTTTAGAATGAATCTGGTGGCATCTTACTTTGGAACAGTCTTACTATAAAGTTGGCATTAATTCCACAGTCTAGAAACCTCTTGGTGGTTATAAAACAACAACTGTTCACGTTTTGGTAATTATACTCAAGAAGGCCAGAGCACATTTTAAAACATCACTGCTTGACATTATAGGCAGTTTCCATCACAGAAGAATTTGGTGCTGTCTAAATGCTGAAGGGCTACCACTAATTAGTTGAATTTGCAAAGTTTTTATTACTGACTTGAGTCAAATGTGTCATCAATGACACTACCACTAACTTAATATGGGAAATCTCTGCTCCAAAATGGTGATGAAGATTACTAGCTGTGCTTTGATGTAAATAAAATGCTGCAAGTCACAGCCCTCTAATGTTTTTCCACACCAAACCAAAAACTAGTCTTTGATTCAAAGCGGCAGCCACAGTTCTAGAACTCACTATGCAATCGCTGCAACCGCCCTGTCGCAGCAGCAAGAACTCACACCACCCCTGGCACCCAAGGCCTGTGGTAACCCTTCCCGTCAGCCCCAACCACATGAACACTGGCTTCTCTTCGCTACCACATTCAGTGTGGGGAGCGGGGGGCGGGGATGAATTAGGAGTATAATGAATAGTTCAGGAATTCTTTTAAATGTACATTTTAAAAGAAAACAAAGTGCATAATGCCCAGAAGCAAAGTTCTATGATACCAAAATAACCACATGGGGGACATATACATACAAACACTTTACCTATTTAACACCTGATTTTCTGTTTCCAATTCTTCTTTCTTTGCTTCTAAGACTTCTATTTTCTCCTGCAGTCTCTTCAATTTGTTCTCATGAAGAGATTTTCTCTAGGAAAAAGAATATGAGCTATGGGGAACCGTTCCATGTGTGGGAAATGTAGCCCAGCTCCCACTCAGGAAGGCCAATGGGGAGCGAGGTCCAGCACACAGGACCCACGCCCACGGACAGGTTTGCCTGTGGGGAATCAGGCCTGCATTGTACCTAGGCTGCTATGAGGCTTACTTTTGCTAAAACTCCCTCACCTTGAATTTAGGTAGCAAATGTTTACCGCGTATCTTTAACTTCCTAAAGTCCCTGCTAAACCCCCCAAGTATGGAGTGTAAACAGTTCAACCACTTTCCCCCTTGATCTGTAACATCCTTCTCTTTGAAGTAATTAGCAACATTCTTTCCTTTGTTATCTGTAAAAAGTAATCACCTACAGTGAACCTGTGAATAGTAAATGAGGACCATCCTCGATGTAATGTACCCAGAAAAGCAATAAAAGCCTGTCCGGGCAGGGGTCCTGGCACTGTCTGGCCCTCTCGCCCTCTCTCACTCAGAGAGTGGCCGTGCCGTCCCTTTTTCTCCACAGGATTTCCGTAGTCTATGTGAATTTGTCCACTGCAGCCATAACACACGGACCCTGCGGGCCAGGGTCCCCATCAGTGAGCAAGTATGTGAATACATAGTTTCCTTCCTGTTTGAACAAAACTATATAATTTTGAATATTTTACTCACCAAAACAATTTTATTTAGAGATGAATATTTTCAGTCACTACTAGGAACCAAGATTAGTAGACATGATTCTTACTGAAAACTGCAGAGGTAATAAACCACAGATCTACCTCATATCCTCAACGTGACAAATGAGTATTATGAATGCCAAACAAGAACACTGGTATCAATAACTAAATTGCTGCAAATAACAAAGCTGAAAAAGGGAAGGAGTCAAATTTTACGTATGAGGTTGCCCACTACCTGATAAGGAATCATGAGCTCTTCATTTTCACATGAGATATCATGTGTTTTCAAGAAAACCCTAAAAGAAAACTTAAAGTTACAAGCATGTTTGCAACTGATAAACTGCTACCAAAGCACTAAATTAAAGGATCAGAAAGCTAAGAGAAATTACGGGAAAATTAAGAGAAATTATGTTTCCATTTAAAAGTGTACCTTTCTGAATACTAAAAATATTTTAAAATAAACTTTACCAAGGGAAGATTTTTTAATATGGAAAATCCATACATAATGCAAAAGCAGTATATGAAAAAAGATTTTTTTCAGATCTATAAACAGGTTGTTTTTTGTAGGAAAACACCTATTATGCTGCATATCCTTTAGTAGCTGCAGGCAGACCCTTTAGGTATTTGTCTCCTTACATTTTTTGTTGTAGCTGCAGTATAACAGGCTTACAGAAAAATGCACAGAACAGAAATGTAACGCAAAACGTAAAACCACAAAGCAAATGCTGGTGTTACGACCTCATAGATCAATAGCACTGCTAAACCCGAAGTGCCCCTCCCTTCCTTTTTCAATCTCTGTCCCCTCTGTCCCCTGAAAAGGTAGCCTACTACTTCACTTCCAAAGCTATAGTATAGTTTTGCCTATTTTTGAACTTCATATGAATAGAATCAGTTTACATTCTCATACAAATGGCTTTTTTCTTTCAATCAATATTGTGAGAATTATTCATGATACTGCTTACAGGTATAGTTCATTCATTGCTGCATACTGTATTCTACTAATGAATATTGCATAGTTTATCATTTTACCCAGTCCACTGTTAAGGGTCACCTTGGTTGTTTCCAGTTGGGAACTAACACTGCTACGGGCATTCCTTCCCCTACTTCCCGTCGCTTCGCATCCCCGAGCACCCTAGCTTGTGACTCCACCCCTCCACTCCGGCAAAGACACCACTCTTCTGTCCTTAACCACAAGTATGTATTTGTACACTTATGGGTAATTTAGGACTCTGCCTATCCATCCACCCACCCATGTCAAAGAAAGGAAATCATTCCCGTTTGTATCTGGATTTTTTGCTGTCCAACACCTCATTTGTGTGACTACGCAAGGTACTACCCCGCACGCTGCCTGCCCGTTGTTCTGCTGTCCTGTTTCACAGATATGCCGCATTCCATTCAGTCTCCTACTTCGGGAAATTTGAATGTTTCCATTTTGAGACTATTATGAATTAAGTTTCTATGAACGTTCCTGAACATGTTTTGGTGGATATATGTACTCATTTCTCCTAAGTATATACCTAGGAGTGAGTCAGAGTATGCGTGTTTTAGCCTCCAAAAATATGGACAGTTTTCTTACATGGGTCTACTAATTAATGAGAGTTCCCACTGTTCTATATCCTTGTCAGCACTTGGTATGGTCAGTCTTTAAATTTTAGCTGTTTTGGGGGGGCAGAAGAGTATGCCAATGTAGTTCCAATTTGCACTTTCTTGCTGTCTAATCAGGGTGTTTATGCTCACTGGCCATCTAGATACACCTTTTTTGAGAAATGCCTCTCCTAGTCTTTTGCCTGTTAAAAATTTTTGAGTAATCTGTTTATTGATTTCTTGGAGTTCTTTATGTATTCAGAATAAGAATCCTTTGTCAGATATACAAAGTGGGGCAAAAGTAGGTGTACAGTTGTGAGTATGCAATTTATTATTTATTATCGTACTATTCTTCATACGAACAACTTTAATCCTACTTTTGCCCCACCCTGTACGCACTGCAGATTGACATTCTCACGGTCTGTGACAGTATTTTCTTTCTTTCTTTCAAGGATGACATTTTATTTTTTTTAAATCCTTAATTTTAATAAAATCCAAATTATCAACCATATCTTTTATGGTTAGTGCTTTTTATGTCCTGTTTTAAGGAATCTTTACTTATACCAAGATCTTAAGATTTCCTCCCCACGTTTTCTTCTAGCAGCTTAATATTTTTAACTTTTCACATTTGGATTCGTGGTTCCTTTTTAATCTAATAAGGTTGGTTAAGGATAACCAACGGACTCAGCACACTTTTTAAAAAAGGACCGCCCTTTCCCTACTGAAATTCAGTGGTACTTTGTGGTAAAGCAGGTGTTCATGTTCTCATGGGTCTATTTCTGGTCTCTCTTCTGTTCTGTTTGTCAGTTTGCCTATCCTTACGCCAACGCCACACTGTTTGCATTACTGCAGCTCATAGTAAAGACTTATCTAATAGTGTAACTGCTCCACCTTTGTTGTTATTCTTTTAAATTGCCTCGGTTATTCTCCTCCTTGGCACTTTCATGTGCATTTTAGAACCTACTTTCCAATTTCCACAAAGAACTGCTGAGACTTCGATTAGGATTACACTCAATCTAAAGATTAATCTGGGAAGAACTGACATCTTAATAATATTGACTCTTCGGCGGAGAACCAAGATGGCGGCGTAGGTAGACACACTGCGCCTCCTCGCACAACCAGAACCGACAGAGAATCGAACAGCAAGGGGGACCAACACCAAGGAAACAGAAAATAATCATTCATCCAGACTGGTAGGAGGGGCGGAGACGGCACTGGGGTGGAGAGGACTTGCGTGGCTGTGGCGGGACTGAGACTGGTGGAGTGTGGGACAAATGGCGCAGGCAGTCCGAGCACTAGCAGACCCTGCGGCCCCACATTTGCACAGATAAACCCAGAGGGCCGGACTCAGAGTGGCGGAGAGTGGGGCAGGCAGAGTGGCGGATAGCACATTGCGGCACCACATTCGCCCACAGATAAACCTGACGAACGGCGGGCAGAGAAGCAGACCGCTGCGCAACCCAGGGCTCCAGCTCGGGGAAATAAAGCCTCAAACCTCTGATTGAAAGCGCCCCTGGGGGTTGGGGCGGCAGGAGAGACTCCCAGCCTCACAGAAGAGGTTGTTGGAGAGACCCACAGGGGCCTAGAGTGTGCACGGGCCCACTTACTCGGGAACCAGCACCGGAGGGGCCCAGTTTGATTGTGGGTAGGGGAGTGAAAGACTGAGATCCGGAGGAGAGTGAAGCGGGCGCCATTGCTCCCTCTCGGCCCCGCCCCCACGTACAGCATCACAGCGCTGCGACCAGCATTACCCCGCCCCGGTGAACACCTAAGGCTCCGCCCCTTAAAGTAACAGACGCGCCAAGACAAACAAAAAAAATGGCCCAAATGACAGAACACTTCAAAGCTCCAGAAAAAATACAACTAAGCGACGAAGAGATAGCCAACCTATCGGATGCACAGTTCAAAGCACTGGTTATCAATATGCTCACAGACTTGGTTGAATCTATTCGAAAAACAGATGAAAAAATGAAGCCTATGCTAAGAGAAACAAAGGAAAATGTACAGGGAACCAATAGTGATGAGAAGGAAACTGGGACTCAAATCAATGGTATGGACCAGAAGGAAGAAACAAACATTCAACCAGAAAAGAATGAAGAAACAAGAACTTGGAAAAATGAGGAGAGGCTTAGGAACCTCCAGGACACCTTGAAACGTTCCAACATCCGAATTATAGGGGTGCCAGAAGGAGAAGAGGAAGAACAAAAAATTGAAAACTTATTTGAACAAAGAATGGAGAACTTCCCCGATCTGGCAAAGGAAATAGACTTCCGGGAAGTCCAGGAAGCACAGAGAGTCCCAAAGAAGCTGGACCCAAGGAGGAACACAACAAGGCACATCGTAATTACATTACCCAAGATTAAACACAAGGACCTACGTCCAAGATTACTGTATCCAGCAAAGCTATCATTTAGAATGGAAGGGAGGATAAAGTGCTTCTCAGATAAGGTCAAGTTGAAGAGGCTCATCATCACCAAGCCCTTATTATATGAAATGTTAAAGGGAGTTACCTAAGAAAAAGATCAAAAATAGGAACAGTAAAAATGACAGCAAACTCACAGTTATTAACGACCACACATAAAACAAAAATGAGAGCAAACTAGGCAAACAACTAGAACATGAGGGTTGTCAATAAGGGAGTGGGAGGGGGAGAGGGGGGTAAAGGTACAGAGAATAAGTAGCATAGATGATAGGTGGAAAATAGACAGGGGGAGGGTAAAAATAGTGTAGGAAATGTAGAAGCCAAAGAACTTATAAGTATGACCCATGGACATGAACTATGGGGGGGGAATGTGGGAGGGAGGGGGGTGGGCAGGATGGAGTGGAGTGGGGGGGGAAATGGGACAACTGTAATAGCATAATCAATAAATATATTTAAAAAAAAAAAATTGACTCTTCCAAATCATGAACATGGTATAGTTTTTTGTTTTTTTAAATCTAGGCCTTCTTTAATTTTTCTTAGCAACATTTGTAGTTTTCAGTGTAGAAGTCTTACACACCTTTTGCTAGATTTGTTCCTAAGTAGGTTGATGTTTTTATGATAGTACAAATGGTAGATATCTTATTTTCTGATGTTTGTTGTGTATGTGAAGTAAGGTAATGGTCATCAGGGAAATGCATATCAAAACCACATAAGACATCACCTCACTCCTGATTGAATGGCTAGTATCCAAAACCAAGAAATAGTAAGCATTGGTGAGGATGTGGAGAAAATGGGACCCTGTACATTGGTGGGAATGCAAACTGGGGCAGCCACTGTGGAAAACAGTATGGAGGTTTAAAAAAATTAAATACTGAGTTACCATATGTTCCAGCAATTCCACTTCTGGGTATTTCTCTGAAGAAAACAAAACGCTAACTCAAAAAAGATACAGGCACCACCATGCTCACTGCAGCATGGTTTACAACAGCCAAGAAATAGAAGCAACCTCAGTGTCTATCAATAAATTAACACAGAAAATGTGAGATGCACACACGCACAGTGGAGTATTATTCAGCCACACAAAAGAAAATCTTGACATTTGAGACAACACTGATGGACATTAAGAGCATTATGCTAAGTAAAAGAAGCCAGACAGAGAAAAATAAAGTAACACATAATCTCACATGTTGTGGAATCTAAAACAAAAACAAAACAAAAGAAACCCCGAACTCACAGACACAGAAAACAGACTGGTGGTTGCCAGAGGCAGGGGTGGAAGGCGCATGACATGGGTCAAGGGGGTTAGAGGTGCACACTTCTAGTTATAAAATAAGTCACAAGGAGGTAACGTACAGCATAGTGATTATAGTGAATAACACTGTACTGTACAGTTCAAAGTTGCTAAGAGAGTGGATCTTGAAAGTTCTCAGCACATGAAGAAAACACTTGGTCACTACGTGCGGCAATGAGTCTAACCAGACTCACTGCAGTGACCTCGTCACAACAGATGGCCCCGACTTACGATGGTTTGATTTATGATTCTTAAACTTTACAATGGTGCAGAAGCAACACGCATAATAAATCACATGAGATTCAACATTTTCTTATATAATAGGCTTTGTGTTAGATAATTTTGCCCAATTGTAGGCTAATGTAAGTGTTCTGAGCATGTTTAAGGTAGGCTAGGCTAAGCTGTGATGAATTAAATGCATTTAAGACTTTTGATATTTTCAACTACGACAGGTTTATCAGGATGTAACCCCATTAAAAATCAAGTAGCTTCTGTGTATACAAATACTGAATCACTATGCCGTATACCTGAAACCAATATAATGTTACATGTCAATTATAACAAAAAAAATTCTTGTGTTCTGTAATAGCCTAAGATGGCAAGTATAGTAAAATTACTCATGAACACTTAGTTATTTTTACAGAATTGTTAGAAATAATAAAAATAAATAGAATAACCAAAAAAGATAACTGATGTTTTCTGTTACCTGACTTTTCCCCAGCAGTCTTTAAATTGCACGTATTAACTTTAATAGTTTGATAGATTTGTGTTTTTACTCGTGTTTAATGACATCATCTGTGAACGACTATTTTACTTCCTTTTTTCCAATTTTATACATTTTGTTTCTTTTTCTTGGCCTATTACACTAGCTAGTACTTCCAATAAAATGTTGAACTAAAGGGTGATAGTGAACATACTTGCTTTGTTCCTGGACTTGGCAGGGTAGGGGGAGGCAATGAGTATTTAAGCAGTAAGTATGATGTTTGTAGATACAAATATCTCTTCTATTCCTATCTGAATAGGAGTTTTTATCATGACAGAGTGTTAAATTTTGTTAAATTGTTTTTTGTGTTTATTAAGATGATCACAATACTTCTTTGTTCTATCAGGGTGTTGAATTACAATGATCAGTTTTGAATGTGAAGCCACCTTATACCAGGCTAAACCCTACATGCTCATGATATGTTACCATCTTCACACATCACCAAATTCAGTTTACTAATATTTTAGATTTTTTCATCTAAGTTTGTGATGTAATTCTTTTTTCTTTTAATAATTATATCGGGTTCTAATCTCATAAAATAAGTATGGATTATTTTTCTTTTCTATTACCTGGGAGAGTTTGTATTGAGAATTGTATTATTTCCTCCTTAAGTATTTAGAAGAATTTATCAGGGAAGCCAAGTGAACCAGGCATTTTCTGTATAGAAAGTTTTAAATTAAGGATTCTATTACTTAACAGATACAGGACTAGTCAGCTTTTCTAATTCTTCTTGTATTTGTTCAGATGTTCTTTGAGGAATTTATTCATTTCATCATTTCATCTAAACTGCATAATCAATTAGCATAGTTGTTTTTATAATATCCTTTTGTTTTGTGTAATATATATAGTGATATCCTTTTTTTCATTCATGATATTGTTCATTTGTGTTTATCTACCTACCTCCCTATACACCTAGCTACCTATCTCCGGGGAATTTGGGAAGAATCAGACTAAGGCTTTATCAATTTTATCAATCTTTAAAAAGTAATCAACTCTTAGCATTTTAAAATTTTGTCTATTGTATATTTTCTGTTTCACTGATTTCTGCTCATATCTTTGTGATAATAATGCCTGCTGTTAAATCTACCCACTGAGTTCATAATCCAGTTGTATTTTTTAGTTCTAAACTTACCATTTTTTAATACTTTTCAGTTTTCTGGTACAGGTCTCAAGCTTTCCTTTTATTTACATGGTAATTTTGTATCAGGTAATTCCATTACCTAGATCTCCCTATGGGAGGGTCTGTATGTTGGTTGTTATTTCTCTTGATTTTTGATGTTATCTTATTTTGTCATGTGGCTGGGTTTATTATTATTATTATTATTATTATTATTATTATTATTCACAGACTTAGAATAGTTTTAGGTTTACAGAAAAATTTAACATGATGTAGAAAGGCCACATATATTCTCTCCCTTAACTCAGTTTCCCCATTAGCACCTTACATTGGTGTGGTACAGTTGTTAAAATTGACGAACCAACACTGATACATTATTATTAACTAACATACATAGTTTACATTATGTTTCACTCCGGGCTGTAGAGTTCTGTGGGTTTTGTCACATGCACAGTGTCCTGGACCCACTATTACAGTACCATACAGAGTAATTTCACTACCCTAACAATTCCTGGGCTTTATCTGTTCATCCCTAGCCTCCACACGCCACTGTCCCTGGTAACTACAAATTCTTTTTTTCTGTCTCCATAGTTTTGGCTTTTCCAAAATGTCACGTAGTTGAAATCGTACAGAACGTAGTCTTTTCAGATTGGCTTCTTTCATTTAGCACATACGTTCAAGGTTCCTCCGTGCCTTTGTATGGGCTGCTTGATAGCTCATTTCTTTTTATCACAGAATAATATTCCACTTTTTGATATAGCACAGATTTTTTTTTATCCATTCACCTACTGAAAGGTATCTTGGTTGATTCTAAGTTTTGGCAATAATGCATAAAGCTGCTATAAACATTTCTGTGCAGTTTTTTGATGTGAACATAGATTTTCAGCTCATTTCAATACCCAGGAGCATGACTACTGGGTTGCACAGTGAGACCATGTTTAGCTTTGTGAGAACTGCCAAAGTGTCTTCCAGAATGGCCGCATCACTTTGTAATCCCACCAGCAATGAGTGAGAGTTCCTGTTGTTCCAAATACTTGCCAGTATTTGGTACTGTCAGTGTTTTGGATTTTGGTGTCTATATTTTTGATTTAGAGCTGCACATTACATATAAAAAATTGGGAAAGTAACTTAAAGCCTACAGCGTTATTTTCCCTTGAAGTAGATTTACATCTGTCTTTCAGGCAGCTAGGAATACTAGCAATATGGATAAATAATCTACTATTAAGGACCGAGATGACCTGAAGCCGTGCTTCAGTACTTGAAAGGCTAGGCATGCCCTTTCAGAGTCCCAGCCTGAGCCCCTCTTTCTGGCAGATTCTGAACTTCAATTTTTGTTCCTTAAGCCTGGGAGGTCGTCAAAAGTTTTGCTTCACTTCTCAGCTTCTCAGCTGTCTCTTCTAAGAGATCAGCAGTGTGCACTAAGGGAAAAGCAACCCCAAACTTCTTGTTCACCTCTTTAGGTTCCCACCGCTCCAAGACATCTGATTCTTCTCCACCCTTCCTGTAGATATTTTTAGAAATATTTATATCCAATTCTTCTCGTGCTCATGTGGAGAACTGATCCACATATTTCCTAAAGTCTGTAAGGGTATCTTGTAATTCCATTAGCAAAAAGAGCATACACTCTTTTTAGTTATTTTACTTCAATTAATAGAAGACATTTTGAAGATGGTGATGTTTAATACTTCATTATTATATGACTATATAAACCTGTAATCTTAAAATCTAGTTATATTTCTCCATTTGTATTGCTCATTTAAACTGTAATATAACACAATTTTTTTTACTTTCATTATCAACAAATCTTAATTGAACATACACACATGCACACACACACATACAGAGAGAGAAAGAGAGAAAGAGGTAATATAAAATACAGGGATTTCTGAAGGGAATTCCAGTCTGTAAGTACAAACTCGGGAGAACATGCTTTCCAGAAAGGATAAAAAATGAACTACGGAGAACCTAATTCTACAGAGACGTGGATTCATCTGCAGGTTTTTCAGCAGGGAAATGACGTGTAAAAAGCATTGTCTGAGAAGATTCATAGGGCATCGGTATGTAGGATAGATTCTGAAGTTTGTCTCTTAAGAGGTACACGTGGAAATAGGCTTCCTGAAGACTGGGCTCCCGGCAGTGTTGTCCTCATGCCCATCACTGTAGAAACCACCATTTACTGAGCACTTACCGTGTGCCAGGAACTGAGCTAGAATGCAGTAAGAACATTTTTTGGTTGAGTGGTTGACTAAAAGACCTGATAAATGTCTTAGATTCCTTCCCTATCATTTCTTTACAGACACCCTCATTACCTTGACCCAAGTCTCCCTCTTCTTCAAACTCACCTGGAAAAACTCTGACCTTGTTAAACACAATTCTCTACTGACCATACCTGGACCTATACAACTGAACACTGTTGACAGATACACAACTATGCTGACTGGTCTACCTCATGTCAACACCGCTAACTTCAAATGGGCCCTCGTGCTACCTGGCAACCCCACTAATTTTCCCTAATCCAACCACTCTCCCTAACTCACACTATTCTCTCATAACTTCTCTTCTTTCCTCCAATCTCTAACATCTCCATCCTTCACAGTCTGAGCTGATGACCCTGATTCTTTCTGCACTGAGAAAACAGCAGTCAGCAGAGAGTCTCTACCCATTTCCACTACTTCTGTCACTTACCATAAATTTATAATTATATATTTTGTCTTTTTTCCAGTTATCATAGATACACTGTGTTCCTACCCCTCCCACCTCTGAACTGAATCTAAGACCCTTCTGCCTATTCCCGTTATCATCCTATAGTTGCTCCTCTTCTTATTCCTTCTACATACCAAACAGACTGCTCACTTTCTCTTTTACTTGCTCACACTCCCTCTGTCTGGAACCACCTTCCCCTCCATGCAGAACAGGGCACTCTCCTTCCTTTCTTTTAGGTCTCTGCTCAAATGTTACCTTATCAGAGAAACCTTACTGATCACCTACACAAAACAGAATCCTCTCCTATCCCTCCTTTTTCCTCTCAGCACATAGCTCCACCTGCTTTGTATTTGTTTCTTTACTCTGTCTCCCACCCACTACAATGTTAACTCCCCAGTACTGGGGTCTTTATTTCTATATTCCTGTGAATAAAAGTTACCTGGTACCTAGTAGGTACTCAATAAATTTTTTGAATAAATTGGCTACATAAATACAGAGAAACCTTGTAGTGAAGAGAGTCTAAGCTAGGATGTTAGCAACAGGAATAAAAAGAAATGGGGTGGGAGAAAATGCGAGAGACATCATAAAGGAAGAATTCGCACGCTCCAGTGACTATGTGGGATTGAATAGTTCTCCCAAATATTCCTGTCCACCCAGAACCTCAGACTGCAACTATGATACAATAAATGTATTTGATCTTTGTCCTGGGTTTCTGGCACAGAGCTTCTAAAACCCTTGGAATAATTTCCAGCATGATAGGAACATCTTTTGTTTCTCATAACCAGCCCTTTTCCATCATACTCGAGTTTAGGCTACTGAGGTGACTTAGGGTGGGCCCCCTAGAGAGCCTCAAGATGGGGCTGGTCACCAGACAGACCAAGGGTAAGCGGATGAGAACCTTCAGTTCCCCCCCACCATCCCCTACTTCCAACCTCTACTTCTGGAAGGGAGGATAGAGATTAACCTCCCTAAAAACCCTTGAATGAGGCGAACCCTCCAGAAAGCTCCCAAGTTGGCGAACTCACTGATTTGCTCTGAAGGCACAAAAGCCCCAGGCCTCCCTCTTACATAGCTTGCCCTATGCTTCTCTTCTATTTGGTGTTTTTTAGTTGTATCCCTTATAATAAACAGGTAAATATAAGTAAAATATTTTTCTAAGTTCTGTGAGATATTCTATCAAATTATCAAACCTAAGAAGAGAGTCATGTGAATTCCTAATTTATAACCAGTTGGTCAGAAGTACTGGTGGCCTGGGAACTGGCATCTGACAGTGAGGGGAGTCTTGTGAGACCGAACCCTTTAACTTGTGGAACCTGATGTAGTGTCAGAATTTAAATGAATTGTTGGACACCCAGGTGGTGTCCAGAGTATTAGAAAATTGGTCGGTGGTGTTGGAAAATACTCCAAAGTGACCTTATTTGAACAAAGGGTCTTTACAGATATAATCAAGTTAAGATGAGGTTAAACTGGATTAGGACAGGCCCTAAGTGCAATATGATGGTGTCCTTATACAGAGAAATTTGGATACAGAGACACAGACACACAGGGAGAACACCATGTGCAGGTGGACGCAGAGAGTGAAGGGATGTATCTAAAAGCCAAGGAACACCCAGGGCTGCTGACAGACCGCCACCAGAGACCAGGAGGGAGGCATGGGGCAGATTTTCCTTTGGAGGGAGCACGGCCCACTCGCACTTTGATTTTGGACTTCTACCTCCAGAACAGTGAAAAATAAATTTCCATTGTTTTAAGCAACTTATTAAAAAAAGACCACACCGATTTTAGTAAGCTGTTACAGCAGCCCTAGGAAGCTAATACAGCGATTGACTGGATTTGGGGCAAGAGAGCCTTCGGGAGGAATCAAACATCTGAAGCCTAAGTGATCGAAAGAATGATGTTCTATTGGAAGAAGTGCAAGTGCAGAGGGCCAAGTGGCTGTAAGGACTGACTTTCATTTTGACTTCAGCTGTCAAATACAATCACAGGATAGTCGAATGAATGCCGTAGTGTTCCAAACGTTACAACACAAAGGAGTAATAGCAAAAGCAAGGGAATATTGGTACAAGAATCAGAGCTGGGATTCCCCTTTTATCAGCTTCTAACCAAATTCAATGAACACTTCTATTTTTTAAAAGATTTTATTTATTTATTTTTAGAGAGAGGGAAAGGGAGGGAGAAAGAGAGGGAGAGAAACATTGATGTGTGAGAAAAATGATATCAGTTGCCTCTCGCATATGCCCCTAACCGGGGACCAAACCCACAACCCAGGCATGTGCCCTGACCAGAAACTGAACTGGCAACCTTTTGCTTTGCAAGATCATGCCCAACCAGCTGAGCCACACCAGTCACGGCTCAAGAACTCTTAAATAATCATCCTTAAAGACCACGTATCTCTGACACCTTCCTTTTCCTGTGGCTTCTACCACATCACACTATAGCTTCTACCTCTATGACCGTACTCCAGTAAATCAAGTTCCTCTTTTAAGTCAGCTTGGTTCTTAGTTCTCTTATAAATCTTCCATCATCTCCAAACTAGACTCAAGTGTCCATACATCTCTAATCTGCATGACTCATCTCCAAGCCTTACATCCCATAATTTCTTGTTATCTGTACCGTATCTTCACTTAAAGAGTCCAGCACATGTCTACATGGATACATTTCATATCTGACATGTTTTTAGTCAAATGTATCGTCTCTTCCTACACAACTGACATATGTTCTTAATTCCATTATATAACTCTAATTGTACCCTCTCATGGATAAAATACTTCAATTTTTTCTCTTTCTTCTTATTTAGCACAATTGGTTGTAATTTTTTTTTTCTTCAGAATACTTCTGGAAGTCACCCTTCATCTTCATTCCTGTACCCCAAGCCCAAATTCTGGACTTCTTAGCTTATTTTAAATATACTATAATAGCTTCCTAACTGGCCTCCCTGTCTTCAAGCTGTCTTCTCCCTGGCACACTAGTGCTGAAATGGTTGTGAGCACCTGGGAGTGATGAATAATATTCTTTAGGTATCGCACATTGTCACATTACCTTAGTTCTCCAATTAGATTATATGGTCGTCGAGGGCAGAAATTAGTCATGGCTTTTATTTTCCCCTCAGCATAAATACTGGGCTGACACATAGTCAACAGATATTTTACAACTTCAAGACTAGGATTCACTAAAGAAAAATTCATAAGAGTATCTAACCAAGAATTATTTCAGAGAGATAGATCTTTGAGTAAAAATAACAAGCAGTCACTTTAAGTAACTCAAAAGGAAAAGCACCACTCACTGCGCTCCCACTAGATCTCTCTTCCTATCCACACTTCGACAATGTGTGGAGAAGCCATAGAGAGCTCAGCGCTCGTGGAAGAGCGTCCCAACTCCGGATACCTGGTCAAACTTTTCCAAACAAACCAACACGGCAAATATCGTTACCCAAAGACTCTGTCAAAAAACACTCACCAGAAATGATCTAAGCTTTGTACTTACAAGGTTGGAGTCATAAAAAAACAGTGAGGCACCTTATCTAGCCCGGGGGAAAAAATACGGCTGCTATTCCCAGTTATAAGAACCTCTCATAGGAAAGTAGCTCTAAATAATTATGCTTTCAACCCTAGAGTTAAAATTTGGTGAGTTGTTTTAGTCTTCCTGCACAAAATAGTTACAATTTTTGTCCTTTAAAGAATCTAAAATGTCTGTTGCACTCTAAATGAATTATATTTATTTAATATTATAGCCAAAATTTTTATATACAAGCATTATCTTGAACTTGAGTGGGGAAAAGAGTTTGAGGTAAAGAAATTATTTTCATAGTGATTATTCTGCCCCAAGAAATAACACTCATATGTACTATGCTTACAATAACGAGAAAAACAGTAAGGTATTTGGAATCAAAGAAAGTGGGGGAAAAAAAAGAGTAATAGTGCCAAAAAGAAGCACAGAATTGAGAACAGAAAGATGCGTAGGTTTTAGTCCCAGCAACGGTTCTTACTAGTCAAGGGATCTTGGCCACCTACCACTTTAGTTTCCTAATCTGAAAAATTATCTGAATGCTGAATGCCTCCCAGCCCTAAGATTACACATACTTCACGTTGTAAGCCCTTAGGGCAGAGTCCTCCGTGGTGGGACAGTTCTGGGTCATGATCATTCACTGGGTTGAGCCTAACAATTTCTATAGCTTCAAACCATAATCCACACATCATACTTTAAGTGAAATGAGTATTTACTATGCTCATACCCATCATTTGGCAGACATTTCAGTAGGAAAATAATTCATCCTAGATCACAATATTAATGCAGGGTTATTTTGCAGGCTTCTTAAGGTACCACGTCCTCCTCCCTTTCTGGTATACCTGCTATTAGTGGATAATCTCTCTCACCACTGGATGTCACTTATGCTCCAACAGAAGTCAACCCAAACTAACCTCAATAATTAGAATCCGATCTTTATGATCCTTATCTCTAAAACCTCAACACAAAAATTGCTCTGTGAAAGATCAAATCAGCTCTTGTAATTTCTAGTGATCTCCAGCTCAAATCTGGCTTTAGTGGCTTCTAGGCATCAAACGGTAAAAGAAAGCGTAAGTAGAATTTCTAAGATCATCCCAAGCCATACGAAAATCCTCTGATATCCCAACAAAACCCATACAAAGCTCAGTACTCCCATGGCCTGAAAAAAAGCGAAGTGATATACACAGGAAAAAACAACAACACAAGCACTTATATTTGATTATAAAACACTGGAATTCCCATTTGTAAATGCTATTTTCTAATCTCAATATTACACTACTTTTAGCATTCCATAATGCTAAAATGTCATGTTTAAATATCAAATTAAACATCAGTAAAATCTCAGTTTTAACTGTACACTTTATTCTCCTAAAATAGTTCATTATGTTCTTCTCTGTAGAAATCACTCCACTAAGGACCACTTGCCTTTTTCTGCGCAGTCGCAGCTCGCTGAAGCTTCTCTTTAGCCTGATTATACTTTTCTTCTCTGTCTGTAATGCGTTCATGAAGCTTATGCTTTTCTTCCAACCACTGTATCTGTTTGTCTTCCAATGTCCTGTCAGAAGAATGGATGTAAAACATGGATGTTAACTCTTAGGATTAAACAAATATTATCACAAGTATAATCAAAATTAGTACCCATAAGGCATTCAGAAAAATAATACAGATATTTCAAGTAAGAAATGTGTTGGTTTACTCAAAGAATAAGGAAGTTGTTCTTTATGGGTTTTCAGAATACTGTGGTCAGGGAGAATTTTAAAAGGCTGTCTTCCCTAAATGTCTTTTTTTTTTTTTTAAGAATTCAAAAGTCTATAAAGCTGATTATCTTGAAATAGAAAGTGCATTACCTCAGACTCACTATATATTGTCAAAGGGTATTCATAAGTAGTTCCCAAAACACATTCAACATGGAATCATTATTGAAATAACTATATAAACATAGCAGAAAAGAAGAAATAGTTGTACACTGAAAAAAAAGCAAACTCTACTTTTCAACTTCTAGTTGTGCTTTTTCAGCTTGGCTTCTTAAATTTCGGCATTCCTGTTTTAACCTCTCCACCATTTCCTTCAGTATTTGGTTTGAATTCAGCAATTCATTCTCTGACTGTGTAAGTGAGGTCACTTGGATCTGCAAAGTACTGATTTGCTTAAAAGAAAAGAAAGAAGAGAAACATTAAGGTCAGTACGAAAAATTAGTAGCATGTCAGAGAGGCAGAGGACACTGTGCATCTTCCCTCCCAGATGACCCACCCAACTGATGTGCCCACGAAGACACCCTGACATGAAACAATTAATAGCAGCATTAGGTTCCACTAGCATAGGATCATTTCTTAATATAGCCAGAAACAATCAACCACCATATTCCTAAGTCTGCCACCAAGTCCTCTTCTCTTCTTCTAAAAATAAGCAGGCTAGAAGAGGTACTGGGAGTGGGGAGAAGCTTTGTTAGAGGAGAACAGAGAGATTTACCTTTGCCTGGGAGTATTTTGCCCATGAAAAGTAGCTACACACATTACTTACTTTACTGTGTTTTGCTCTATTGTGCTTCATAGATATTGTACTTTTTTTTTTTACAAATTCAAGGCAAGACCCCCCCCACCAGAACAAATATTCTGGCTCAGTTTACTGCACTATTTGCTTTATTGCAGTGGTCTGGAACGGAACCCTCCAGATCTCCCATGTTTGCCTGTAATTACCTGGTTACAAATCAACAGGCTGGGAAGACTCACATGGCTTTTAAATTATATCCAAATAATCTTCACTTGGGACACAGTAACACTTCCTCACAGGACCTCATTTTTCTTTCACTGTCTTTTAACTCGGAGCCATCCTCTGAGAGAACTTTGGAAGCAGAGAATCAAGAGCCTCAGGATTAAAGAACCGATTATGAGACTCAAGTCAAAAGAAACCAGATTCTTTATGCAGTAAATTAAACAGGAGATAATTCCATTACCTCCTGATGGTAGCAAAGCCAAGTAAGACAGGACTTATGTCCACAGAGCAACTGACAGCAGAGTAACGTAAAGTGGTATGTCTCAGGTTTCTGTTTTAGAATGAATTTCTCCATGAAGAACTATTCACGTCTTTATTTTTAACTGGAGTTGTAAATACTAAATCAGTATTATAGCTAACTGAACAAGCAACCTCCAAGGAACGTACTATTTCTCCTTAGATGACAGAAAGCCCAATGCCAATGAGACTAGATAACTTCTCTCCGAGTATCAAACATTATGCCCGTCTAGTTGAGACTCAGAAACTGTACCTTCATATGCAAAGCAATGCCAGCTACCATGTAAATACAAATCCTAAAAATGAAATCCTCGCTACTTCATAATTTAGAAGGAAAAAAGAACATTTTAAACAAAAAATACAGAATTCACTGTTAAAAGTGTTAAAGAACACCTTTCAGGGCTCTGCACATATAAATCTTTCCTGAATCCAAGGAACTTTAGTTGAAATATAAACTCCCTTCCATAAGTATAACTCTCAGATTTCACAGGTATGTGAGGAATAGCTCACAGAATGAGAAATGTGAAGTTACAAGGTAAGTACAAAAGGAACTTAAAAACCACATGATTTTTCAGATCAATTTTCTTTTTTTTAAAGATTTTATTTATTTATTTTCAGAGAGAGGGGAAAGGAGGGAGAAAGAGAGGGAAACATTGATGTGCGAGAGAACATTAGTCGGTCGCCCCTCGCACACCCCCAACCAGGGACTTGGTGTGACCAAGGCATGTGCCCTGACTGGAAATCAAACCGGTGACCTTTCAGTTCACAGGTCAGTGCCATACCAGCCAGGGGTCAATTTTCAAGATTCAGAATATCAAAATACTGTCCTTTAAACTATAATTTTAAAAAATTCATCATGGGCCACAGTGCATAAACATCTTAAGAAAAACAGCAGTTAACAAAAGAAGTTCACTAGAGTTTAAAGAGATTTAAACATTTATCTTTACACATCAAGTTCATCGACACATTATCGATGGTAGTGATTAGATTTTCAGAATATTGATATATAAAATTCCAATAAAGATTCACAATACAGATTTTAAAAAGCATTTAAAAAATACACCACAATGTTTGCTAAAAATCATACCTGTTTCAGGTCAGAATTTTCATTTTTCTCTTTTTCTACATTTTCATTATTCACAATTTGCTGTTGAAGTTTTAACCTGAAAATCATAACCCAACAGAAGACATTATAAGGATCCACAGTCCATATAATTCACTGAGTCAGAGAACCATTTTACTGAGTCCCTGCACTAGTGCGAGGCACTGTGCTTTGAACACTGGTAGATAAAATGATAAAGATTTTGCTTCAAGCAGCCAAATTGTGTTCACATACAAACTAAAATTTAACATAAATTCCTGCTTTTGCTATGGAAAAATCTACAAACTATGGTCACAGAGAAGATGAGAAATCAGGTCTGTCTAGGAAGACGAGAGAAAACTACCTAGAGATTCAAATCTGATGGATAGGAGTTGATAAGCACAGGGAACAGCCGGAGCAGATGGTCTTCGGTGGAAGAGCACATACATAATGTGTTGCTAAGGCATCAGAAAGTAATCCACTCTAGGAGAAGAAACTTCACAACCATACAGTATTTTACAATTTACAAAATGCTTTTAGATGTCCTTCTACTTCACTTTCACTCTGCCAGGTTAGGGAGCTCCAAAATGTATTATTAATGCCTACCATAATGTCATAATATAATAGGCTTTTAGTTAAGGTGGGCCAATTTTCATTGTAGTAATTTCTCACAACAAACCTATGAGCATAAGCAGAGTCATCTTTGTTATTCTAATTTTACACATAAAAGATTAAGACTTAACAAACGTAGGCCAAACTGCATGGCTACCAAGCAGCCAAATCAAAAAAGGACCTAGGACTTCCAGCCAAGATGGCACTGTAGGTAAAAATGGCACTTGGCTCCTCACATAACCACCTCAAAATCACAACTAAACTACCAAACAACTATCATTCATAACCACTAGAAATCAAGATGAATAGAAGTCCTACAAATGCGGAATTGAAGAAAAAACCACACAGAGACTGGTAGGAGGGATGGAGATACAGAAAAGGCTGATACCACACCCCAGTGTGGGGAATAAAAATCAGGAGGGATATCTCAGGAGTTAGGGGTCCCAGCCCCACACCAGGCCGCCCAACACAGGGTTCCAGTGCCAGGAAGATAAATATCCATAACTTCTGGCTGTAAAAACCAGTAGGGATTGAGGCTGTAAAAGACAGAAACTTCTAGACACCCTGGCAGTTCCTTTTAAAGGTCCCTCGCACAGACTTACCTGGACTCAATCCTTCTGAGCTCCAGAGCAGGGACAGCAGATTGAAAGACACCAGAGACACACAGAGAGAAACTGACTTGTCTTCCACTCAAAGAGCTGGCAGACACGTTCTTTATCTGAGACTCCAACATGGGTCACACTTTTTGCCCCAACCTGGTGATTCCCTGAGGCCCTGCCCCACCCAACTTCTGGGCCTACCCAAGCTGTTTCTAGTGGCTTTTCCATATGAATGGCTTGTCTTGGCCCATGCTTCAGATTTTTCTAAGTTCTCTCAAACAAACAGCATCTGGCTTCAGTGAGCCCCATACCTCTCACTAAGTTGCCTCAGGCCCAGCACTAGTAGCAGCCGGCCTTGGTTCACAGCTTGGTCTTGAATGGGCACCTCCAAGACTAGACCAAGTAGCAGCCATCTGCAGATCACTTTGTAGCTTATGTTGTGTGGCCCAAGACAGAACACAGGAGGTGGGTGACCTTGGACGTGCCAATAGTAATCAAGGAATCAAGGTTCAACTACAACAGGAAGGTGTACACAGCTCACACAGTGGATGCAACTTGAGTACCCAGCTTGAGTAATAGGGGAGGTTGTGCCATTGGACCCTATAGGACACCTACTACATTAGGACACACTACCAAGCCTGGGAGGCATAGCAGCTCTACCTAATACATGGAAACAAACACAGGGAGGTCGCCAAAATGAGGAGACAAAGAAACATACCCCAAATCAAAGAACAGAACAAAACTCCAGAAAAAGAATGAAACAAAATGGAGACAAGCAATCTACTAGATGCAGAGTTTAAAACACTGGTCATAAGGATGCTCAATGAACTTAGTGAGAACCTCAACAGCATAAAAAGATCCAGTCAGAAATGAAGAATATACTAACTGAAATAAAGAACAATTTACAGGGAATCAGCAGTAGAGTGGATAAAGCTGAGAAGCTAATCAGGGACTTGCAGTGACTTGAAACATGAGGGAGCAAAAAATAACCAATCAGAACAGCAAGAAGGAAAAACATTAGGATTCCAAGGGATAATAGAATTTAACAGAAATAGAAAGAAAGTTTAATAGAGATCACCAGGGTTTAGGAATATGTTCAACGACCTTAATCACAGTAACAAGAGTTCAAAACAGGCAGATACTATTTCACAGTGCTACAGCTTTGGGAGTAAAGCACAGTATCCTTGATGAGAAGGTTTTGAATATTCAAAATGTGTTACAATAAGTCAAAACAAAACAATTCTTATAACAGAAGTGCAAGAGGAAAGTAAAGAAAGCACAATTAATTCTCATTAGAAGATCATAAAGGCTACGTAAGAAAAATGCAATGTGAACTGGACCCTGAAGACAAAATAAGAGCCTGAGGTAGAGAAATTAAAGATTTAAGTGAAGAAGAGGATAACGGATGAAGCAAGACGACCGAGGAGACAAAGGGGGTGGGAAAATGCACTACGCACTTTGGAGGTAGAGGGAGAAAGGATATGTTCACAAAAACAGAAAGAGAGGAGAGAATGAGGAAGATCTAGAAATTCTCAGAGTGAGAAGCCGAAAGAATCCATATCCAGCAGTCTTTGCTCAGGTCCAAGTGAGAGCTCAGCTGCACAGTGGACG
Organism: Desmodus rotundus; assembly: GCF_022682495.2. NCBI lineage: Eukaryota > Metazoa > Chordata > Mammalia > Chiroptera > Phyllostomidae > Desmodus > Desmodus rotundus. Next base: position 117,103,631 of record NC_071389.1, on the reverse strand, counting down.
AGGTCTCCACCAAGAGGCCAGGGGGCCAGGCTAACAGGCTAGAAGAAGAAAAAGAAGTACAAGAACTACCAGTTTCAATATCTTTGGTGAGAATGGAGTGAATAATAGAAAAAAAATTGTTTTTGAAGTGATCAGTTCTAAGGGACGACAAGGTATTCCTAAGTGTAGGGCTACTGAAGTGGAATAAAGATAGAAAATTTCAGAGTGAAGATAAAATGAACTATATAGCTAAGGTGTTGGATGGGTCAATACACATGTTGTACTCGCTAAAAATGAAAGCAAATGATAGAAAATAGAAAAAGGTTGAGCCAGAAGCCAAGGTCCTTAGGGACTATTGGGGAATATTCTGTAAGTCAGTAAAGGAGAGAAAGACAGGAATAAGGTGGACGCAACGACTACCGAAGCAAAGACCATTTTAACCAGTGAGTCAACGGTCTGGAAACAAGACCGGGGTTCAGAAATACTGATTTCCTTTCTTGGTCCCTAGCTGAAGTCGACAGAGTACAGGAGGAATAATTTCCACTTCAAAGGGCTGCCAGGTAATACGGCATCAGGACAAAGTCAGGTTTCAGTAAGGGGATGTTCCAAAATATGTGGAGACTGCTAAAAATTTTTTGGTAATGGAACAGGGATTTCAGAGGTTACAGCAAAAAATGTTAAGAGGAGAGCTTTAATGGGTTGGTGGTGGAGAGCAGTCAAAAGGTGAAGAAGGGTGAGTAATTTGGGGAATGAGAAAGTACCTGGTCAAGTACTTTATATTTTAAAAATACTTATGGAAATAATGGAAGTAGAAGTAGTGGGTAGACTGCAGGGCCGAGGCACAGAGGAAAATCAGCTGTGGAAAAGTTTAAATGCAAACATTTGCAATAACGGTGAGATGGAGCTGTTCCAAGTTCTCTTCAAAGTACAGAATAGCTAGTTATGGATTATTGCCTCGGTTTTCTGTGACAGGCAGCTGATACGTGTCATTTCAACGTTCAAATACTTATTGAGTGCCTACAAATGCCGGGCCCAGTCCTAAGGGTCACAGATATATCAATGCAAAACTAAGACAGAACCAAAACTACAACTATAAATTCCTATTCTTAAGGGATTGATAGTCCAACAGTGCTACCTGACTCTTTTGTCGGAAATGTGGCTAGTGAACTAAAGAACTAAATTTTTAATTTTTAAAATTTTTAAATAATTTAAAATTATATTTAAATAGCTATATGTGGCCAGTAACTCCAGATGAGACATGAAGATTCTAGCGTTACCTCCTGACTTCATTTGATGTCAGTCTTCACTGTCAAGGGAAAGCAATAGATATGGCAAACAAGAGAAGTTTGCATCTGTGACTTCTCTTTTGTCAGAGATCCCTAACACAGATTTCATAAGAATAGCAGTTCTCAGATCAATCCACTGAAAGCAAGGTTCTTGCTTGTGAGCAATGGAAATTAATTTTGGAAATATTAGCAAAAAGGGACTTTCCTGGGTGGATATATGAAACTCAATGAATCACTAGGGACCTCAGAACCAGAACCGAGCTAGAATAACTGAGCAGAATCACATGCAAGGACAAGCCACAAGAACTGTCTGGTCTTTCCAATGCTGCCACATACTCTTCCATCACTTACTTTGCAGTTCAGCTTCTGGAAGAGAACTTGTTCAACTGGCCAAGTAAAAGTCTCCTACTCCATGCTAAGATGTTATACAATAGATAATTCATCTCAAGATGGAGTACAAATAGAAAGGAGGATATATTAAATAAGTTTTTCAAAAAAGGTTTTTCAAAAACCTTAAAAAAATTAGAAAGCCACAAATGGAAAATACAGATCTGACTTCAAGCAATGCAAAAGATAAGGGGTTTCCACTAGAGGATATCTAAAATGATCGAGTTCCTTTTCCCTTAGTTATTATTGCTATTTCCCCAACACACCTCCCCTCACTTCTGATAACCAACCGCTCATTACATCCCTCCCCCTCCAAATGAAATAAGCACAAAGCCTGGGCTGAGTCCGAGTGTCCTACCCCCTGGCCACAGTGGTGGACCCAGGGGTGGGTATGTAAACAAGAACCAGACTCTTTTCTAGATGTTTCTAACTTCAAGCAAAAACTCTGTTTTCTTTTGTTCTCAAAACACAGACTTGGCCTCGCAGAGAAAGCAGTAGGAGAAAAGCAGACACAGAAGTTAGGAGGGAGGTAGAAGGAGAGAAGCAGCCACACCCAGCTGACTACGTTTGAGTCGCTGGATCAAGACGTCCATGAGATCAGCACAGTCCCTGTGCTTTCTTCGAGTCATGTCAGCCGGTAAGTCCCTTTTTTTTGCTTGATTTAATTGGAGTTGGGTTATTGTCAAAACCAAGTTGAGTGCATACTTTATCTTATTTAAAATCCTGTAATTTTTGCATGTTTTAAATACAGACAACTTTATAAATTTTACAAACTCATTGTAGGGTGGGGCAGCTTTGTGAAAAGCAGGATACTATTAGAATAATAATAATTTTATGATTTAGGCTAATGGTGAAGAAACCACTTGAATGAAAACAAGAGACCGGTATGTAATCAATAATTTAAAGCACCTGCAAAAGCAGTGATTAATCCTACTTATCACAGATATTTGTTGTTTGTAAATAAATGGATACTTTGCTTTACATAATTTAGACTTTGCTTTCATTTCCTTAGCAAGAACTTCTTCTCCCCAGGTTGTCTCTTTCTGACCTACCACAGATTCTAAATAAGACAAGCTGCAGGTATGGTTATTTTAATGAATGATCAAAATAGACCTGGTTGATACAGTTATTATAAATCAGAAAATCAGAGGTGTCATAGGAAAAAAACACATCTGTAATCATTCAAATTTTGTTAATTTTTGTTCCTTCTGCTGCATTTTATGTTGGTTATTATGTCCTTATTTTAAAATAAGGTGGGGTCAGTTACACACTATAAATGATCTGAAGAAACAAGAGAAATCAAAGGGAAATTATCAAAGTGACTAACGGAATACCAAATGATTATGTTAAAAAACATCTAAAGGAATGAAAGCTGTTTTATATACAAATTAAAAAAAAAAAAACCCTAACGGTCAAGTTCATTATTGAAGTAGAGATAGAATGTGGAACATTTTATCACTATGGCAACAGATGCCCAAATGAGAAGAAAGTCTTAAATTCTAACAAAAAATAGAATAAAAAATCAGAGCGCGGTTCCTGGGAAGAGTCTCTCTCTCTTTTTCCCCTTTCTAGAGAATGTGAAGGAGAGATTTAAAAAAACTTAGCTGTTCTGAACAATTAGAAAAATGTACTCACCTAAAAGAAAAAAGTAAGATAAGATTGGCTCTCAAAATCCATTAGGCTTATAATTCTAGAATTGGAGAAGCTAAAATTTAAATTAATAGTTCATAAAACCTGACCTTCATAAATAATACATGTATCTCTGCTTGAGGTAAGTCTTTCCTGGGTAAGGAGAATAAAAAACCTTGTCCCAAGACATAACTTACAACTTAATTAACATAATATTTAAAAATCTCTCAGCTTTCATCTATATAATTAGGAAGCCACTAAGTTTTTAGACTTGAAAAAACAGATACAGGGGACTTCCGAGTGGTGGAAGATTAACAGATGTTTAGTTCTATGTTATCCATATCTCCTTGAAACAACGTAGAAAAGCAAGGAGAATAAATAAAGCCACAAAAACCACACCCTTCACAATGGTAAAGAGAAAATGCCTGAACTTTAAAACATCTGTCAGGAAAAAAAGGAAAATAATTCTAAGTCCCAGCAAGACTACTCAGGCTCCTGGCTGGAAGTCTTTGCAGTGAGCAGGGGCTCACTTCGTGCTGAATGGACTTAACTCATCCATTACAACAAGAAGTTCTGTAATTTGGCCCAAAGCAAGATACAACTATACGCTACACTATAAAAGACATTTAAAAAACAAGTGATTCAGAAAGACCAAACGTAAAACACAAAGGTACACCAGGCAAATGGAGACAATGAGAAAAGAGGAGTAATGATGGTATCAGACAATGTGGTATTCAAGCAAAAAATTAAATGACAGAAAAACACTTTTAAATATTTAAAGCCACAATTCATAATTAAGATATAACTATTGTGATCACCTATATACCAAATAATACAATTACCTTTGAAGCAACAAACTACAAGATATGAAAGGATCATACATCCAAACACACAACTAATAAAAATAGGAGACTTTAATTTAATATCACTTGATGCACAAGAAAAACCAAGTGGACAAAGAAATGTAAGTACACGGAAGACACAGACACCATAGTTAACAGGGTATATCTTCTGGATGCACGTATATCAAACTTTACACTCTTGTACTTGAGCACTTTCTTTTCTAGCCCTTGTGTAGTATTCACCAAAATTATTCATGTGTTATAGCACTGAGATGAACGACTGAGATATAAGACTGGGCTGCAACACATGAGGTGCCCAGGGTGCACAAGTTAAGAAGTCTCACTCTAGGACTCCTGCGAGTGCGGTGTCAACACATACGAGAGGGTGTCTCCTTAATTCTCACCCTGGGCACCTCACTTGCTTTACCCTGGTCCTGGCCTGTGTCACAAAGAAAACACTATTGTGTTCCATAATATAGAAATAATAGAAGCAATACTCTCTGATCACGATGTAATAAAAGTATAAATTAGTAAATTTTTTTAAAAAAGCCCTCCCAACTGAATATTCAAACACCTACTGTTCCGTACTGAATGGTGTCTCTCCAAGATTCACACACTGAAGTCCTAATCCCCCAGTAATTCAGAATGTATGTGGAAGTAGGGCTTTAAAGAGGTAACTAGGGTTAAATGATATTATACCGGTAGAACCTAATCCAATTCCTAATCCAATACGACTGATGTCCTTAAAAGAAGAGGGAGAGGTGCCAGGGACATATGTGCAAGGAGAAAAGGCTATGTGAGAACACAGCAAAGTCATCTGTCAGCCAAGGAGAGAGGCCTCACGAGAAACCAAATCTGCCAACACCTTGAGCTCTCAAAAGTCTAACCTCCAGCACTACACGAAAAAAATTTCTGTTGTTTAAACCACTTGTCTGTGGTATTTTGTTATGCAGCCCAGGCAAACTATCAGTTTCACCTTCTATTAAACAACTGTATCTCCTATTAGTACATCTTGTACTTCCACAACTCTTAGATGAAAAGGAAAATACAAACTGAAGTGAGGGCATTTCTAAAAAATAATAATTAGAACACATACCATCTACAGAACATATTTAAAGTAGTGATAAAAAAATAAGCACCAGACACTTTTACCCATAAAAATAAAAGAACAAATATTAGTTGAATTAAATTTTCAACTCAAAAATAAAAAAATGAATGAAGTAAAATAGAGAAAGTGCAAGACATACATGACACAATCTCAGAAAACTCTAAGGAATCCACAAAGCAGCTAGTCGAAAATATCTGATTTTACTAACGTTTTTAGTAAGGTTTTAGGCTACAGGATTAGTAGTCTTAGTAAAGTTTTAAGGTTATAGGATTCAAGGTCATTATATAAAAGTCAACTAATTATATCTCTATACGCTAGCAATGAACAATTAGAAAGTAAAATTTTAAAAGTAACTGTATTTTAATCACATTAAAATGCTTAGAAATAAAATGTAACACAGGATGAACATGACATATACCATGGAAACTAGAAAACTTTGAATAAAGAAATTAAAGATGACCTGAATAGAGAGAGATGCCATATCATGAATTGGAGAGACTCCAGTTTGTTGGGATGACAACTCTCCTCAAACTGAGGTAGGGATTCAACACAATCCCATCAAAATCTTAACAAGCCTCTTTGAAAAGACCGGCTGCTTTAAAAATTTATGTGGAAAGGCAAAGGACCTAGACGAGACAAAACAATCTTGACATGGAGGGACAAGGTAGGGCACTTGTGCTATATGCATCAAACTCGCTACAGAGCTACGGTGGCCAAAACAGCATGATACTGGTGTCAAGACAGACACACAGACCAATAAAATAGGACAGAGTTCAGAAACAGACACACACTTGTATAGTCAATTGATTTTCAACAAAGTTACCACAATAATTCAGTAGGAGAAAAGCTAAACTTCCGCAAATGGTGCTGGAACAACTTGATACCTATATGGAAATATAGGTAGGTATCATACTATACAAAAACTGATATCAATTGGACCATAAACCTAACTGTAAAAACCAAAATATTAACCTTTTGGAAGAAAATATTAATCTCTGTGACACATGACTAAGCAAAGATTTCTTAAACAGAATGTAAAAAGCACAAAATAGAAAATAAAACATTGATAAAATGGATTTCATTAAAATAAAAAAATTGCTTTCAACAAACACAAAAAATAAACAAGAAAATAAGCCACAGACTGGGAGAAAATATCTATCTATCTGGCCAGGTGGCTCAGTTGGTTGGAGTGTTGTCCCATACACCAAAAGTTACAGGTTCAATTCCTGGTCAGGGCACGAGCCTGAGATGCGGGTTTGATCCCCGATCAGGGAGCGTATAGGAGGCAACTGATCGATGTCTGTCTGTCTGTCTGCTGATGCCTCTTTGTCTCTCCTCTTCCTCTCTCTAAGCATATCCTTGGGTGAGGGTAAAGAAATTAAAACGAACAAACATGTATCCGACAAAGAGCTCATATGCAGAACTCACAAAGAGCTGTTATAACTCAGTAAGAACCTAACATCCCAATTTTTAAAATGAACAAAATATTTGAACAGACACTTCACAAAAGTTACTATAAACACATTAAAAGTTGTTAAACACCACTAGCTATCAAGAAAAATCAAATTAAGCAATAGCAACATACTACTACCCATCCACTAGAATTTAGTTAAAAAGACTGACAACAACAAGTGCCAGTGAGAATGTGTGAAACAAATAAAACTTTCATACACTGGGAATGAAAAATAATACACCCACTTTGGAAAACAGTATTACCATACGTTGTAAAGTTAAATATACTTAGTTATGACTCAGTCATCTCATTTCTAGATATTTAAACAAGAGATATCTGTATAAAACCACACAGGTTATACATAAAAATTCGTAGCAGCATATTCATAGTAGTTCCAACTAACAACAAACCAAATACTTGTCCATCGAGAAAAGAATAAAAAAAGATTAAAAAATCATGTGAGACCCTACAGTGGAATACTAATGAGCAATAAAAAGGAATGAATTACTAATATATGAAACACTATGAATAAATAAGGGATTGCTTAAGGCTGGGGATCAGGGAGAGGTCAACTACAAAGAGACACTGGGAAACTTTTAAGGTGGTGGAACTGTTCTATGCTTCTACTGTGATGATGATTATACAATTATATGCAATTGCCAAAATTTTTCAGGCTGTACATTTTTTAAATGAATTTTACTTTATGTATATTAAATACCAATAAATAATAAAAAAATTGTAATAGCAAAAACACAGAAAGAAGTAAAGATAAAAGCAGAAATTAATGAGGTAGAAAATAGAAAAATAGTTAATTCAATAAATCAAAAGCTTAGTTTAAAAAACCACTGAACTATAGGCTTAAAAAATGATTAAAATAATGATTTTTGTTATGCATAATTTACCAAAATAATAAATAACTAAGGCACTAGCTGACACAAGAGAGGAAGAGACTACCGGTCAAGACGGCAGAGTAGGTAAATGGTGTGCTTGCCTCCTCCCATGACCACATCAAAATTACTACTAAATTACATAACAATCACCATTGAGAAACACTTGAAGATTAGCTGAATGGAACTCCTATAACTAAGGATATAAAAAAGTCATCTGAGACTGGTAGAGAGGGTAGGGTGGAGGCACAAAATGGGCTGACCCCATACCTACATGTAGTTAAAAATCAGGAGAAATATCTAGGCTGTGGAGGTCCTCACTGAGGACTGAGGAGTCCCAGCCCCACACCAGGCTCCTCAACAAGAATACCAGTGCTGAGAAGATTTCCCACAACATCTGGCTATGAAATCAGCAGGTATTGTCGGGTGAGATGGAGGGCTGTTGGGAGTCCCAGGCACTCCTGTTAAAGGGCCCGTGCATAGACTTAGTCTCTGACAGACTCACTGACTCTGAGCTCCAGCACTGGAGCAGCAGCTCCAAAAGCTCCAGGGATATATCGGGGGGAATGAATGGTATGGCTTCAAAGCAAAGGCTGGCGGGGCAGGTCTCTAAGGACTAAAGTGCTGGCAGACCCATTGTTCCTTTATTGAGTCCTTCCCCCACCCAGCCTGCAGGCACAGGCAAGCACCAAATCTGAGTCTTGACCAAACTTGTCCCACACTGGCAATCCCCTGAGAACCTGCCCTACCCAACCCATGGACCAGCCAGAACCTCTTCAGGGGCTATTTCTCACAAGGTACCAACCTCAGTCCACACAAGAGATTTTCCTAAAATCTCTCAAAGGCCCACACACCTCAAACAAGCATGCCTTACATGCCTTGTACCTCTTGCTAAGTGACCCTGGAACTAGAGGCAGCCTGCCTCAGATCACAGCACAACCTCTCCCAGGTGCCTGAAAGTCTAGCACAGACAGCTGCCAACTGCCTACTAGGTGGCCCAGATGGGCACAGGCTGCGGCTAACCTGGCTCTGCACCAGAGCTCCCAGAACCTATATACCCAGTGGCAAGCTTCAGACCACACCGGAGCACCACCCAATTAGCTCCACAAATGACACACCCAAAAGATGGACTCGGCAGGTACCAGAGCTCCGCTACAGTGAGTCCCACCCTGTGCGGTCAGCTCCTACACTACAGTTCATCCACTGTAGTCACAACCAGTCCTCACAACCAGTTGGCCGGAGAGCCAATCCCATCCACTGATGTGCCAACAGCAATCAAAGCTCAACTACTATAGGAGGGCACACACATCCCACACAAGGGAGAGCCCTGAAGCACCTGGCTCAGATGACCAGGGAGACTGTGCCACTGGGCCCACAGAAGAGCCTTGCCAAGACTGGGAGATATAGCAAGTCTAACTAACACACAGAAACAGACACAGAGAGGAAACCAAAATGAGGAGACAAAGAAATATGTCCCTAGGAGAGCACAGGACAAAACTCCAGAAAAAGAACTAAACATGGAGGTAAGCAATCGGTCAGATGCAGAGTTCAAAACACTGGGTACAAGGACGCTCAATGAATTCAGAGAAGAATAGATGATTTCAGTGAGAATTTCAATAAAAGAAACAGGAAATTTAAAAAAGGAGATAGAAACCATAGAAAGAACTAGGCAGAAATAAAAAAAATAACTGAAATAAAGAATAGATAAGATGGAATCAGTATCAGATCAGATGAAGCAGAAAAGGAGTGAATCAGTGATTTGGATGACAAAGTAGCAGAAAACACCCAATCAAAACAGCCAAAAGAAAAAACAATTTTTTAAAAAGAGGATAATCTAAGGGACCTATGGGACAACATCAAGTGTACCAACACTCACATTTAGGGGAACCAGAAGAGAGAGAGAGGACGGGATTGAAACCCTATAGGAAGCAATAATGACTGAAAACTTCCCTAACCTGGCAAAGAAAAGAGACACACAAGTCCAGGAAGCACAGAGTCCTAAACAAGATGAACCCAAAGAGGCCCCGTATCAGACAAAATAAACTTTTCAACAAAGACGATAAAGAGACAAAGAAAGACATTTCATATTCAATAGCCAAGATATAGAAGCAAACTAAGTGTCCACAGATGGATGACTGGATAAAGAAGTGAATTAAGTTAGACAGAGAAAGACAAACACTACATAATTTCACTTACAGGTGGAATCCAAAAAACAAAAGAAATGAAAAAATCAAAACAGAAATAGATGCATTGATACAGAGAGCGAACTGCTGGTTGCCGGATGGGAGGGGGTTAGGAGACTGGATAAAACAGTGAAGAATTAAGAAATGCAAATTGGCAGTTAACAAAATAGTCATGGAGATGTATGTATAATACAGAGAATATAGTCAATAATATTGTAATAAACATGGGTGGTGCCAGGTGGTACTAGATGTACTGGGGTGGGGGGGTCACTTAATAAGTTAAATGTCTGACCACCATACTGTACACCTAAAATTAATATAATATTGAATGTCGACTGTAATTGAGGGGATAAAGTATGTACACAAAACAAGAAATGACCAAGGGAAAACAAGCATTGAAAAAGTGAAATTAAAAAAAATAAACCACTATTTTTCAGACCTTTGTGCAAATAAATTTGAAAACAAAGAACAATTTTTTATGAAAATACAGATTATCAAAACTGATCCCAACAGAGATAGAGAACTTAAAAGGTGGATTTCTATAGAAGAAACAGAGTTATTAAAGAACTATCCCAGAAAGAGGTACAAGCCTAGATGATTTCACAGGGGAGTTCCACAAAGCTTTCAAAAGCCAGATAATTCCACTGTTCCCTGTTTGTCCCAGAGCACTGAAAACCAAGGAGATCTTCCTAATCTTTTTTATGAGCAAGGATAACACTGATACCTAAGCCTGATAAAGACATTACGAAAGAAAATTATAGACCAAGTAGTGCATAAAGCATCAACAAAGAGAACACACTGCCACCTTAAACGAAGAAAGATCAGAAATTATGGTGGGTTAAAGATTAAGAAATCCATTAATACACTATGTATTAATAGTGCCACAGGAGGAAAAATGATTCTCCAGAGATGCTAAAAACCTTTAACAATTTGCAATATCATGGCTGATAATCAGGAAAATAAAAATTGATAGATAACTTTCTTAAATCATAAAATATACATATACCTTAATCCTAACACTAGCTTCTTAATGAAAATACAGGAGAGACATTTCCACTACGATCAGGAACAAGGCAAAACTACTCAGTACTGCATTGGAGGTGCTTGCCAGTGTAATTAGATAAATCATTGAGAGGCCGAAGAATTGGGAAAGAAGTAAAATTATCTGTAGATGATATGATATATACCCGAGAAATGCTAGGTAAGTCATAATAAAACTAAATCAATAAAAGACTTTAGTAAGTTAGCAGGATATATAATCAACATATAAAAGTTGACAGTCTTCACAAACAAACAATAGGAAAAATATTTACAACAGCAATGAGGAAGATTAAGTATTTGGGAATAAACAAGAAATGCGTCAAAACTACACAAAGTTTTAGAACTCTCCTGAAAGACACAAAAGTATATTTCAATCCGTTGAACGGGAAAAAATCAGTTCTTGACTAGGACAACTCAACATCACACAGATATCAGCTCTCCCTAAATTAGTTTAAAATTTTTAAGAAATCCCAATAAAGATACCAACAAACTCTTTTATGGAGCTAGTCATTGATATTTAAGTTCATATCAAAAAAAACAAACATAAAAGATTGGTCAAGACAGAAAAACCCAACCAGACATTATAACATACTATAAAGACCTCAACTAAAATACTGCGGCAGTAGATCCTGAACAGACAAACAGACCAGAGAAACAGAACAGAAAGTCTAGGAATATACTCAAGTATAAGTAGAAATTTGAAATATGATAAAGTGTCTTCAAAACCATTGGGGCGCCCTTGCCAGTGTGGTTCAGTTGGATGGATGGAGCATTGTCCCATAAACTGAGAGCTTTCCAGTTCGATCCATGGTCAGGGCATGTACTTAGGTCCTGGGTTCAATCCCTGGTCAGAGTGCGTATTGGAGGCAACCAATTGATGTTTCTCTCTCATACTGATGTTTGTTTATTTCTCTCCCCGCCCCCTTCTCTCTCTCTAGAAGCAATGAAATAAATGTCCTTGAGAGAGGATAAAAAGAAAAAACATTGGGGCAAATACACCTTTATAATAAAAGACTGAAACAATTGGCTTATCATTTACAAAGAAGTAAAATGAAATCCATACCTCACAGCATATACAGCATACACTGCAAATAGATCAAGGATCTCAATAAACGCAAGTACGAAACCATGCAAGTGCAGAAGAGGGAATTCCTCCTAACCTCAGAGCAGGACGAGACTATGATTTAAAATCCAGTGTCAACAAGACATTAACAAATTTTATTACATAATAAAAAGTTTGTATGATAAAAAAATACCACAAAGTCAAAGGACTGACAAACTGGGAAAAACATTTGCAACACATGTCAAAGATAAAGGGCTACTACTCCTAATAAGAACCCCCCGAAAGCAAGGGTAATAAAACAGAATCCAATAGAAAATAAGGAAAGACATGAACAGACAATTAGCCAAAAATATATAAAAATTGCCCTTAAGCATATGAAAAATTGTTCAATCTCATTCCTAAAGAGAAACACAAATTAAGCTACACTGACACGCAAAGCGGCACACTTCTTTTGGAGGGGAATTTGCAGTATCTAACAAAACTACATGGGCATTTACCTTCTGACTCAACTACTGGTCACATCAGGAATCGACCCTGAAGATACACGTCCAACAACACGAACAGACATACCTAAGCAAGAGGAAGATAACTGACTGCAGCAGTGTTTGTAGTCACAAAGCACTGGAAATTAAATGCTTAAACCCGGGACAGCTGTTGAGTAAATGTTGCTACATACACACAACGAAGTATAATGCAGATAAAAAGAGAATGAGGGAAATATGTAACATGGGGCAATTTCCAGGAAATACTGACAAGAAAGAGGGAAGAAAAAGAAACCATGTTTCTCTCACTTGTGGGGAAGGGAGGAACAGGAGGAATAAGCTAGAAACTCATGAGATTGATTTGAGGGGGCCAGGTAGGGTGAGGCGTGGGAAAAGGGTAACATGAAATGGGGTGTGGCACATTTTTAAAGAATTGTTTTGTATAGTTCTGTCTTTTAGAACCACGTTGATACTATTTTAGAACCACATCAACTTAATAGGCAAGACCAATAAAGATGAGGTGGGGACCCTAAATGAAATAAAACAGGAAGAAATGAACCCAAATGGAACTTAAAAAAGTGTTTTATAAATAAAAAATATAATCCCACTGCAGGGAGCTTGGGAGAGAAGCCTTCAGAAACACTGGCGGGCAGAGCCTGACTATATACGCAAGGCTAAGGAAAAAACCCAGAACTGCACACAATATCACCCACTGGCAAACAGGCTTCTTTTTCAGTTACAGATTAGCAATTGCCAAAACCATGTGTGCTCTAGGACTGAGAAAATAAGTAAACACGTTATAAATAGTGAGAGCCACATTTCTCATTGACAAAGAAAGGAGTTACAAATGAGAAAAGCAAAGGCTAGAATGAACACCATGGTGCGGAACTGGAACTGGGACTATCAGCGTGAACTCATGATTTTTAACATATATACATAGAGGGAAAAAAAACAGATAAAAATGTGTTGTCTGCGTATACATAAATACATTTCCAAGTTCAGGTCACTGAGAGGGCCGTGACCCTGCAGTATCAATGAGTACACCTGGAGCTGAAATTCTGATTTCTAAATACCACTGCCAATGTACTATGAAGGAACCGGAGCAGCTTAAAGAAATGACCGATTCCAGGCCTGGGGCAGGGAATGTGAGTGAGTCCAGGACATCTTGTGATGTCAGAACACAGGCAACCTCAAAAATGATGGGGTCATGTCAAAAGTACATAGAAATCAACTTGAAAGAGCTTCCACTGGCCAAGTCTGAGGCAATATGAACAAAAATGAATAAATTATAATAAGAGTATAACCCATAGAATAAAATAAGAATCCATGCATCCAAACTGATATGAAGATAACATTTAGAAAGAAGGGAAAGTTCTTCTTTTCAGGAGAATTCCAACTAATTAAATGTAGAAGGAATGATGAAAAGGAAAACATCTTTCAGCAAACACTAAAGTTAATAGTTGTTCCAGGCAAGAATTACCAATGGATACTAACATTAGTCAAAGAATGTATGATGAGAATATTTACACAGTCTTAAAGTACCCCCCCCCCCATAGTCACAGTACAAAGAGGAAAAAGTAGTCACTTTACAGTGGAAAGATCGGGCAGACGCCACTGTAACCTGGCGATCAAAGTTAACATCACCAGTAAGGGGGCAAATCACATCCCTGTTGATACGATGCACTGAGGACATGTGGCTTTGACTTCAGTGTTATTGTTACTAGACATGTATAACTTGAGTTTAATTAAATGTATTAATTAGTAGAATGTAAGAATTAGTAGAATGTAAGACTCAAATCAGGGGATAATCTACAAAATAACTGGCCGGCCCTCTACAAAAGTGTTACTATGGTCAAGATTAAAGAAGAGTGAGTAATGGCAACGTGTAATTTTGGATTGGATGGTGGACCAGAAAAAGGACATTAGTAGGATGATTGCTAAAATTTGAATGAAGTCTACTGGTTTGGTAATACTAATGTTTACTTGATTTCCTAATTGTATTAATGTTAACTTGGTAGTTTTGATTATTGTAATATGGTTATGTAAGATGTTAATATTTGAAGATCTGGGTGAGGACTATATGGGAATTCTTTGTACTACTTTTACAATGTTTTGTTGGCTCTGAAGTTATTTCAAAATGAAAAGTTTAAAATAGATATACACATATATAACCTAATACTTTGAAGTTCCCTTCTGGCCGACTCTTCTGCCATCTGTGAAGCCCGCAATTTCTCTTCACACTGATCCTTCTCGGACTGCCTCCAGACATCATATTCCACTTTCGTTTTCTCTAAATCCGCTAATCTGTTCTCAAGTTCTAGCCTAAAACAACAGATGACAATTATGTTACCAGAACTACAATACGGATAATATGACAGCAAAATGTATTCATTTGCAAGAAGATTTAACACAAAATAAGGTAATTATGTACTCACTTTTCATCTTGTAATTCCACAAGTTTCTGATAACCTTCTTCCTTGGCAGCTTGTACTTTCCGTATTAATTCACGATCCTTTTCTACTAAGAGCATTTTGTGGTGTTCAACAGCTGATTTGAGAATTTCATTATCTGACTGTAATCCTAATATTTTTTTAAGGAGAAAAATGTGCCATACTCAATCTTATTAAGATGAAAAATCACACGAGCAAACTTTCATAAGTTGGTAAGACAAAACAGTGGAGAAAGTAAGACACTCTAGATATATTTTCAAAAATTGATATACTGATAAACTTTCCATAAGAATGAAACAAACTAAAACTCAGAATTAATTTTTGTTATTTTATTTAGCCTACACACACAAAAAATCAATAAAAAGTTATATATACATTTACTCATTTGAATCTTTAGAGCTAGGGACATCAACCTGGGCAACAGCCAAAGAGGTTTAAGTACCATATTTTTCAGATTATATGATGCACCGGACCATAAGACACACCTAGGTTATAGAGAAGGAAAATAGGAAAAAAATTTTGAAGCAAAAAATGTAGTCCTGCTCCTGCCTCCTGTGACCTTGCTTCACCGCCACTCCCCTCCCCAGTGAGCCAGGTAAACTACATTCAGACTATAAGACGCACCCCTCTTTTCCTCCCAAATTTGGGGTGGGGGGTGCGTCTTATAGTCCAAAAATATGGTACTTATTTCACCTCTGAAAGGGCTCATAACCTAAGCCCCACAGAGAACATCCTCATAAAGCTGGCTGGAAGCAGAATGAATAAAATCACAGAACCCTTCAAAACCTACCATACTAACAGAACTGTTAGTAGAAATATAAATTAGGAGCTTTCAATTTTGTCCAATGCATTTACAAATCTTCCTTGTAATGAGATGACAAGCATTTTGCAGATAGAACTAAAATTTGTATCTAACTCAAATTTTAAAAAGAGGACAGAACTGGATCCCAAGCTCCTTAAGTTCCTAAGAATATCGACTCCCTAAGTCTATGTAAAATCATGAGTCGACATCAAGTAGAAATTAATAATGAAACCAACCATTCGTCATGGTTGGTTACGTTGTATCTGAAACTACAGAGGAGTCAAACTAAAGACCAACTTGAGGACAGTCACAGGCCAAAGGCAGCTTATTCAAATACTCAAGAAAAGTCAGAAATAATATAATTTCTGAGGAATCTTGATGAGAAACACAATCTAAACACTAAACCGCAGCTTAAAAATAAGCCCAGCCTGAACTATGCTCAATAACTGGCCCAGGGTCTACATAAAAAAACCTTTTTAATGTAAAAATTGGGCTTGGAACATGATCTAAATAGAATTAAAATTTAAATCACATGATCTAAACAGATTCAAAATTATAAACTCAGGAAGTATGAAATTCTCATTGTAAAATTTCATTTAATGTATGCATTAATTAACTATAACAAACATAAGACTGATGTTTTTTTAAAGATTGCAGAATGAACATTCAACATATAAAAAATAATCCATATGTGCTTTAACATTAAAACTCAATTAAACTGAAAATCTGAAAATAAAAATTCAGTGTGATATATTTTAATAATTTTAGTTTATATGTGAAAATAATAAAAAGCATGGGAAATTATATATTACCATCCAGTTCACTTTGAATCTTATTTTTTTCTCTTTCTAGCTCACTCTTAGCTCTTGCTGTTTCCAGTTTGATGTCTGTTATTTCTAGTTTGTTTGAATGTTTAAGTTCTTTTACCTGTTGATAATTAGAAATTGAAATTACTATTGGTTATTTTCTCGCCATTAACTGCTCCCCTAACACATCAGAAGAATGAGACCATGCAGGGCAGTGGAGTGGAGTGTGAGCTCCTTCCACCAGGGAGGTGTTTCAGTGCCTGGAATGAGCCTTGGCATCAAGAGAACAGTTTTTTCCTAATAAAAGCAAGTCCCTTTTAAAAGAGTGTTGGTGATAAAAAGGATTCCAGGTGTAAGGAACAGCACATAAAATGTTACATAGGTGTAAGGCCACGGTCTGCTTGAAAAATAAGCAAATGTGTTACAGGTAGAGCACAAGTCTGGGCAAGTGCGGGGAATAAACTCTATATGCCATATAAAAGGGTTGTGTATAAATATGTTGGGGTAAGATACTAAAGAAACCAATTAAGAGGCAAAGGACTGACAAGGGGGACAAGAAGGGTCCATGAAGTTGGTGACCACATAAAGTGCGTGGCATGTACACGCACGCACACATGTGAGATGGTAGTGGGAGGAACAAGTATAAAACTCAGAAACCCAATTTAAACCTTTATTGTCAAAACCTGATTATTTTAAAGCCCCAAGTGAATGTAAATAATTGTCAATGTTTTCCTCATAATTAACTCATCATATACCAATTTTCAGTCTTCCCTGAGACATCTCTTTTGATAGTTGAATAATTCCAGTTCATAAACAGTATTCCTTCAGTCTTTCAATAACATTTACCGAGCACCTATGACGTGCTAGGCACTGTTTTAGGAGCTGGGGATAGAGCGGCGAACCAGAAAGCTTTCTCTCTCCAATTGTTTGTTCATCTCTACCCAAACATTTTCCATATCCCTTCCCTTTGGTAAGGTGCTTCCAAAATTAGGTATAATAGTATCAGGAGGATTTAAATAATACAGATATAAAGGTTAGACAAACCTTCATTCTGACATATTATATTAATGTATAAAACAATGAAATCACACTAGAAAACCATGAATGGATGATTTACTTGAGTGTAATGATAATCTAAAACACTGGAGTTGGCAGTTAGAAAGAAATCAAGAAGAGGGCCTAGAGCCCTGGCCAGTGTGGCTCAGTTGGTTGGAGCATTGTCCCATAAACTGAACGGCTGCAGGTTCGATTCCTGGTCAAGGCACATACCCTAGGTTGCAGGTTTGGCACCGTTGGTGGGTGGCGCATACAAGAAGCAACCAGTCAATGTTTCTCTCTCGCATAGATGTTTCTCTCCCCCTCTCTCTCCCCTTCCCTTTCCCTTGCCTCTCTCTCAAATCAATAAGCACGTTCTTGGGTCAAGATAAAAAATGAGAGAGAGAGATCCTAGAAACAAAGAGAGTAAGGATGAGAAAGAAAATCCATCTCCAAAACGTTTTCAAAACATTGCAAGGGATGGTTTGATGCAAAATCCCCACTTAAAGGATATAAATAGAAAAGCTTTGCTGCTAACCACATTAAGATGCATTCCTTTCCAAAGTAACTTGTAGACTGTTAAATGATACTACGAAAAACAAATACCTTATGCTGACATCAGTTTTGAATTTTGAAATCTTTCTAAAGTTCTTTTCTATGAAAGCAAGTCTCATAGAACAATGCTTAACTACATGAAAGCAGGTAAGAAATTATATCTATTTAAATACTTAAATTTTCTGTAGATTGGGTTTTACTACATTATAATTTCATGGACAGAGAGAACTTAAACTATAAGTGCTTTAAATTTCTGACCACAATAAAAATCCATTCTCTGTGGCAAATGTAATTATAACTTGCTATTACATACTAACTGTAAAAGGTTAAGAATGAAACAATAGCTCACTAACAAACCAGACTGTGGCTGCTTTAAATATAAAGTGAAAAATTACAGTCATCTGATGTTATAGAATCTCGATTAATTTCAACAAGAACTATGAAATAAAAACCTATTTTCTTAATTCTGATTTCACCCTGAGATTATACTGAAAAGGGAAAACATTTTTCAAATAAATTGTAAGTGCTGAAACAGAAAGAACAACGGACAGGAAGGCAAGCAAGAGAAGTCTGGCCACAGGCCTACTTTTATTATTAAACTGGAGGCACTCGCTCGAGCGGGTACTTGTCCTCTCAGCATCCATACTCACTCAGCTACGCACCTCGGCAAGTTTTCCTTTAGTGCCAAATTTGTATAAAATAATGAATGCACTTATACTAATATTAACTTCCTAAAATAGATTCAAAGGAATGATTTTATTTAATAAAAACGAAAATTCCTTAAAGTATTTATTGCTGAGATATGACAGGCACACTTCCTACGGGTGATCCGAACCAAATCCCGAATAGTCACAGCAACATTTCCTTCTCCCTCGATGTCCTTGGTTCTTAACCTTCCTAGTGATCATGTCTCAAAAACCGTAAGAAAACTAGGGATCTTTTCCTAAACAAAATGTACAACGTTAAAATGCTGTATATAATTTCAAGAGATTCACAGTCTTCTGAAGCTTTTTGGGCCAAGATACCCTGTTTTTGTTTTCCTTGTGTTTTTTCTCCCCCACAATGTTTTCCATGTAGATTATGGCCCAATGCAAATTTGCTTTATGCTTTTGACACAGCAGAATGCAAGTACCCAGAGATCTCTACCTAGCACTACTATCAAAACTTTAAGAAACGATAAAAAAAATAACAATAGTAGACATTTTACAAGATTTCAGAATCTGTTAAATTATACATACACAGAGAATGCAAGAAAACTATATATAAGCAATACATAGAAATTTAGTTGAAAAATGTATTAATCAAGAAGCTCTTGATGCAAATCCCAAAGAGATAATACTTATATTCTTACTTCTTTTTAAAAGTCTGAGATGGTATGATCTCATTAATTTAGCTAATAAGGATAACTCTGTGGGAGGCTTCCTTAATGCTGCTTTATTAGAGTTCTAAAGATCAAACTCCTCCTGAGGTAACTAGAGAAATATCTTTACAGTTATCATTCTCAGACCATCTTTAGTATATTTTTTAAATCCAAGACTCAGAGTCACATTGACTTAACTCCATCAAGAAAGCTAACATTTACAAATTTGAATACACCCCAGGTGTTCCTTTGCATTGCAAACAACCATTTGCTAGAACCGTAAAAGAATGTTGATGAGAATTTCAAGTTGCAAAGAAAACTGGCAATCATGTTTGAAGTATTATTTTAAAATTTATCCTCCTTCCTTGGATGGTGTGGCTCAGTGGATTGAGCGCCGGCCTGCAAACCGAAAGGTCGTTGATTCGATTCCCAGTCAGAGCTCATGCCTGGGTTGTGGGCCAGGTCGCTAGTTGGGGACCTGTGAGGGCCACCTAGTTGATGTTTCACACATTGATGTTTCTGTCTCCCCCTTCCCCTCTCTCTAAAAATAAATAAATAAAAGCTTTAAAATTCATTCTTCTAATGAAATCTTTTCACATGCAGTATTTCAAATGAAAACTTGGCTTGTCTAAAGTTAAAGAGTGATTTTTAATACACCATTTATATGCAAAATAATGTGAGTGTACCTTTAAAAGACAGGCAACTTTTAGCAATGTGTATTAACAAGCAATAGTAAAATGCTCTTCTTCCTCCTACAGGAGAATAGGAGAAATCATCTATGTGATAACTCTAAAAAGAAGGAGCAATAGAGAAGACTATGTACAGAAAGAGAAGGAAAATCAGGGTCAGGACACAAGGAAAGCCAGGAAGCTCATGTAAAACATGCTGCAAGGAAAGTATCTGGGAATCCCTAAGAGCGTTAGAAGCCACAGCAAAAGCCAGCTTATCCAATGACCTACTGCTCCTTCTATGGTTGAGGTTATTCCAGGAGTTCAGCTCAGCTACTCAAATCCACACAGTGTTTTGAAAATACTGAGTTCTCACTACTTTTGTTTCTTTCTTTTTGATTTTATTTATTTATTTTTAGAGAGATGGGAAGGGAAGGAGAGAGGGAGTGAAACATCAGTGTGTGGTTGCCTCTTGCGTGCCCCCCACTGGAGACCTGGCCTGCAACCCAGGCATGTGCCCTGACTGGGAATTGAAGCAGTGATCCTCTGGTTCACAGGCCAGTGCTCAATCCACTGAGCTACACCAGCCAGTGCTATTTTTCTTTATAAAATGGAAAATAGTTTATATAAGAATTGGAAGAAAAGCATGAGAAAACTCCCTGTATCCTGAATTTACTTCTTTCTGTTCTGGATCTGTTTATTTGCATCCTCTATTATTGTAGGCACTCAATATAGAAATAATTTGCTTACAGTTAAACAGGAAGAAGTCAAATTATGTATTTTCTAGTAGGACTTACACAACCTTAGTAGGCTGTAAGGATTCTTAGGGATCAGTCAGAACACAATGCTTCATTTCATCTATGAGGAAACTGGATTCCAATGGTACTAAGTAACTTGCTTAAAGTCATACACATAGTTATCAATATAATGAATAATGAAATTAATCAATGTTCTCAAAGTTATGTATATCATCTTCTCATTTAAGGATATCACAAGTATATAACCATTGCCATTATCATTTTCTTCACCAGCTACTATTCATTATGTTCAATACCATCTTTAATCTTACAAAAATCATGTAAGACATAGGTATTATCCCCATTTAAAAGTTAGGCAACTCAGCAGCCCATAGGTGGTGAGTGAGATGAATGACTCAGGTCAGAATTCAATTCATTTGATTCAAAGCCCATTAATTTTCCCATTGCACTTCATTACCTGCTCCAAAATTATAGCGTTTAATTTCTAAATATATCTGAATCTCAACCTCTAAGATCAATTATAAGACTATGCTTGAATTAAAACATTTTAACAATAAAAAACTCATTGCTTAATTTTCACTTATTCTTTCTGGTGTCAGCCATGTCTAATAAATTAAACGAGATACTGGCTACAAAACCACTTTGTAAACTGTAAAGTATAGATATTCAAACAAAAATCTGAGATGTCACTAGACATATAATCTGCAAATGTGAAAGAGAATGTGTTTGCCATGGAAAAATTGGGTAGACTGTCTCCCAAGGGATGGCATCTAATCTCTGATATTATGGTGTTGGCCTTTCAGTCACAGAAATCGAATTTTGTTACCATACTAGAAGACTCTCAAGACTAGACTCACATTAATAAAATTTACAAAGAATGATCTATAAAATCAGAATGTCAGTTTACTACTTACGAGAAAAAACTACAATGGAAAGTAGAATGCCCTAAGTCTGAAAAACCATTCAATGCATTCTCTCCCTGGAGACAACATTACATGGGAAGTCATAAATAACAGTCAGAAAGTTGCTTGGTGATCATTCAATTTAAACTAATGGAATGAGATGAATTATTTCATGGCCATAAATTAAACCAGATTGGTGGATTCCTTTCCCCAGTAAGAATGGTATTTTCAATGGGACCAGAGTACTTAACATCTTCTGACTAAAACTCTCTGTCATAAACAATGTTTCAGTCTTCTCAAGTAATTCCTTGGCCAAAAAAATTATAACACATTATTCCTTTAGATAAGTTCATACACTTCTACCAAACTACAGTAAAATCCTTCTAGTCCAGGAGCCATTTTGTTTTTTAAGGTAATTTTACATACAACTCTGCTTTGATAGAAAATACATACAGGGGTTAACAAATGTAGGTTTACAGTTTGAGTGCACGAAACAGAATTTATTCTTTTGAGTTAATAAAGCTCCTGTAGTAATCACAACCTACATATATTTTTCCATGCAAAAAACTGGAAACCTACTTTTGTCCACACCTGTATTTCACTGATAGAGTAACCAGTCTTATTCCTAAGTTCTTAAAGATGCCCAAAGTACTACTACTAGCTAACATTATAATTATAATAATAATAGCTAATATTTGGGTGATTATATACTCAATCCTATGCTAAATACTTTATGCATAATATCTCATTAATCTTTGTCACACTGTGTAAGGTAAGTATTAGTCTCATTTTATGAAGGAAAACAGTTTTCAGAGAGAATGTAAAATACCCAAGGTCACACAGCTGGTAAGCGGAAGAAATGAAATTCGAAACCATGTCTGTCTGATCCCAGAGCTCGTATTCTTCTTCACTATCGTGGTCTATAAAACGCTTCTATCATTGCTATCCTATTACTGGACTCCTAATACATGTATCCTGCATTTGAGGGACACATACATAAGTTCTTGAGAAAACTCTGCATATAAAATGGTTAAACCATTATATATATTTTTAAATAACATAAATGCAGATGCTGCTGCTAATACTGATTTACTCACTTATCATTTTTTAAGTGCCTACTGTGTGCCAGCACTTTTCCAGGAGCTGGAGATACAGCAGTAATATAAGCAATGTGTCTGAGCGCTGGAACTTATATTTGGTTGGGGTAAGGGGATGGAAAAAAAAAGGAGAGACAAAAAATAATAAACAAATATCAATATATTAGATAGTGTGAAGAAAAACAAAGCAAGTGAGGAGGATTAAGAGGGCAAAGGAAGAGGGAAGATGGTATTTTACAAAGTGAAGACAAGGAACGTCTCTGATAAGGCACCATCTGAAAGAGGGAAGGCAACAAGCTGAGTAGATAATGCGAAGGAGGCCAAGCCATGCGGAACGTTCACAGGCCCTGAGGGGAAGTGAGCTTGTGCAGAGAAGACTGAGAAGGCACTGAGGAATGTTCACAGTGGAGGTAAGAAGAACTGGTCATAGACGGCATATATTTGGAAGGTACTGCAGAATGACAGCATAAAAAAAGTTCTCAGTATAGACAACCAAATTATTTAAACGCACAATGTCTTTGTCATTATACAGCATCAAGCATTCTAAAGAATGAGGTAGAAACATAAGACGACTTACTTTACTGCTCAATGTATTTATTTCCCGTTCAGCTTTATGCAATTTACTGATTAAAATAGTATTTTGTTCATTGCTTGATTGTAGCTCTTTTTCCAAGCGTTCGGCCTGTAGTTTAACTGACTGTTTTTCACCCTTTAATCAAAACAAAATATTTTAAAATTGATTCCTAATTTTTTATAATTATATACAAATAAAGTACTATTTAAAATATGTGCAATCATACTATCCAAAATTATTCAAAATCTCAACAATACTAACATATTCCAAAGAAAATATAGTTTTCTCAAAGCATTTGGTAGGTTTCAAATGAAAGATGTGTGTCCCAAGAAATATGCAACAGAGGTATCTGGAACAGAGGTATCAAAAGCCACCAATGAAATAAATCTCTCATACTTCTCTTATGAATGCACTCCCTCGGTAACTATTTACTCTTATTGCTGACATAACTCAGACATACATTTTTGGGGTTCCAAATCCACAGCAGATATGAAAAAGCATACTGGAAGTAGAAGATAGGGTTCATTTATAATAGTAATAATTAAAAACTGAATCTAAAATCAATTGAGATTTTTTTAAAAAATGAGACATAAGAATTAAAAATCCTCAACTAATTTGTATCCTTTGGAAGTATGGGCAAAGAGCTCAATAGCTCTTAACCTCATCACTAGTAAATATTCTCAGTGAAGTCTGAAGTTGTCAACACGTTTCTGGTTGGTAATACTCATAGTACTCTCTAGTTAGGAAGGGAAAATTAAATGCTTTTAAAAAATATTTCTACTCAAAATACTTAAAATAAAAATGCCTGGCATTTAAAGCATAAGCTTCAGTTTTGTCACATCTCATTTCCCATGTATCTTAAATATCAGAGGTTATTTAAATAATTCAACTCCCCCACCCCCATTTTCCTCAAATATAAAATGATAGTTTCTAGGCACACTGATAGCCAAAAAAGTCACAGGTCAAAGATGAAAGAAATGCTTGCTGTCATTGCTTATTATCATTCATCTGATAAAATTAAATACAGGGCCTTTTGAAAATGTCACAAATGACCTCCCATCTTATGTCATCATTTAACTCGTCCTGAAAATAACCACTCGAACAGGCCTCACGGCAAGTCGCACACGGGGCCACGTGCGTATTCAGTTGCAGCCGTCCACTTACTCTGTCACCGGGTCATACACACAGGATGGAAGGGCGGCAACACAGCGGCCTCATTCCAAATTGCCTCCCATTAAAGACCAATTATACTAACAACTATAGTTCAGTACCAGTACACTCTATCAAAAGCTTCATCCAAAAAAAAAATATATATGACATCTTCCAATATACTCCTTGTACCAGTTTGCTGGATAGGAAAAAAAATCACTCTTTTGGATACAGGATTTTAATTACAAGCTAAGTGCCCACTAATTCCTTCCAAATCAAATCATTTCACAACTATCTGAATGAAAAAACAAAGCACTTGGACTGCGCAAAACAAATTGACACAAACTAGTGTATTTGCCACGTGTCAGACACTAAGAACTCAGAGGAGTAAGCACATCTGAAAAGATGGTGAAAGGGCCCAGAATATCTTGCCACTGTGGCATAAAAATTCTGTTGAGCCGAAAACATTTGGGAATCAACACATATTTAAAAAGAGGGGTTTTCCTCGACTCCTTTTATCTGCCTAAAAGCGGAGCCTTAGAAAAGAATTTAACTGTTATAAATCCTCTCCCCAGGGGCTTCATAAGCAGGGAAGACTGACTCCTATCATGAGAGACAGGAAGTCAGCATCAGAATAAGAAATCAGCTAAAAAGACATTTCACCAAACTGTCATGTTTCCAGTCTACTCTCCTAAAGGCCCATTTATCTTTTCTAAGAGCCCTTTCTTCCCTTCTCCGTTCCCTATTTAAGAAGGTATCTAGGTCCCAAATTCTAACTGCCTCTTTGGGACACATTTTTCTGTGAACCTCCATGTACACGTATGAATAAAAACCTATCTTTTCTCTAACTAATGTCTGTTGTCATTACTAATTCACAATCCCCAATCACGAACCTAAATGGATGAGGCGAAAGTGTTCCCTCTCCCACAATGGAAACTAAAAATTTCAATGGAGAATACCTCTCCAAGTATCAATCTGCCAGCTCTTACCTCTCTCTAATGAACTCAGGAAAATAATTCAGAAAAGCCTTACGCATTAGTAGCAAAGATGAATCTTATTCTCTGGCAAAAAGCTGTCACAGGTCCGTAAGTGTGGTAGTTCTGTTTAAACAGGACTTACGATTTTTAAGATCTTAAATTCCAGTATAAGGAAATAACTGTCTAGGAAGAAATTATTCTTTCTGGCTTGAGATGACTTTAGTCTCCAGAAACTCAAGTAAATTATTTTTGATTTTACATACTCTACTCTGTGGCATTACAAGAGTAACATCATTTAAGATAGGTGACTTGACTCCCAAAGAAGAAATAATCCCTTTTTTAAATGTGGCAGCATATCCATTGCTTATGAATCAATAGTTTTCTTCTATACAAAAAGAATATATATACTCTTGGGATTCCACAAATGTGTCAGCATTAGATTGGTGAGCATATAGTTATTCTCTAAAAATCAGAGGCTTGTCAACCACTTAAAAAAAAAGTATGCCATACTTTTTTTTCTGTTGGGAAGCAACTGAAACCTTACCTCCAGGGATCGGACTGTAGCCTGCATCTCAGCCAACTGCCGCGCCTGAATTCTTTGGACATTTTCTACCTGAGCGCCAGAATTCTCTTTTTCAGCCCTTAATTCTGCTACTTCAGCATCTAAACTTGTTATTTTCTGAATCAAATGGACTTTTTCTCGTGTAAGTTGCTCCACTCGTTTGCTGTCTCTTGTGGGATCAACACTAATCAGCTGACTATGTAGATCTTCCTTATCTTTCTCCAGTCTTGCAACCTAATAATAATTTGAAAGAAAACATACAACTTTAAATTATTGAATTTTTAGTCATGAACATGCATTATATATCAGTAAATTAAAATTTAAAGTTGTATAATGTAAAAAAGAAAGCATAGGTAGTGAAATGAAGTCCTAAGAAAAAATTCTAAAATGTCACATTCTTCGTTCTGACTCAGCGTGACTCAGATGTGAGGGCAAGTGCCTCGTCCTATTTTCCCTTTATTTCACCATGGTGTCCAGCATGGGGCTTCATCAGTTGCCAAACAAAATTAAAAATTATAAATAATACTATAAAAATAATGATTAAAATGTCGAGTATTTTAAAAACTGATCACAACATTACAGGGGCTTATACAAGACCAATATGTTGATTACTGCTCAGCTTTTCCTTATGTGATAGTAATTCTTGAACTATTGCTATGTTAATAAAATTATCTATTCCAAGGCAACTTAATTCACCAAAAAAAGCTATTTGTCCACATAAATAACTACGAATGTGACCGATGAGAATTTTTAAATGACACCTGAGAGTTTATTAAGGCCCTAGTTGCCATGACGGCATAGTTCCTCGCTCTCAGATTCATGACAGAACTGAAGATCTCTGCTCCAAGGCACTGGGAGAGTCGCTCGGGAACTCGTAGAGCAGAACCACCAGTGGTCTTCTCGCTCCTCCAGCCATCACTTCCAGATCCCATGCGCCTCCCAGTGAGTGGGTTTCAAACTGGTCCCTAACCTCTGAGGCACCTCGGAGGCGCCTCACCTCTGGGAATGAGGGGGCCACGTAGTGACAGTAAAACTCATTCTTTCCTTTCCTGATCTCCCAAACTGTGCATCCCTTACCACCACCACCACCAACCAAATCTTTGTTGTTAACCAGAGCTACTCTTTTTAGTCTCCTTTTATATATGAGGTTTCTTCAGATGACTCAACTTATAGAAAGGATTCCATTATGTAATAAAAAAAACTAGAAACCACGGCTCTAAATGCCACCAGGGTTTGTTTTGTAGCTAGAATGAGCTTAGAAGGCTCCCTCTAAGCCAAAAGGTCTTAAAGTAAAGCTCTGCAACCTTGGCAAAAGTGGCCCAAGAGACAACGGATTGCTCACATTGCTATATATGAATTGAAGAAGTGTGAGTGTTCTCATCTGTAAAACGAGAGGTTAGACTGGAGGCCCTCTAAGATCCTTTCAGTTTTAACATGTAGTGATTCCACTTTGGCTTTGGACATGCGGAATTAAAGATGTGAATGGGAAATTGAACTATCTAGCCAGCAAATTTTTTTTTCCAGAAAAATAAAATTTTCTTAGAAGGCAACTATACAATTCAGAATGAAGCCCTCAAAAGCCCAACTAATAAGTATCTCTCTCCTATTTTTCCTCCTACCTTTTACACATTATCCCTGGGGTTTGGTCCCTGACTACCTTTTTCCTCCATTTCTCTTAACTTTCGGCTATTTGTGTGACTGTGCAAGTCACTTTTTCACGTTAGCCTCAGTTAAAATGAAAGGCTTGGGCTGGGCCATTTAGCTTTTGCATAAGGTCACTCATCTAGGTCAGGAGTCAATGTACAACTGAGATTCAGACAACGGTGTCTTTACCGAGTACTTGAATGAGTGCTGAGCTGAACGAGCTACACATACAATTGTATTTACTAACAATAATTTCTCGTGTAGTCTTCCTATATGTGCAGGGTCAGAGAGCTAATGTTCTCGACCAGCGTGTTTCCTGTGTCACCACTTTCTCCAGGAGCTTGGAGGGGCTAAAGTGGTAGCTGAAACTATGGACTGAGCTGGCTAATGGCAGGGTCAGGATTATCGAATCACACATTTACAACTCCTAAACCAGAGCTCACTATCACATCATTCCGACAAAACCCGGTAATCACTGCCTTCTAATTTCTCTATTCATTTATTGTCATGAAACAAATATTTGCTGAGTATTTACTCTGTACCCAGCACTTCCTAGCATCCTTCCTAGCAGTAAGAACACATTAGAGAACCAAGCAGACAAGCAAAAAACCACAAAACCCGTGCTATCAAGAAGCTTGTATTCAATCACTGCTACGGCACCAAACTTGTCCCAGTCACCTGCGCACAGATCTCGGACACATCCTCGGTTCTTCCCTTCTCCTCCGCTCCCCATCAGATTCACACGTCATCTTCCTCGAATGGATTGCTGTGCTCGCAATCCTTTCTCTAAACTTACAAAAGGCTTTGTTTGAATTTCTCTTTCATGACATTTATCCAAATCTGCCTGTATTAGTTACCTCCATGCTTACTTTATTCGAGAATATAAAAGCTTACTTGGCAGGAAAAATTATGTATTAACCAATTTTACCTTTAAAAATTGTTGAAGTAGAGAAAACTGAACATAAACAGATCAGGAACTAGTATAATCACTGATCTTCTTTTTAAGAGATGGTAGCGCCATTCTAAATCTCCACGGCACCCAAAAGAAAAAGGCTGTGTATCTAACTGCTCCATCGGTCTTTGTTTTTATCATCTTTATAACGCAGCACAGAGAAATGGTTAAGAGTACAGGCACTGCCATCAAATGGCCTAATTTTTTTTCTTTCAGAATTTTAAAAATACTGTCTTTGGGCTTCTATTATTTCCAAATAGAAGTCTGTTGCTTTTCTTACCTTTGTTTTCTGTAAAAAATATTTTTTTCCTCAACTTTTTTAAAATTAACTTTTTATCTTTAGACAGTAGGAGGTCCGCATGCAGTTGTAAGGAATAACACAGAGAGATCTGGTGCCCCTATCACCCAGTTCCCCCTACTGGTTACATCGCCGCCCTCCATTTTCTAGAAAACATTGTGTGGAAATGTTTTTCATTTTTTTTAAATCACTTGGTAGAATTCTCCAGTGAAATAATCTTTTGGGGAATTATTAAATTACAAATTTAGTTTCCTTGATAGTTATATGACTATTTAAATTATCTTTTCATATGAGCAGTTATATAAGTACATGCCTATTTCATCTGTCAAATTTATTTCGGTAGAGTTGTTCACCTCTAGATAAGCTAATGAAATTACCTTATTACCCTTTTGATGTCTGTAAGGTCTCTAGTGATATTTGGTTTCATTCCTGATATATGTGATTTGTGTCTTCTATCTTTTTTGTCAGTCTAGCTAAAGATTTGTCAATTTATTAATCTCAAAGAAATAGCTCTTTATTTCCCTGATTTCCTTTACTGCTTTTGTTTTTCAATTTCAATTGGTTTCTGCTCTTATCTTTTTTATTTCCTACCCTCCACCAGCTTTGGGTTAATTTTGATCCTCTCTTCCTAGGTTCTTAAGGTGGAAACTTATTGATTTGATACTTCTTGTCTAATGAATGCATTTAGTGCTATAAATTTTCCTCTCAGCACTGCTTCAGGTGTGTCCCAGGTATTTTAATATGTTGTATTTTCATTTTCATTTGGGTCAATTTTTTTTTTGAAATTGTTCTTTCATTGAATTATGACTCATGAATTACTTGAAGTGTGTCATTTCATTTGAAGACTTCCCTGCTACCTTCCAGTTATTGATTTCTATTTTAATTCTATAGTGACTGATGAACTACTCTATGTAATTTCAATTTTTATAAATTTGTTGAGGTTTATTTTACGGCCCAGGATTATGACCTATCTTGGCATATGTTCAGGGACCACTTGAAAACATTGTATTTAGGTACTCTTATTAGGTGGAGTGTTCAGTACATGTTGACAGGATTCTTTTGGCTGATGGTGTTGTTCAGTTCTATATCCGTCCTAACTTTCTCACTGTTCTATCAATTTTTAAGAGAGGAATGTGAAGTCTCCACCAGTAATTGTGAATTTGTCTGTTTCTCCTTTTAGTTCTATCAGCTGTCACTTCATATTATTTTGTAGCTCTGGCTCATACACACCTAGTATTCATTGTCTTCTTGGAGGAGTGGTTTTTGTCATTACATACTGTCTACCTTTGGATTTTTCTTTGCTCTGAAGTCCACTTTATCTGTTATTAATATAGCCACTCGCTTTAATTTTTGCATGATGTATCATTTTCTATTCATTTACTAACTATAGTGTTGTATTTGAAGTTTCTTGGCATATAGTTGGGTCTTTTATTTTTAAAATCAACTCTGTAAATCTGTCTTTTAACTGGTATATTTAGACAATTTACATTTATTATGACTATTAATATGTTATGGCTTAAGGTTTTCTTTTTCTGTTTTATTTTTAAGTTTGTTTTCTTTATCCTGCCTTCCTTCCTGTGGGCCACTTGAACATTTTTTTAGGATTCCATTTTGATGTATCTATAATGTTCTGGATATCTTTTTGTATAGCTTTCTTGGTTGTTGCTGTAGGTATTACATTATATGTACATAAAATCATAGTCTGTTGGATTCGTATTGTCAGTTCCAGTAACAGAGAACTTTACTTCCCTCTACATCATTTTACACTTGTTCATAATATAATTATCTTAATTATTTCCACTCTATACATTTTCAAACATACTGGACAGTGTTTATAATTTTTGTTTCTAAAATCAAACAGAATTTAGAAAATTCACTCTTGAAAAGAAAGTCTACTATATATATCTCCATAGTTTTGGTTACTGTGCTCTTTTATCCTTTCTGATGTTTTGAGGTTCCGTGTACTTAGTTTTCTTTCTGTTTAGAGAATTTCCCTTAGACACTCTTTTGGATAGGTGTACTGGCAACAGATTCTCTTAGTTTTCCTTATTTTAAGAATGTCAATCTACCCTTCATTCCTGAAGGATACTTTTGCTGGATATAGAATCATGAGTTGATACTTTTCTTTCAGAACTGGATAATGTTGTCGCATGTCCCTCTAGCCTCCATGGTTTCTGATGAGAAATATCAATACCTGGGAATTGTTTTCCTCCTATAAGGAAGGTATCATTTCTTCCTTGCAGCTTTCAGTATCTTTTCCTATAGAGCTAAAGTCTGATGTCTCTTACTGGGGATTGCACTGGTTTTATCCTGTTTGATGTTCACTCACATTCTTGAATCTGTTATGGTGTGTCTACCAAAGTTGGGGGGGAGGGGTTCAGCCTTTTATTTCTTCAAGTATATTTTTTAGCACTGCCCTCTTTCTCTTTTCCTTTCTAGGACAAAAATCTTTGATCGTTTGTTATATTCCCACAGGGACCTGAGGCTACCCCTACTTATCTCTTTTTTTAATCTACTTTCTGTAGTTTGTTTACATTGGGTAATTTCTAATATACTATCTTCAAGCTCATTGATTCTTTCTATCCCCTCCATTGCTGCTGAGCCCAGCAACTGAGGCATTTTTGTTTCTTTTTTGAAGGGTTTTTTTGGTCATTGCATTGTTAGTTCTAAAAGTTTCATTTGGTTCTTCTTTATAATTTTCTATTTCTTTGCTGAGACTCTGTTTTTCCATTTGTTCCGAGCATGTTTTTTATTGTACACTGAAGCATTTTTACCATGGCTACGTTAGAATATTTGCCAGATAATTCTGTTATGTCAGTGTAAGCATCTATTGGTTGCCTTATTTCGTTTATTTAGTTTGAGATCTTCCAGGTTCTTGGTATGACAATGATTTTTTATTAAAATTTGGCCTTTTAGGGTATTGTATCACAGGAGACTCTTGATTCTTATTTAAAATTTCTGTCTTAGCAGTGGGTGGGCTTAGACCCAATTTTACTGCAGTATTTGGCTGGAGTAGAATTGCAATTACCTAAATTAACTAGGATACTAAGTTGTTCTTTTCCTAGTAACTTGCCTAGAGAGAACGGGCCTGTGTTGGGTATTTTTATCATCTGGGACAAATTGCTGCTTTCTTCAGCATCAACTCAGCAATTTGTGAGACAAAATTAAAAAAAAAAAAAAGATAAACAGGGAACATAGTACAGTTAGTCCTTACGTCCCAAGGCCCGTAGCTGGTATGCCTTTTCTCCATCTTTCAGCATCCTCGCATGCCTGTTCTATAAATAATGTTCAGTGTTTTTTGTCATACTTACCAGGAAGAACAGGGAAAAGTGCATCTACTCCATCTTCCTGGAAGTAGAAGTCTTCTGGTTGGCTTTTAACATTTTCTCTTTATCACTAGGCTTAAGTAATTTGAGTATTTGTGCCTTGGTGTAGTTTTCTTCATGTTTTCTATTCATGTGGCTCCTTGAGATTGGATCTGTGGTTTATAGTTCCCAGGAAATCTGAAAAATCTGACCATTATTTCATCTATTTTTTTTTCTGTTCTTTGCTCTCCTTTTAGAATTTCAGTGATCTGACGTCCCACTATGTGCTATAATCATTTTTTCCTGTACCTCTTATCTCTGTATTTCATCTTGGATAGTTTCTATTGCTGTTAACTTCAATGTAACTATTATCGTTTCTTCCACAGCATCTAATCCACTTCTAGTGAGTTTTTCATTTTGCTTGTACTTTTCATCACTAGGAACTTTCTCTGAAGTCTTTTCCATGGCCCTGACTAGTGTGGCTCAGTTGATTAGGTGTCATTCTGCAAAGCAAAAAGGTTGCCAATTTGGTCAGGGCACATGCCTAGGTTGCAGGTTTGGTCCCCAGTCAGGGCACATATGAGAGACAACCATCCAACGTTTCTCCCATCGATGTTTCTCTCCCTCTTCTCCCTCCATTCC
Source organism: Desmodus rotundus (assembly GCF_022682495.2). NCBI lineage: Eukaryota > Metazoa > Chordata > Mammalia > Chiroptera > Phyllostomidae > Desmodus > Desmodus rotundus. Next base: position 117,070,755 of record NC_071389.1, on the reverse strand, counting down.
CCTCTCTCTAAAAAAAAATAACAACAACAAAATAAAATTGTTTCCATTCCTCTCATCATGTTCAAGGATTCCCTTAACTTATTGGACATATGGAGTATATTTATATATGGTTTAATGACTGTCTACTAATTCAGTAATTTCTAGATTTGTTCCTTTTGATTGATCCTTTTTCTCTATTATGAAATACACTTTTCTGCTTCTTTGCATGCCCAGCCATTTTTTTTAAAAAGTCTTTATATTGTAGTTTTAGGTTCCCAGGAAAATTGAGCAGAAAGTGCAGAGAGTTCAATATATCCCTGTGTCCACACACACAGCCTCCCCTCCCATCACCATCTCACGCCAGAGTGGTACACTTGTTACAACTGATGAACCTATACTGACAGACCGTTAACATCCATAGTCCATAGTTCACATTAGAGTCCACTCTTGGTGTTGCATATCATATGGATTTTGATGATGTATATTGGCATGTATCTGCCATTATAGTATCACACTGAATAGTGTGTGCTCCACCTACTCATCCCTCCCTCCCTCCTATCCCCAGGGCAAACACTTCTCTTTTTAATGTCTCTATAGTTTTGCCTTTTCTAGAACATCATATAGTTGGCACCCTGCAATATATAGCCTTTTCAGACTGTTTCTTTCTCTTGGTAATTTGCACTTAAGGTTCCTCACATCTTTTCATGGTTTGATAGCTCACATCTTTTTGGTACTGAATAATCTTCCATTGTTAGGATGTACCACAGTTTACTTAATCATCCACTTACAGAAGGTCATTTTGGTTGCTTCCAAGTTTTTGCAGTTAGGAATAAAGCTGCTAGAAACACCTGTGTGTGGGCTGTTGTGCAAAGATAAGTGTTCAACTCTTTGGGGTAAATACCAAGGAGTACAATTGCTGGATTATATGGTAAGGCTATGTTTAGTTTTTTAAGAAACTGCCAAGCTGTGCTCTCAAGTTGCTGTATCATTTTTCACTTCCAAAGTCTGTTGTCCCACATCATCACCAGCATTTGGTATTGTCAGTGTTTGGGATTTGGGCCATTCTAACAGGTATGTATCTCATTGGTGTTTTAAATAGCAACACCCTATTCACACACGATGTTGAGCATCTCTGCTTATTTGCCATCTGTATATCTTCTTTGGTGAAGTGTCTTTTAAAGTCTTTGGCTCATTTTTAAATCAGGCTGTTTGTGTTCTTATTGTTGAGTTGCAGTTCTTTGTATATATTGGGCTATAGTTCTTTATCAGATATGTTTTTTTCAAGTATTTTCTCCCAGTCTATGGCTTGTCTTCTCATTCTCTTGACAGTGTCTTTCATAGAGCACAAGTTCTTAATTTTAATGGAGTCTAACTTATCAATTTCTTTCATGTATCATGTGTTTGCTATTGCATCTAAAATGTCATCAACAAACCCAAACTCATCTGTTTTTTTCCTGTGTTATCTTATAGGAGTTTGATAGTTTTGTACTTTACATTTAGGTCTAAGATTTATTTTGAACTAATTTTTGTGAAGCGTCTGTGTCCAGGTCCATTATTTTGCATGTACAGTTGTTTTAGCACCATTTGTTGAAAAGACTGTTTTTCTTCATTCTGCCTTTTCTCATTTGTCAAAGATCAGTTAATTATAGGCCTGACCAGTGTGGTTCAGTTGGCTGGGCGTTGTTCTGCAAAGCTAAATGTCACTGGTTGAATCTCTGGTCAGGGCACATGCCTGAGTTGCAGGTTTGGTTCCAAGTTGGGGCGCAAATGAGAAGCAATCAATTGATGGTTCTCTCCTTCCCTTTTTCCCCCTGTTCCCTCTTCTCTAAAAAAATAAGTAAATAAAATCTTCTAAAAAAAAGATGAGTTCACTATATTTGTGTAGGTCTATTGCTAGACTCTTTGATGTGCTCTAATTATCTATTTGTCTAGTCTTTCACCAACAGCATACTGTCTCAATTATCATAGCTTTATAGTTTAGTCCTGAAGTCAGATAGCGTCCGTCAGTCCCCTGACTTTGTTTTTCTCTAAGATTGCATTGGCTATTCTAGGTCTTTTGCCCATCTATATAAACTTCAGAATCAGTTTGTCAATATCCACAAAATACTCGCTGAGTTTTTCATTGGGGTTAGACTGAATCTATATTTTAAGTTGAGAAGAAGAGACACCTTGACATTTTTGAGTCTTCCTATCCAGGAACAGGAAATATCACTGCATTTATTTAGTTTTTCTTTGATTCATTCAATGAGTTTTGTAGTTCTCTTCATTTAGACATTGTGCATTTAAAAAATATCTTTTATATTTATTATGATAATTAGCACTATGATTAATGCTGTCAGGAACTAATAGTAATTCCATCTTGTTGAGTATTTACTATACGTCAGGCATTACAATAAACATTTTGCAAAAGGAGTTTCAAGTTTCCAGATCTTAGTTTTTAAAATCAAGTTAGTTTACCTTTTTATATTCCTACTTTTCTAAGTTTTCCCCTTTTCCCATATGTACTAGAACTGAACTTTCCAAATCAATAACAGAATACAAAAACATTTTGTTATTTATTTACACTAGAAGGTAACAGTTTACTCAGATTTAAAGTTCACATTTTAATCTGTTTTTGGAACTTACAATCTCTTTTTCCTTCATTCACTGTCTTAAAAAGAATTCTACTCAGACTGAACAAGAGAACAGAAATAACAGCATATGTCGCTTTCAGGCCCCGAGGGTTACCTTGGTCATGGGGGTGGTAAAAGAAAGATAACTGTGACAAATAAAAGAGCCAGAGCAGACAGCACCTGCAAGTGGGGCAGTCGCAACGCTGGGAGTCAGTGCAGGTGGGGAACGCAGGCACTGTGATCCCAGACACCCTCAAACCATTTAGAGTATCCACGTGCTGGTCTGACACTGAAAAGTCTAGTGTACTAAAATAAAGAACAGGACCGTACACTCAAGAAATTCGTGGACATATAATTTTAAATGAAATAAAAGCTAGCATTTATGGGATGCTTATTATGTGCTTGGTCCTTGCCTAAGCACTTCACATATTTTAACTCCATCAGGGAGGTACTGTGGTTAACACCATATGGTACTAGGGTTTTACAGACGAGGACAGTGATGCACGAGGGAGTTAAGTCAGCTCCCAACGTCACACTAAATGAACATTTAAAACATTCAAAAATTGTACATGTTAAAAGGTTTAGTTTTTGAGATATTCTAAACTGCATTCACAGTTTAATTTTAATTAATAAAATTTCACAAAACCCTTCTAAAAGGCTGCCAAAATCAATCACGGAGGTAATTTAATTTTAATTGCGGAGACTTTTGCCAATTGTGATGTGGTTCAAAGTGATCTGAGAGGGGTGCCAGTCAGAGAATTATGAATATTTTAGAGAAAGGAACCATGCAGGTGCAGAGCACCGTTCCAGAGAGAACTTCGGGACCTACCAGGACAGAAAGGAAGTGTTGTGAGAGGTTTCGTAAGATCCACTGACGTATGTGTCAGGGTGAGGACCGAATTAGAAGCGCAGTGCCAGGTGTGTGCTACCAGTGTGACACGGAAAACAAAACAGCATATGATAAGGGGAAACAGAGCGGCTCTCCTTCGTGCCACAGGAACTCTGGCTTCTCACCTGCCCCCTAGAAGCTAAGGTAGAGCTCTGTCGCTTTGAAGAGGATGACAGAGTCACCTCAGGGACCTGTCATTATTATTGCATCATTCTTGCAGTGCTCAATGCCCCCTCTCGGGATTTAATACTTGCACAATGAATTACACTTGCTTCTTTCACTCATTCAGTCCGCCAGAAAAATGACCTGTATCTGCTCTGTATTGCTCTTCATTACCGTTATTTGCAGAATAACATAAAGCTAGACTCTTAATAACATAATAAAAACAAAATAGCACCACTTTTGAATAATGACTATCTAGGCATTGAGAAATCATATTATCTTTTTCATAAGATAAAGATACCTTCTTTCATAAACATTAATTCAGAATATCATAAGGGAGATGTGAATTCCTGAAGTGTTTCTCAGGAAAACACTAACAAAATCTTCCTGAAGATTTCCCCTAAGAGCCAATACACTAAAGAATATTCAGTTATTTCTTTCACTTTATCTGTAGAAGTGAAAATGCACAAGTGTTGTATGAATCCTTACTTAATGAAAGAAAAACCAATTATTTCAGTACATCAAATTAATGTATTTATACCAGCTAAATTGTTTAGATTTGAGAATGGCAAGAGTAGGCTTTTCTTTGAAAGTTTTACTGCTGTTTCATGATCCACAATCATCTCACTAGGTTTTACTCTTATTGTGTATAGAAACTGGAGTATATTAAGATAAGTGATAAAATAAAATACTGAGTAATCCGCTAATTAATGTAGATCCTGCATAATTAATTGGAAAGTAGATGCAAAAGAACTTCGGTCTTATCAGAAAGTCTCACTTTTCTAGCCTCTACTAATTATGGCTTCGTAGCTAGCCCTTTATCTTCAGATTCCTAAGAATGCCGTAAGGCATCCCAGTTATGAAAGTAACTGACTTCTTAAAATTTTTAACAAATATCATTGGCCTTTCAGGGGTAAAAATAGACTAGCCATCAGATTTCAGATGCAGGTTTCATTCTTCACAAAAACAGTAATACCAAGAAACTGAAAAGATACAAATAATCACTATCAGATAAACAGCATTATTAGATTTTAAAAGGCAAACTATAAAATAAAGCACCATTATCCTTAATCTCAGTATTTACTCTTCAGTATACTAAATCTACATTTCAGACTGGAAATCTTTATTATTTCTATGTTCCACAATAAAAATTTTATACGCAGCTACCCTAAATCTGTTATAATTCCAGATTCAAACTCTTTCATCATCGCATGTAGTATGGATCGATTTATCTCTTGACACAATTATAGCTGCTGGCTGGCTCCTAATTAGCGTGGCAACTTCAAATCACTGGTTATTTCAGAGCGGGGATTGGGGTGCCTGATTTCTATTGTTAAAGTGGCCGCTGACTTTCTTTGAGACTTGGAGCCTTCGAGCAAGTCGCTTGCCTTGTGCTTCAGTGCCCTCATTTAAAATGGAGACACCGTCCCAACCGAAGTGAGGTCATATGTGAATAAAGCACTTAAAGCTGTACAGAGTTTTTAAATGCAAAAGACTATCATAAATACTTATAGTTTTCTGGTACTGTATTATTAACGAACTGGATTCAAAGTTCATACAGCTTCTTACGTAGCTAACAATCATGGAACACTGTTCACAAAAGTCAGCTTGATCCAACTAGTTATTAGCAATGGAAAGTGAGTGTATTTTAACTCTTGGTTCCAAAAAACAACAATGCAATAAATGTGTAACGCAGATGCACTTGTACATAAGATGTTTCACATAACTACAGACAACAATGTTTTTTACAAGTTCAAGTAGTATTACATTCATTACTTGACGATGCCAGGATAAAATTGGTATTTCTCTTCATCCTGAAAATTCATCTAAAAGCAACATAAAGAATGAGAAACACAAACCCCATTTTCGGAAATATTAGGAGACAAACCACAAAACGAGTAGAAAGGCTGCCGAAAGTACCAGAGACAGAGTAGGAGTGCACTTGTAGGCAGCAGAGAGAGGATGTTGTCGCAGATGTCAAAGAACAAAGCACAGCTCTCAAAGGTGACGGGCACAGCCTCAGGTATAAACCCTTTCTTTACACCAGTGGAAACGAGGTGCCTCAGGTATAAACCCTTTCTTTACACCAGTGGAAACGAGGTGCGTGGGCTGACAGCCAGAGCTCTCCTGGTTGTGGTAGGGTTCCAAGAAAGAGACGGAGACGCTGCTAAATAGGGAATCATATAAACAACTATATTTGCAAAGACAGAGAAGTCTTTCTCTGTGGCTATGGGAGTAAAGGGACTATCACCATTGACTTGGGCAAAATAAAGGCAGCAAAGGGCAGAAAAATCTAACAGCCAAAAAGAACATTCACGAGAAAAATAGTACTATAGGACAGATGGAAAGCACGACAAATACTTCACCATTAATTAATAAAAATAATTATGCCATCAACACTAACTTGGGATTTATAAGAAATATATAATCATAAAGTTTTATTGACTAGAAAGATAACAACTAACTACTATAGTCAATCACTCACCTCTAATTCATATTTTATTTTTTCTTCTTCTAAAATACGTGCAAATTCTTCTTTCTGGTGTTCGAATTCTGATTTGAGAAATGTATGTTCATAGCGAAGCTTATTATATTCAGCTCTATACTTTTCAACTTCCTAAATTAAAAGAAGACTGCAATTGATCACAAATTATAAATGAAATTCATATTTACCCCCAAAATTACTTTTGCAAATATAATTTTAAATTACATTATATGCAGAGCAATTATAAATGTAAAAAAATAAGCTTCACAGAAGTATAAATAAACCTTGGAAAAGTTCTGATAACAAGTATGCAGCACACAGAATTAGCACGTTCCTGAGAAGGCACTGACAAAGCCAATTAGCATTCAATTAACCTTACTTCCTCACTGGTTCTTATAACAATAAAAAAATGTACAAAAATGTATATAGCATGTCAAAAGGTTTGACCTCTGGACTTGATGAAATAATATTTAAGAACATAACAGCTTTCAAAATATAATAGATTAAAAATTAATTCAATGTTAAAACATAAAATACCCCTAAAAGTCAGGCAGAACGCATTCGAAGTACATAAAAGATTATTTTAATATTTAGTGCAATAACTTAAGGTTCAAATATTACATGATAGTTTAATGATAGTTTAACCCAATATATCAGTCTGAAGAACATAGGAAGCACCAACTTTCCCAACTAGCCAGGAACACATGCATTCCCTGGCATGCTCCACCTCCGTTTCCTGACACTATGAAAGTCGCTGGCAATCTGAATCTCATTCTAAATAACAGAACAGAAAGGAAGAGACACTATTTCAACATACATCAGGATACTAAGTCATAAGGAAGCCTCCTAAAACACTCAGCTCCCTAGAAATCTTCAGTCAAAAGATTTCTCTTCTAAGCCAGTTCACAAACCAAGGAAATGGGTTTTGTCATTTTAGTAGAGACATACTTTGTTTTGATATTTTTTAAATTTAATCTTTATTGCATTTTCCCCATTATCCTTTAGCTCCCTTGTATCCCCTCTCCCAGCAAACACCACACTGTTGCCCATGCCCGTGAGTCCTTTCTCCTTTTTGTTCTGAAATTTTAAAAACTGTTTTTACTTATCTCGATCACTTAGGTCTAAGTGGTTTTGTTCATATCCAAAAATTAAACCTACTCCCAAAGCTACAATGCTCTGATTATCCATTAGGAGAATATTCAAAAGACGATTTAAGCCAGTAAGCCACTTCTAAAGCAGGACCCGCAGTTATTTTAGGCAGTGGCAACATCGCCAGCCTACAGCTTTCCAGTGGGGTCCATTTCGAAGGGGACAATACTCATTTTATGTAGATGGCCCAGTATATCTGTTAAATAATGTAACATGTATAAAATACCTAGTATAGTACCTAACATATTTAATATCTAATATCTTTTCCTGTCACCTTTATTAAATATTTAGTCCTATTAAACCAAGATTCCATATAAGGAGATTAATCACAATCTGAAGGAAAACTGCATCAAATTTTTAGTTTTCTTAGATGGCATTAAATTCATTCTTTCATTCAACGAATATTAATTGAGCACCTACTGCAGGCTAGGGACTGTTTGAGGAACTTGGAATGTAACAGTGAGCAAAACAGATAAGGTTCCTCCCCTAATGCAGTTTACATTCCTAGATGTGGTAAAAAGACTATAAAAAAAATAAGCACAATGAATATTACACAGCATATCAGAAGATGGTAAGTACTAGAGAAAATAAGAATGTATAGGAGCATAAATGGGGATCCAAAGGGCTGAAGACTGATGGAAAAGGCAAGTTGGCATTTTAAGTGGGGGCAGGGTTTGGTCAAAATAGGCCTCACTGAGAAGGTGATATAGAGAGGCTGGCCCCAAGATATCTGGAAGGATAGTGTTCGAGGTAAAAGCAACAGCTAGAGCAAAGACTCTTAAATTGTACCATTTCTGGAATGCCAAAGCAGCATCAATGAGGCTAACGTGGATGGAGAAAAGAAAATCAGGGAGGTAATGGGGTCTGATCCTGTGCAGCCTTAAAGGCCGCTGTAAGGACTCTGGGTAAAAGGGTAGCCATTGCAGGGCTTTTAGGTAGGGAAATGATGCATTTCATCAAGCAAATTTTCACAGTCATATGAAGATAAATGCATAGTTCTTTCTGTATAAATTACTTACTTCATCCAGACTCCTAAAACGCTCTCTCATTGGAGTTTCTAATTCTTGTTGTATCTGGGCTCTTAACAATTCCAGGTTTTGTGTAGTTAATACCTAATGTGCAGAGAAATACAAACGATTCTATATATAAAATCACAAATATTGAAATCAAGAATTTGTCAAATTTCAGTCTCCTAATTATGACAATAAAATGCAAGTTGTAGAAATTTTACAACTTACCTAACTTTAGAGTAATCACTACATAAATAGGACCATTATCTGAAACAATAATTTAAGTCAATTTCAGGCTCTCAGAGATGCCAAAAATTCTATTAACATGAGGTAAAGACTCACTAATTATTATCATTGTGATTGTGAGAAATAACTCTCCCGGCAACTAAGGTTATCATGTTGGATACAATGGCTGATAGTCTATTTTCTAAAGCAAGCAAAATAAAGGTGTAATAATTTGGTATACCAGAGTATTCTTCAGATTTATTTTCAATCAGAAAGGCTGCTTTTTACTCTGATCGCCAGAACGAACTGGAAGGTTTCTTCCTGTTACACTCTTTATAAAACTCATCGTTGATAGAGAAATTCAATATTTTAGTAAGTTCCTTGACGGCACACACTGTCTTTATTCACCATGGTGTTCACAACACCTCACACTAAGGCCTGACACACAGACTTCACGCAATTATAATTTCTTGAATGAACAAATATTGGTTGTAAAAAAAAAAACCCCTAGTTTGCTCTTACATTAATTTCTGAAAACTAAGAATAATGTGTCATTTAATGCATTTATTCACCAATATTCCAAATTTCCAAACATTTCACTGAATGAATGCCAACTATGTACAAAGTATAAAGCATTGTGTAACATACTACTATCTATATAATATACTGTTTAAAATATCTAACATGCATTAACTTCTTTAATCCCTACCACAATACACAATGTAGCTACGTTATCATCCCCTTCTTTAAAAAACTGAAGCATAAAGTCTAACCTTCTAAGGATTACAGAAATTCACAGGAAGTGTTATATCTCTCCATAAGAAGTTCAAAAGCGTACTAAACATTTTTGTACCTTGCTTATTCATTGAAAGTTTTTAAGTTTAAAAATGGCATCCCCATGTATACATTTTAGGAAGAAGTCAGATGGATCAAAAGCTTTGGTGGGAAGAGAATTGCTGGCTGGGGGTAAAAAGAGGCAGTGAATGGGGTTAGAGAAACCAAATAGAAAGCTCTTGCTAAAATCTGGTTTATTACATCAATAATCTGGATGACAGCATCAAGAGTTCAAAATAAGGAGAGGTAATTAAAAAAAAAGATAAACAGGTAAACCTTATTTTATCTGGTTTCAAACAAACCAACTTCAAAAATAAACAAATAAGCGAAGCTGCAGGAAATCTCAACAAAGATATAACAATATTATTCCGCCCTAGCCCGGTGGCTCAGCTGCTTGAAGCTCATCCCATACACCAAAAGGCTGCAGGTTCAATCCCTGGATGGGGTGCAAACAGGAGGCAACGGATCAATGTTTCTCTCTTACATCAATGTCTCTCTCTCTCTGCACCCCCTTTCCTCTCTAAAATCAATAAACATATACTATGGTGAGGATTAAAAAAAGAAAGTAAGAAATATTATTCCTTAAGTACTTTTAGGTATGATGACGCTATTGTGGACAATGCTTTTAAGAGGAATTGCCTTGTATTTATGACCAAACAGAAAGAGTGTGTCTACCCGCACTAGCAGAGCCAAACGCTAAACACCAGAATTGCAGTGGAGAAAAGACTGGCTACTGGCCCCACCCAGAAGAACAGGAAGCTAATGCTCCAAAGCCCAAACTTCTTGATAGTTTACAGACAGTTTTATAAAGTAAAAATCACAGGTCATCATGAGTAAGGGGCTCGGGGCCACTGGTCTTGTTGGTAACTGTTCAAGAGTGAGATGAGGGCAGTACATCCTTATTCTAGGTCTTGGTAGACTTCCAGACTGGCTTATTCTAGGTCTTTCAGCCTGGCTTCATGAGAATGTGGCCAGGGGATTGTTGAGCTTCAGGGATCAGGAGCTAAATTATAACTTAGCCATGATGTTAGCTTTAGCTTAACAAAAACCCCTATCTTGTGACCCTGATCAAGGCAGTCACTGTTTCTGACTGCATCGAGGGGTTAATGAATAGTAAGGGAAAGGGCTGAGGCTTACAGGGCTGTTAAAAAACTGAATGGGCTGGGGCTACACATATGCTACATACTGGGTGGATGAAAAAGTTCCTTTGGCTTTTTCCATAAGATGGTTCTAGTAGCGCTTAGTATTCATTCAAAACAATTTTATTAGATTATATTGTGACAGCTGTCATATCAGTGTGCAAAAAAACTTACAAAAATTGGTAAATTTTTGTGTAGTCACTGTAACATTGAAGATGGAAGAAAATACACACATTTTTGGCATATTGTGCTGTATTATTCCAAAAAAGGTAAAAACCAACTGAAATGCAAAAAAAAAAATTTGTGCAGTGTATGGAGAAGGTGCTGTGACTGTGTGAACTTCTCAAAAGTGATTGCGAAGTTTTTTATCTTGCTGGACAATGCTCCACGGTTGGGTAGAGCAGCTGAAGTTGATACCAGTCAAACTGAGACACTGAGAACAATTGATGTTATATCACACAGAAGATAGCCAATATACTCAAAATACCCAAATTAATAAAGTTACTGAACACAAAAAATTGCCTTTATTTTTATGGAAAAAACTAAACAGACTTTTTGGCCAATACATTAAATCAGGACCCTTGGTTTCAGTTGGTCATTAGCTTTGTGGTCAGAAAAACATCTTAAAAATGCAAGTTACTTGGTTATCGCAATGTGCAGAAGTAAAAGCTATGTATCTTGTAACTCATACTTACTGTACGCTATTCTTATTTCTGCTCTCTTGGTTATTTATCTCCCACAAGACCTGCCCCGCAGTCTAGCACACCTTATGCTAAACAACTTCTATAATGGTTAACAAGGTGCTAAACGACTTCTGTCTTATGACTGTCAGTCCAATGTAGCATACAAACTATTTAAAAAAATTTTTAATTTAATCTTTATTGCACCTTTTCCATTACCATTTAGTGTTCTTATAGAAGTGAGAAATATTGTTACTTAAGTACTTTTAGGCATGGTGATGCTATTGCGGGCAATGCTTTTGAAAGAGGAATCACCACACTGTTGTCCATGTCCATGAGTTGGTTTTCCTTTTTGCTCAATCGCTACACCCCCTAACCTCCCTCCCCCTCTAGCTGTCTTCTGTTCTCCATCTATGAGTCTGTTTCTCTTTTTGCTTGTTAGTTTAGCTTGTTCATTAGATTCCACACATGAAATTATATGGTATTTTTCTTTCGCTGACTGGCTTACTTCACTTAGTATAATGTTCTCCAGGTCCACTCATACTGTTGCAAAGGATAAAATTTTCTTCCTTTTTTACACCTGGGTAGAATTACAATGTGTAAAAGTCCCATAGTTGTTTTATCCACTGATCTATTGATGGACACTTGGGCCGCTTCCATATCTTGGCGACTGTAAATAACACTGAAATGAACATAGGGTGCTTATGTTCTTTCAAATTACTGTTTTGGGTTCCTTAGGATATATTCCCATAAGTGGGATCACTGGGTCAAAAGTCAGATCCATTTTTAATTTTTTAAGGCATCTCCATACTGCTTTCCAAAGGGGCTGCACCAGTCTGCATTCCCACCAACAGTGCAAATGGGTTCCCCTTTCTCCACATCCTGGCCAGCACTTGTTTGTTGATTTACTGATGATGGCCATTCTAACAGGTGTGAGGTGGTATCTCATTGTGGTTTTCATTTGCATGTCTGTGATTAGTGACGTTGAGCATCTTTTCATGTGTCTGTTGGCCATCTGTATGTCCTCTTTAGAGAAGTGTGTATTCAGGTTCTTTGCCCATATTTCAGTCAGGTTGTTTGTTTTTTTCTCGCTCAGTTTTGTAAGTACTTTATAAATTTTGGGTACTAACCCCTTATCAGATATAACAGTAAATATGTCCTCCCATTCTGTGGGTTGTCTTTTTATTTTGTTGATAATTTCCTTTACTGTGCAAAAACTTTTTAGTTTGATGTAGTCCCATTTGTTTATTTTTCCCTTTGTTTCCCTTGCCTGAGGAGATACACCTGAAAAAAAATTTCTACAAGCAATATCTGAAATTTTCCTACCTATTTTCTTCTAGGATTTTTATGGTTTGGGTCTATCATTCAAGTCTTTGATTCATTTTGAATTTATTCTTGTGTGTGGTATAAGAAAGTGGTCTAGTTTCACTTTTCTGCAAGTATGTGTCCAAATCCCAAAACCACTTACTGAATAAACTACCTTTAGTCCACTGTATGTGCTTGCTTCCTCTGTTGAATATTGATGAACCGTAACAGTGTGGGCTTATTTCTAGGCTCTGTATTCTGTTCCATTGATCTGTGTGTCTGTTTTTATGCCAATACCAGGCTGTTTTGATTACTATGGCCTTATAGTATAGTTTGATATTAGGTAGCGTGATTCCTCAAACTTTGTTCTTCCTTCTCAGGATAGCTGTTGCTATGTGGGGCCTTTTGTGGTTCCATATAAATTTTTGAAATACTTGTCCTAGTTCTGTGAAATTCATCATTGGAATCTTGATAGGAATTGCATTCAATCTACAGATTGCTATGGGTAATATGGACATTTCAATGATGTCAATTCTTCCTATCCATGAACATGGTATGTGCTTCCACTTATGTGTATCTTCTTCAATTTCTTTCCTTAGTGTCATAATTATCCAAGTACAGGTCTTTTACATCCTTGGTTAGGTTTATTCCTAGGTATTTCATTCTTTTTGAAGCAATTGTGAATGAGACTATTTTCTTAATTTCCTTTTCTGTTAGTTTGTTATTGGCATATAAAAATGCAAGTTTGATTTCTGCATATTAATTTCCTATACTGCTACTTGGCTGAATTCATTTATCAGGTCTAGTAGTTTCTTGGTGCAATCTTGAGGTTCTCTGTGTACAGTGTCATGTCATTGGCAAATAAAGAGTTCTACTTCTTCCATTCCAATTTGAATGCCTTTTATTTCTTCTTCTAGTCTGATTGCTGTGGCTAGGACTTCCAGTACTATGTTTAATGAGAGAGGTGAAAGTGGACACCCCTGTCTTGTTCTGGATCTTAAGGGGAACACTTATTTTTTAAACATTGAGTATGATGCTGGCAGTGGATTTGCCATATATGGGCTTTATTATGTTTAGGTATATTCCCTCTATTCCCACTTTGCTCACAATTTTGACCATAAATTGGTGCTGGATTTTATCAGAAGCTTTTTCTGCATCTATTGATACAATCATATGGCTTTTATCCTTCATTTTGTTTATGTGGTGAATAACATTATTGATTTGCAAATGTATGAACCTTACATTCCTGGAATAAATACCACTTGATCAGGGTATATGATCTTTTTGATGCATAGCTATATTCAGTTTGCTAATATTTTGTTGAGTATTTTAGCATCTATGTTCACCAGGAATATTGGCTTATAATTTTCATTCTTTATAGTGTCATTATCTGGTTTTGGAATTAGGATAATGCTGGCCTCATAAAAGGAGTTTGGGAGCCTTCTCTCCTCTTGAATTTTATATAGTTTGAGAGGGATAGGTGGTAGTTCTCGGAATGTTTGGTAAAATTCACCTGTGAAGCCATCTGATCCAGGGCTTTCGATTGTTGGGAGATTTTTTATTACTGCTTAAATTTCTTAGGTATAATCTGGCTATTCAGATTTCTGATTTTTCCTGATTTAGTTTTAGAAGATTGTATGTTTCTAGGAATTTATTCATTTCATCCAGGTTGTCCAGTTTGTTAGCTCATAATATTTTCTTACTGTCCTTTGTATTTCTTTGCTGTCAGTAGTTACTTCTCCTCTTTCATTTCTGATTTCATTTATTTGGGTCCTTTCTTTTTTTTCTTGATAATTCTGGTTAAAGGTTTGTCAATCTTGTATATCTTTTCAAAGAACCAGCTCTTGGATTCACTGACCTTTTGTATCATTTTTTAGACTCTATTTCATTTATTTCTGCTTTGATATTTATAATACCCTTCCTTCTACTCACTTTGGGCTTTGTTTGTTGTTCTTTTTCAGGTTCCTAATAGTGTGAAGTTAGATTGTTTATTTGAGATTTTTCTTTTTCTTTTTCTTTTTCTTCTTCTTCTTCTTCTTCTTCTTCTTCTTTTTTTTTTTTTTTTTTTTTTGGAGATAGGTCTGTAATGCTATGAATTTCCCTCTTTGGACTGCTTTTCCGGTGTCCCACAGATTTTGGATTACTGTGTCCTCATTTTCATTTGTTTCAAGGTGTCTTTTGATTTCTTCCTTGATCTCCTTGTTAACCTACGCATTGTTTAATAACATGGTATTAGCTTCCATGTCTTTGCATGTTTTTCAGTGTTCTTGTGATTGATTTCCAGTTTCATAACATTATGGTCAGAGAAGATGCTTGATATGATTTCAATCTTCTTAAATTTACTGAAACTTATTTTGTGTCCTAACATGTGGTCTATCCTAGAACATGTTCCATGTGCCCTTGAAATGTATATTCTGCTTCTTTGGAGTGAAATGCTCTGAAGATATCAATTAAGTCCATTTGATCTAGTGTGCCATTTAAGGCTGCTCTCTCCTTGTTGATTTTCTGCCTGGAAGATCTATCCATTGAAGTAAATGGGGTGTTAAAATCCCCGACTATGACTGTATTTCTGTTGGCCTCTCCCTTTATGTCCATCAAGGTTTGCTTTACATATTTAGATGTTCCTATGTTGGGTCATAAAGGTTTACTAGGGTTATATTGTCTTGTTGGATTGTTCCCTTTATCATTATGCATTATCCTTTTTTGTCTCCTAATATCACCTTCATTTTAAAGTCTATTTTGTCAGATATGAGGACTGCTTTCCCAGCTTTGTCTTCTTTTCCATTTACATGAAATATTCTTCCAACCCATTACTTTTATTTTATTTTTTTACCTGTTGTTCAAGTACAGTTGACTCCATTTTCCTGCCACGGTTTCCCCCATTCCACCCATCCCACCTCCCACCCTCCTTTGGCTTTGACCATGGGTCCTTTATACATGTTCCTTGATAACCCTTTCCATTCTTTTCCCCATTATCCCCCTCCTACCTCCCCTCTGGTTACTGTCAGTTTGTTCTTTATTTCAATGTCTCTGGTTATATTTTGCTTGCTTGTTTGTTTTGTTGATTAGGTTCCACTTATAGGTGAGATCACATGGTATTTGTCTTTCCCTGCCTGGCTTACTTCACTCAGTATAATGCTCTTCAGTTCCATCCCTGTTGTCATGAACGGTAGGAGCTCCTTCTTTCTTTCTGCTGCATAGTATTCCACTGCATAAATGCACCAGTTTTTGATCCACTCATTTACTGATGGGCAACTAGGTTGTTTCCAGCACTTGGCTATTGTAAATTGTGCTGCTATGAATTGTAATGCATAGGTTATTTTGAGTTTGTGTTTCGAGATTCTTAGGGTATAATACCAGCAGTGGTATTGCTGGGTCAAAAGGCAGTTTCAGTTTTTGTTTTTTGAGGAAATTCCATATGGTTTTCTACAGTGGCTACAATAGTCTACATTCCCAACAACAGTGCAAAAAGAGTTCCCCTTTCTTCACATCCTCACCACCACTCGTTATTTGTTAATTTACTGATGATAATAGCCATTCTGACAGGTGTGAGATATCTTACTGTGGTTTTAATTTGCATTCTCTGATATTTAGTGGCATTGAGCATCTTTTCATATGTCTACTGGCCATGTGTATGTCCTTTTTGGAGAAGTGGCTATTCAGGTCCATTGCCCATGTTTTAATTGGGTTGTTTGTTTTCTTGGTGTTGAGTTACTTTTATTCTGTGTGTCTCTATCGATCTGAGATGGGTCCCTTGGAGTCAGCATATATATGGTTCTTTTCTTATCCATTCAGTTACCCTCTGTCTTTTGGTCAAAGCATTTAAGCCATTTACATTTAAGGTGATTATTGATGGACACACATGTAGTGCCATTTTATTGTTAGACTGTTTTCTAATGTTTTTTCTTTCTTTCTCTTCTTCTTCTTCCTCTTAAAGCAAGCCCATTAACATTTGTTGCAATACTGATTTGATGTTAACTCCTTTAACTTTTTCTTGTATAGGAAGCTCCTTATTTCTCCTTCGATTTTATTTCTTACTTACATTTTATTGATTATGTTGTTACAGTTGTCCTGCTTATTACCCCTTTGCTCAATTCCAGCCAGTACCCCCCACTCCCTCAGGCAATCCGCCCACCTTATTCATGTCCACATACCATGCATGTAATTTCTTTGGCTACTCCCTTTTCTATACTGTACTTTACACCCCCATGGGTATTCTATAACTACCTATTTGTACTTCTTAATCCCCTCATCTCTCACCCATTCTCCCACACTCCCCTACCTCATTATCTTTAACTTTTGGCATTTTAATTATGATATATCTTGTGGTAGGCCTTGTTGTGGCTATTTTGTTTGGAACATTCTGTACTTCCTGGACTAGCATGTCTATTTCCTTCACCAAATTAGGGAGGTTTCCTTTCATTATTTTTTCAAATAGATTTCTAATTTCTTGTTCTTTCTGTTCTCCTTCTGGCATCTTTATGTAGTGAATGTTGGATTTCTTAAAGCTGTCCCACAGGTTGCTTATACTATCCTCGTTTTTTTTGGGGGGGGGTTCTCTTTTCTTTTTGCTGTCCTGATTGGTTGTTTTTTTTTCTTCCTTATGTTCCAAATCATTCGTTTGATTCTTGGCTTCATCCACTCCACTGTCGTTTCCCTGTAAATTGTTCTTTATTTCAGTTAGTGTAACCTTCATTTCTGACTGGATCTTTTTCATGCTGTTGATGTCCTCACTAAGTTCCTTGAGCATCCTTATAACCAGTGTTTTGAACTCTGCACCTGATTGCTTATCTCCACTTTGTTTAGCTCTTTTTCTGGAGTTTTGATGTGTCCTTTCATTTCAGCCATGTTTCTTTGTCTCCTTATTTTGACAGCCTCCCTGTGTTTGTTTCTAACTATTAGGTAGAGATGCTTTGACTCTGCATCTTGGTGACATGGCCTAATGTAGTAGGTGTCCTGTAGGGTCCAGTGGCACAGCCTCCCCTATCACCCAAGCTGGGTACTTGAGGTGTACCCTTCGTGTGGGTTGAGTATACTCTCCTCTTGTAGATGAGCCTTGGTTGCTGCTGGGAGGTCAATGGGAGCTTGGGGCTTACTTGGGGCTGTCAGCTGCAAGAATTGGCTGTTACCCTTACCAACACCTCCACCTTCTGTGGAGGATCAGCTGTGCAGGGGCAGAGTGGTGGTGTTCCAATGTGGTCTGTAGCTGTCTACTATATGTGCTGGCCCTGGGGTTTCCCAAATGGTGTAGGCCAAGAGCAGCCCTCACCTGTGTTTTGGACAGGGCCACCCTGCCTGATCTATAAAGCAATCTGAGATGGCTGCTACTTGTGCTGAGCTTGGAGATTCCCACATAAAGCCAAGCTGTGAATCTAGGCTGCTAGTTCTGGGCCGGGGCTCAATGAAGCCAGCTGCTGCTTGTTTGAGAGGATTAGGAAGTTCTGAAGCATGAGCCAAGACCAGTCATTCATATGGAAAAGCAGCTTGGGTTGGCCTGTAAATTGGGTGGGGCAGAGTCTCTGAGGATCTCCAAGGCAGCTCAAACAGTGATAGCCAGATTGATGGAATCTTAGATATAGCACCAGTCTGTGAGCTCTGTGGAGGGAGGGTCCAGAAAAGAGACAATCACTTCTGCTCACCTTGATATCAGACACCTCGGCCTCCCCTTGTATGCCACTGGTGACCCTCAAGCTGCCAACCCCATGCCAGAGCCCAGAGGGAGTGAGTTTGAGTAGGTGATACAATGTGTGGGTTCTTTAAGGGAATTACTTGGGGATCCAGTAGTTTTTCCCACCGACATAATCCCTGCTGGTTTTGCAGCAAGTTGTGGGGACTTACCTTCCTGCCACTGGAACCCTGGGTGGGGGTGCCTGGTGTGTGGCTGGGACTCCTTGCTCTAAAGATATCCCTCCTGAATTTTTATCCACTATGTGTGGGTGTCGGACCAGCTCATTCGTCATCTGTGCCCCTCCTACCAGTCTGGATAGATGTGGTTCCTTTAATTCTGTAGTTGTCAGACTTCCATTCTGTTGGTTCTGAGCAAGAGCTGTTCTATATTTTAGTTGTAATTTTTTTTGTGGTTGTGTAAAGATGTGAGCCATGTCTGCCTATGCCACCATCTTGACTAGCAGTCCTCTCCTTTGATTTTAAATGATAGCCTTGCTAAGTAAAGTAGCCTTGGTTGTAGGTCCTTGATTTTCATTACTTTGAATATTTCACACCACTCCCTTCTGGCCTGGAATGTTTCTGTTGAGCAATCAGATGACAGTCTAATTGGTGCTTCCTTGTAGGTAACTCCGTGCTTTTCTCTTGTGGTTTTTAGGATTCTCTCCTTGTCTTAATCCTTGTCATTTTAATTATGATGTGTCTTGGTATAGGCCTCTTTGGGTCCAACTTGTTTGGGACTCTCTTGAGTTTCTTGGACTTGTGTGATTTTTTCCTTCACCAGATTAGGGAATTTTTCAGTCATTATTTCTTCAAATAGGTTCTTGATCCCCCATTCCGTCTCTTCTGATATTCCAATGATACGGACGTTGTTATGCTTCGTGGTGTCCAAGATGTTTCTTATGCTCCCCTCATTTTTTTAATTCTTTTTTCCTTTTGCTGCTTTGCCTGGGTGTTTTTCTCTACCTTGCTTTACAAAACACTAATTCTATCCTCTGCTTCATCTAACCCACTGTTCATTCCTTCCAATGTATTATTTATTCAGATATTGCATTCTGACTGGTCCTTTTTTATGGTTTCTGTCTTTTTTCATGCTGTTGAGCATCCTTATAATCATTACTCTAAACTCTCTAGCTGATGAATTGTTTGCGTCTATTTCATCTAGTTCTTCTTGAAAATTCACTTGTTCCTTCATCTGGGGTCTGTTTCTTTGTCTTCCCATTTTGGATGCTTTGTATTTTCCACCTTAGTTGTTAAACCAATCAGTCATTAAACTAATCAGCTGTTAATATAATCAAGTTGTAATCAGCAGCCTGGCTTAAGCACCACAGGGAGGGACAGAGAAATTCCTGTGGGCAGGGGTATTGCCTCCCCTCAGTCAAATGTCATTCAGAGAGGAGTGCTCTGCCTGTGAGAGATGACTCTTCAGTATGGGGAATGACTCAGCACAGGGATCGTGGTGGATGTATCTTTAGTTTTCTCCCCAGAGCCACCAACCCCAGACTCTCCTCTAGGGTCTTTAGTCTACTCTGCCCTCCCTTTTCCCATACTCACGGTAAGTGGCTGCAAATAAAATTTTGTGCTTTGGCCTTTAAGAGGCTCTCTTCATCTCCAGCTGTCTCTCCCTGTCAGACAGAAACCCTCTGCTTTTCACAGCTGGATATTATCTGGGTTCCTTTCCAGCTCTGATGCTATAGGCTGGGGAGCCCAGCTTGTGGTTTAGACCCCACACTTCTCACGGGGAAACCCCCCCGACCACTGAAATATCCCTCTGGCACTTCAGCTGCTGCCTGTGGGAGCCCAGCCCACCCTCTCGTGTCTCCTCCACACTCCCTACCAGTCACGTTGTTCCGAAGTGGTTTCTCCTGTCTGTCCATAGTTATTAGACTTCTCTCCAGCTAGTTTTCAGATGGTTATTCTGGATGATTTCTCTACAGTTTAGTTGTAATTCCTTATAGGTCCTGGGAGGAGGTTAGTTCCACTTACTCCTCCACCATCTTGGATCCAATCAAATTAAAGATATTTTTTGAGGTGCCGTAACTTCTAGGCTTTACATATACTAAACTATTGAAGATTGAAGCAATATGATTTGCTTCAAAATATGAGGGGGACCCATAAAATGGAATTTATAAAAAATTATGTATTTATTCTTACTCATTTAAACTTCAGTCACCTTCAAAGTACTGCCCATTTGATGCAAACCTATAGAGATATTTTTTCTACCACTCAAACCAGTTTTTGAACTCGTCAATTTTCATGTCTTTTAGTGCTTCTGCCATTTTTTGTTTCACCTCCTCCACATCATCAAAATATTTCCCTTTGAGGACTTTTTTCCATCCAGGGAAACAAACAAACAAAAAGCTTGTGGTGAGATCAGGTGAATGAGGGGGTGGGACTTGGGATCATACCTTTTTTGGTCAAAAGCTCCTGAATACTCCATACATCATGTGAACTTAATGGCAGATTATATAATGCAGAAGAAAATATCGGCAAACCTGAATATGACACAGAAACTATCCAAAGTGAAACAAGACAAAGAAGGTTAAAAATAAAAAGAGAGAACATCTGTGCACTATAGAAGAAATTTAAGTGCTTAATGTTAGAATCCCAAAAGGAGATGAAAGAGGAGGAAAAAAAATATTTTGAGATGTCAAACTTTTTTCTAAATGATAAAAACTATAAACCCACAGACCCACAATCCCTAGAAAGATGAAGAAAAGTACAATGGCATATTAATCAAATTGCTCAAATCAGTAGTAAAGAGAAAATCTTAAGAGCAGCCCAGGTGGAAAGGGAAACTGCATACACAGAACAAAGTTAAGGATAACAGCACATATCTTACATGAAACAACGTAAAAGAGAAGACAGTAGAACAACTTCTTTAAAGGACTGGGGAAGGGGAACTATCTATCAACATAGAATTCAATATTCAGCAAAATATCTTTAAAATACTTTTCACATATATAAAAGATGAAAAAACTTCTCACTAGTAGATCTGCACTATAAAAAAATGTTAATGAATATCCTTAAAACAGGAGGAACGGGATCTATACAGAGAAGTAAAGAACACTGGAATTGGTAACTGCATGGGGGTCTTATGATCCATGAGATCTCCAAAAAGGTGTGGGGGAAAGGCAGACAACTGTACTTCAACAATAAAATAAAAAGAAATGAAAAAATAAAAATAAAAAAGGGTCCCTATAACATTTTTTCTTTATGATCTAAAAATCCTATTAAAAACAAGCACACACATAAAAAAACCTATCTTACTTCCCTCCCCCTCTCTCAAAGCACACATATGCCAGAGACACAGAATTAGAGGAGTTTCCTCATGTGATTTTAGAAGGAAATCATCCTGTGTCTGAGATGCCCAGTGGAATACTGCCGCTGCATGTCTCAGAAGCAACTTCCGAGAATGTTTATCAAACAGTCTGTGTGGCATTACCTACGTTAAATCTATAAAAACAAATTTGTAACACTCCAATGCTTGTCATATTAGTAATATAGAATAGGGTAACATTTTCCAAAGAATGTTTTGATTTAAGAGGGCAAATATTGCTGTGTCAGATATTCTTAACAAATTAATGACTTAAACTGAGTAATAAATTTTGCTCTGAGCTTCTGAGCAGCCAAATAAAATGATAAACTTACTAAGTTACATAGTTTTCACTGACTGGCACAAAGAAACCACATAAATTTCTGGTAATTTTTCACAATTTTTATCAGAAATATATCAAATGACTCCCACATTTTTAAAAAACTTTTGCTACCATGTTTCATAATAGCAATGTAATAATAGCTAACATGCTCTAACCATTTACTACATCAAAGCATCAGACTAACAGTTTCTATGAACTGTCTTATTTCATCTTTAAAATCACTCTATGAGCCAGGCACTATTACTACTCTCATTCATTACAGCTACACATGACCCAGATAATCTTTAAATGAATGTGTTTTATATCATTTTTCTATAAAAGCCAAAAGGATATTAAATCAACTCAGAAAAGGTATTTTGCAGGTAGACAACATATGTATATTTTAAAATAATCATCTTTCATAAACCTTCATTGAAATATTTCTTGCTGATCTTACCCAAGTTTACTGAACTTAACTCACAATTTGTACAAATTGCAAACATCCATGAAAGCAAATGGCGAAATTGCTTTTATATATATGTACAATGAATGTTTCTTTAGCTTATTTTTGCTAGGCAATATCACATAGAAACTGGGTATGTTTATCTTGAAAGACAGAAACTTTACCTTAAAAATTATTTTTCAGCAAACATTTGGGAAGTTATCATATGGGGAAATGACCAAAGTTATTCTGCGTCGAGCCAAGGAACTTTCCAAAAGCCAACACAGAGACTACAGGGAGATGACTTCATTGCAATATGAGAGAAAATGCTTAACATACTCTAATTCATAAATGGGCCTGGGTTACTTTACAAGTTTACTACGTTCTCTAGCGCTGAAGGCACTGAAACACGACAAAGGGCTCTGTCACAGAGGTCCCAAAAGGGACCTGTACTTTGGACAGTACATCAGTTGCCTAGGGCTGTGATGACAAAACAGCACAAATCAGTTAATTAAAAACCACATAAATTTACTGTTTCACACTTTGGAGGCTAGAAGTCCAAAGTGTCGTCAAGGCCACGCTCCCTCTAAAAACTGTAGGGTATATCCTCCCTTGCCTCGTCCAAGCTTCTGGTGGTAAGCTGACGATAATTGGCAATTCTTGGCAGCTACAGCACTTCAGTCCCTGCTTCTGTCTTGACAGGATATTCTCCCCATCCGCCCTGTCTCCCCAGCCCGTGTGTCTCTGTCTCTGTCTCCGTCCTCCTCTTCTTATGAAGGACAGCAGTTATGGCGGGTTAAGGGCCCACCGTACCTCCATGGAGCCTCATCTTACCCATGTCTGAAAAGACCCTATTTCCAAAATAAGGTCACCTTCTGAGGACTGGGAGTTAGAACTTCAACATATCTTTTGGGGGGACGCAATTCAACTCGGAACTACATGATTACCAGCTCTAAGATGCTGAGGCTCCAGATGCATGTGAGACAAGAAGTGCAACATTGTATATGAACATAACAATTCTGACTCATTCATTTATTCTGTCTATTCATGTCATCCATTCCACAAATAATTTTCTGTGTACTGTCCCGAGCACTAGAAACACATAGTGTTTCATAGAAAAAATAGTTCCTGGTCTCATGGAGCCTGTTTCAAATAGAATAAAAATGGCCATCATTTATGAGTATCTACTGTGTGCCACACACTATACTAAAAATATAAGTTATCTCAGTCCTCACAACCACCCCTATCAGGTAACAACTTTTATCTCCTTTACCACATGAGAAAACTAAGGTCATCATCTTCCTGGGATATTGACTTGTTTTTTGTTACAAAAATGTTCTTTTTCTCTTTAGTGATACTCTCTGTCTTGAAATCTATGTTATCTGATATTAATATAGCCACCCAGTCTTCTTAAGCCTACTCTTTGTTTGTGCTTGGTACAAATAAGCATGTACAGATGTTACTCTCAAGAAATAGAGTAATTTACATTTGCAATGCCTAAAGAATACTTTCAATATCTTAAATTCAGTGCCCACAGATTCTTCATGTAGGCTTCTCAATTTTTGCAAAACAAATTAATCTACCAGTTCTAAAGGCTTAGGTTACATTTCCCTCTGAAGTTTTTATCTTTTTGTTTAAATGTCCAAATTTTCCTAGGAAGGAAGCAGTAAGCACAGTGGAGCCTCCAGCCCAAGCTCAGTGGTGATGCGGCCAACAATGGAATATTTCAGGAAGATACTGAATGACAAACTTTCAACACTGCTGTCTAAGGAAGCCATGGATTGGCTCATACACCATGCTAAATGACCTAAAAGATGGCTTTTTACTTTATCAACTTATGACTCCAAGATTAATAACACCTTATCATTTGTACGAAGCTGTAGGAGAATATCACTATTAATACCTACTAATTAAAGTATATAATAAGTTTCACTGCTACTGAAGTTAAGCTTTGCTCTACTTTCTAGGTAAATGAAAACCAAATAGTGTGAAAAATAACTAAAGAAAGTGCAGTCTGTATTTTAGTACCAAATATCTTTTGCTTTAGACTCCATTTACCTTACACTCTGCCCCAAAATTACGTGCACATATTGTTTTTACAGTGTCTTTTAAACAGCTCCTTTAAAAACAAACTATATTCTTTTTTAGCTTAGTTTCATTTATAATACTTAAACAATTATAAATGTTTCTTTAAAAAATATTTAATTGTAAATTTTTATCAATTCAAACTGGCCTTTCCCTCAATTATTCTAAATAATGAAATATTATTTAGATCAGAATAGGTAAAAGAGTACAAATTTACATAAAATAAGTTCTGTGGCTAAACCCTACATGGTAGTGAAAACCAGACTAGAAGAGAGAAAATTATGCCACCAAACTACTTAACTTCCACTAAACATCTGCCAAGTTTTGTATTAGCTCAAATACACTTTCTTACCTGCAGCTTTATTTCTTCCAAGTCTTTAGTTTTCTCTAATAATTCCCCTTTTAGCTCTTCAAACAGCAACTGCATTTTTTCCTGATTAGTTTGCTTTTCATTTAACAGGTGCTTGAGTTCATTTTGTGTCTTTGTATACTCATCTTGCAACCTGATTTTTAAAACAAGAATTCAAATGTAAGTGTAGCCTTTGCTTTCTAAGTGCATTACTTTTTATGTAAAGTCAACCAACACTACAGAAAATCAATACCATATATTCTATTAAAATGGCAAATATCTTTTCTTTATAGAATTTCATTTAATTATTAACACTGCAGTTTCAGATGTAATTTTCCTTTGAGGAGAAAAAACAAATTTAGCCACACAGACACATTTAATTTGATACGTCTTGGCTACTTTAAAAGCAAGACTTTTGGGGACTTTTAGGGCAGCGAAACTATTCCGTACAATACTGTGAAGGTGGATACATGTCATTATACTTATGTCAAAGCTCGTCGAATGCACAACACAAACAGTGAACACTAATGTAAACGATGGACTTCAGTTAACAACAATGTATCAATATTGGCTCCCTGAAACAAATATGCAAGATATTAATAATAGGGGGAACTGGGAGGGAGTATATGTGAACTCTGTGCTTTGCACCCTTTTTCTGTAAAACTAATACTGCTCTAAAAAAAAGCCTATTACATTTTTCAAGTGTAAAATAAAAACAAAATCAAGACTTATAAATTGATAAGCCATGACACCATGCTTAGTTTTAAATAATTTTAAAGCAAAAATTTTACTGTATTAAGTTTTAAATGTAAAAATACTGCAAAAAAATTATACTATATGTTCTAGAGCAAACATTCAAAATTTTTCATCAAGCCCCTCCCCTCCAAATTTAGGTAATTTACCTTGTGTGTTCACCTTTCAGAGTCTGATAATTAATTTTATGATGTTCACATCGTAACCTTTCATCAATTAACATTTTTTGTAGCTCGGAGTGAGAACTCGACAGCCCACTGTCTCCACCAGGAGGACAAATGGTGGGAAGAGTGTCCATATTGGTAGGTAAGCTGACAACCATGTGAAAATAAGTTCTAGCTTCCTTATTGTCTTAGTTTTCTTCCCAAGATTATTTTCCACTTCCTTCTTGCTAAGACAGGATCTTGGGAGGCAAAATTATACCTGCATGAAGAAATAAATTTAATTAACAATCAGTGAACTCTTCAGTGTTATATTTTTTTATCACTTACTATTCTCCTTATCAATTCTATAGTAAAAATAACTTTGAAATTTTCAACTGTTCGTAAAAGAAAATTCAAAAATAAAGTTGAAGAACACCTTATCAAATTTTCTTTTACTTCCACGCAAAGTTTCCGTGACCACTACGGTCACAGCTTCAAGTACTAACCTAACTACAAGTTCTGACTTTCCTCATTCGGGGATACTCCCAGATTCACAAACCCCAGATGTTTCCTGAAGCTACCGGGTTAAACTTCAACGGTGGATACTCGTACAAAACCGTATCCTGAAATCAGGGGAAAAATCACATGGAACTTGGTAAGTGGCTAGGAAGAATCATAATCTTCACAAAGAGGACCTTCAGTATACAACTGTGTGTGATTAATGCTACGAGTGTTTTATTTGACAAAAGGTCACCTGCAGTCAGGCTACAGACTCAGGTGGGAAATCAGTCAACACATTAATACTGATCACCGCCCACATGGATGCTGAATTGCCTCGGCTATCCCCAGAAGCACTGACCCAGCATGATGAGATAACTAAATGTTTGTTTCATCAAAAGGTAAAAAATGATGATAGCATGTTATTATTGTAAATAATTAAAAACAAGTATTTTAACCAAAATAATTCTGTCCTTTTAAATTCATTAATATTACTCAAAATTAATATATATTTTTCCTAATAGCATCATCCCCTTAGTGGGGGTTATCATGAATTACCTTTTCCTTCTACAAGAAAAATTTTCAGCCTATGAAAACCGACCATTAAATTACTCATTCTTGGTTGAAATACATCATTTCTGATAAATTAATGTGATGTCTGCATATTACATTAGAGGACTTTTCATCTAAAATTGGGATTGCTTTGGTTTCCTGTCAAATCATATTTTAATGGTGGCGGCAGCGGGGGAGTCTTTCAAGGATACTTTACACCTTACTCTTATGGTAAATGTACACCAGGATTTAACCTGTGCAAACGCAGAGTGCACTGTTCCTAGCGGCTGCCACAAAATTGTTCTGTAAGGGTATACATTCTGCAAGAGTATACATTTGCCAGGGAATTAATGAATTGTATCATAAAACTGGCATGTAATTTTGAATCTGCTCTTTGATCTTAATTAATTTTAAGAGATAAAAACATATAATAAAGCTACTCATAGTTTCTAACAATATCACCACAGGCATTATAGGGTTTAATTTTAATTAGCTGAAAGCTTAAACCACCTTGAAAAAACCCAGACCTAACCTTTAACTGCACCACTAGAGAAAGATTTCCAAACTACAATGAACATTTTTTTCTTTTTTATTCCAGATAAATTAACAGTAAAGTAAATATTCTCACTGATTCCTACTTTAAAATGGGAGTTAAGTCCCTACAGAAATAAAATTCACTAAAACCTCAACATTGTTGTAAAACAAAGTTAAAATGATTTAGCTCCTTGCCTTTTGGTGCTGGATTACACTAGAAGTAGTTTTCAGAACTTCACTGATTTCGGGCTGCCCCTTTCTCAGTCACCATCGTCACCACCTCATGTCCCATATTCTGGCTCCTATGCAAGCACACATGTGTTGCCCTCTGGAATTTCCCAAACCAGGAGGGTTTCTCTCCTGTTCCACGATGATGTTCACAATTTCATTACCTTTTTATATGTTAATTATTAGTAACTAAGAAAGCTAGAATACACGATCACAGAGAGTAGGAACCACATCCAAGTGCATAATACACTTCTTCCAGAACACACCCACACAAATTAACAGTTAATTGTACACACTCACAAAAATCAGTGCTAACCTTGTTGAAAAGTTACTTGCATCAAAATGATAAATCTACTGATCCCCTGGTCCAATTCTAGAAATTTATTCTATAGAAAGAGCTGGATGAGTATCTAAAAATAGTTATGTAAAAATTTTCTTTGCAAATAGACAAGATGGCTAAAAAGTAAATGGAAGCTGTGTCCACTTGCTCCTACCCCCAAACTGGAGTTTTTATAGCTGAACTGCCAAGCAATCAAGCTGAACGATCAACTGAAACCTAGCTGATGTGAAATATTATAACCAAGGAGTACGGAAGAGGCTACAGAGAAACTGGTAAGAGGGGTTGAAAGGCAGAGGGGTAAAGTCCCTGAACACAGGTGCAGTGACAGCTGAGAAACCAACAGACACTGTGGCTGTGGAACTCCCTTACACTAGGAGCCAAGGGGTCTTAGCCAACACAGGAATCCCCAACCCACAGCACCAGAGATGGGAAAAGGAGTCTGTGTAGCACGTGAAGGTAGGAATCAGTGGGGATTCACCCAGCCTGGGACACTCAGAGCATGCCCTCCCGTCATAGAGAGCACTCCTATTGTTACAGCACCAGCCCAGAGAGTTCAGGTAGGGGCTCCGACCGCTGGAGAGGCCGCGCTGCCACACTCGGGTTCTGTGGAGGGGTCTGCTGGCTATAGCCAGCAGTGACTTTAAGGAGTTTTCTATCTTCTGGGGAGGCATTAGGCAGAGACCCTGACTGACTTAACTGAGTGGCTTGGGAAGAGGACCGGTCTCCCCCACTTGAGAGAAGAGTTGGTATCCCTATTCCCACCTGTTGAGCCATTCCTGCTGCTGAGTTCAGAGGTGCAGAAGAGCTGTGTAGGGCTGGGATTTTTGGCCCTGCCCTGCTGAGACCAGCCGTGCAGAGAGATCGAAGTGTAGCACAGGGCTGGGATTTTTGGCCCTGCCCTGCTGAGACCAGCCGTGCAGAGAGATCGAAGTATAGCACAGGGCTGGAATTTTTGGCCTGTCCTGCTTGGTTTGGCAGTGAGCTGGGGAGCCACAGAGAGCTGAGATTTCTGAACTGTGTCTCCTGGGGAGGTTTCTGTCTGGGAACCAGATGGGTGATTGCTGAGCTGCTTGGCTATGCTGCAGTGAGGCAAACCCAGTCTCCCCAGTGAATTCGTCCATACTACCCAGGAAAGGGGAAGAAGTGCCCCCTCTTGGGCAATAGGTTTGTGGGCAATAGAAAACTGTTTAGATCAGCCTTGCCAAGGAAGAAGCACAGGTAAGGATTTTCAAAGTGTGAGTTCCTCTGAGGCTATTGTCTGAGACTGGAATGAAAAGCTTAGCTTCCTCCTGTAGGCTGGCATCAGCCCCAACAGGAGACTCTTTTCATCTATCCCCCTGAGTCAAGGGCTGCTGAACTTGCTCCTGCAAAGGGGACAGCTGGCTGTACCCAACCTGAATATATAGTGAAACCACCTGGGGGAACTAGAGTCGGAGACTCTGGCAGAGACTGAGGGGTTTGGCTTTGAAGCAGGGGCTACCTTCCCCTCACTGAGCACCTAACAATGTGATCCCCAAGTAGGGGACCCAGAGCCCTATCTCTAGCCTGGGCTCATCCTAAAGTCTCTCTTCAGAAGGCTCCAGAGGAAGACAAGGCAACCTGAGGAGGAGGCAGAGTAGCCGAAGGTAGAGGTGGACCTCAGGGAAGCTTGGTCCTTTTGTAGAGCTGCCCCAGCTCTAAGCTGGAAGAAACTGACTCTTTCACACAGATTGGACCCTCACACACACACACACATACACACACACACACACATGTCCAGTAGACAGAGTGAACAGCGTGGTAGCTACAGACAGGTAGCCCAAGGCTAGTTACACAAAACATCTGACAATGACTTATATCTGAATATCTGAACCCCACTCCAGGACACCTACAACCAACAAAACCTATGGTGGGCTTCCCAGGACACCAGAGTTTGACCCAACTAGTCACACAACCAGCAACCAAAAGTGGGAATCCTGCGGGCACCAGACCCTGCAGGGAACAACATGGCCACAAGGGGCAGCTCTTGCACAGTCTCACACACGGTGGTCGAGGTTTACCCTTACAGTCTGCCTGACTGAAGCACTAACTCTACCCACAAAAGGGCCAACAGAATCCAAGACTCAACTACAACAGGGGGTACATATAAGCCATGAGAAACACTCCTGCAGCACAGGACAAAGGTGGTCTGGACGATAGTGTCACTGAGCCCAACAAGACAACTTCATCATAAAACGATCAAAACAAGTTTGGGAGACATAGCACACCTACCTAACACACAGATACCAAATGGAGAGACAACGAAAAATACACCAAACAAAAGAACAAAAAAATCCCCAGAAAAAGAATGAAAAGAAACAGATGCAATGGAAGCAACTCAAACACCAGATGCAGAGTTTAAAACAATGGTTATAAGGATAGTCAAGGACCTCAGGGAAAAAGTGGATGATCTCAGTGAGAACTTAAACAAACAGAGAGAAAGCATTAACAAGGACATAAAAACCACAAAAAAGAACCAGTCAGGAATGAAAAATACAATACCTGAAAAGAAGAGTTCACTAGAAGGAATCAACAGCAGTTACATGAAGCAGAGGGTCAAATCAGTGAATCAAAGAACAAGAAAACAGTACCTACCCTAAGAGAAAATGAAAAAGAAAAGAGACTTAAGAGACACGAGGAAAGCCTAAGGGACCTCTGGGACAACACCAAGCACATCAACATCTGCGTCACAGAGGTTCCAGAAGGAGAAGAGAGTGACCAAGGGATACAGAACTTGTTTGAAGAAATAATGGCAGAAAATATCCCAACCTGTAGAAGGAAAAGGACACACAAGTTCAATAAGCAAAGAGAATCTTAATCAAGATGAACCCAAACATATCCACACCAAGAAAAACATCATATTTGAAATGGCAAAGGGTAAAGACAAAGATAGAATATTAAAGGCAAAAAGAGAGAGTAGTTACATATAAGGGAGTTACCATAAGTCTGTCAGTTGATTTCTCGACAGAAACACTTCAGGCCAAAAGGATTGGCATGAAGTATTCAAAGTGATGAAAATAAACGCATGCAACCAAGAATACTCTACCCAGCAAGGCTATCATTTAAAATTGAAAACTAAATAAAGAGCTTCCCAGATTAAAAAGAAAAAAGGCTAAAGGAGTTCATTACCACCAAACCAGAAAAGCAAGAAATGTTAAAGGTACTGCTATAAGAAGAAGAAGAAATAGACAGATAAACATAGGTACAAATTCTAAAATGGCAATAAATAAATCCCTATTTATAATAACCTTAAGTGTAAATGAATTAAATGCTCCAAGTAAAAAGGCACAGGGCAGCTAAATGGATAAGAAAACATGACCCATATATATGATGTCTACAAAAGCCCCACCTGAGATCAAAAGATTTATACAGGATGAAAGTGAAGGAATAAAGAAAAATATCCCATTCAAATGGAAACAAACAAAAAAGGTGGAACAGCAATACTTATATATGGAAAAAAAGACTTCAAATCAAAGGCCATAACAAGAGACAAACAAGGTTACTACACAACACTAAAGGCATCTATCCAACCAGAGGTCTTATTCTGACCAGAAAGTATCCAACCATGTAACATGAAAAATAGAGACATTTATTGAAGAAGATACAAGTTACAAAAAACACTGTACGTAGGACAGTGATGCCTCAGTCCTCATCAAAGTAGGCCCCTTGGGATCTTACACAGTTCTCCCAATTGCCATCAGCTGCCCTGTCATATTTTCCTGAATCTCAATGATGGCCTTTCAAAGATGATTTTAGTTTTGGGAAAAGAAGTCACAGGGCAACAAATCTGGGCCATTGGGGGACTGAGTCACTTGGGTAATTTGATGTTTCACCAAAAAAATCTTCACGAGACATGATGCATGAACAGGTGTGTTGTCATGATGGAGCTGCCAATTATCAGTTGCTCATAGCTGTGGCCCTGTGAATCGTCCCAATAGTTTCCATGGAGGAATGTTCAAGCTTAAAGCAAAATCTGATGCAGACTCACTGCTCTACTTGCTCAGTCATTTTGAATGCAACGGACACACAAGTACATATGCTCACTTGATGGTGTCTACCACCCCCACTGACTAGTACAGCAAAGTTGTCATTTTCATGCCTCTGCATTCCAAGGCACTCTCCTTGGCCAACAGGTTATATCAATGTCACACAAACCATTCTTGTTATATTAAAATGGCTGAACTTTTTCTGGACAGACCTCAGTACAGGCACCCAACATAAGAGAACCTAAATATATAAAATCCTGGTGGTCTTTAAAGAAGAGATCAACACCAATATAGTCATAGTAGAATATTTTAACACCCCACAGTCATCAATGTATAAATTTTCCAGACAAAAAATCAACAAGGAAACAGTCACCTTAAACAACATGCTAGATCAAATGGATTTAATTGTTTACAGAACATTTCATCCCAAAGCAGCAGAACATACATACATTCTCCTCAAATGCATATAGAATATTCTCAAAGATAGATCACATGTTAAGACACAAAATAGGTCTTATCAAATTCAAAAAGACTGAAATCATAACAAGCATTTTCTAGAATCACAATGGCATGAAACTTGAAATCTTAAAAAATATATCAAAGACATTCAAGTACATAGAGGCTAAAATAGCAACATTATTAAATAATAAGTGGGGTATTAATGAGATAAAGGAAGAAATCAAAAATTACCTGCAAACAAAAATGAACACACAACATCCTAAATCTATGGGATACAGTTAAAGCAGTCCCAACAGGGAAGTTCATAGCATGACAGGCCTACCTCAAGAAGCAAGAAAATTCTCAAATAAACAATCTAACCCTACACCTCATAAAACCAGAAAAACAACAACAAACAAAACCGAAAGTAAGTAGAAGAATGGAAATAATCAAGATTAGGGCAAAAACAAATGACATAGAAACTAAAAGTCAATTCAAAATATCAATGAAACCATGAGCTGGTTCTTTGAAAAGATAAACAAGATTAATTAACCTTTAACCAGACTAATCAAGAAAACACAGAGAGACAACCCAAATAAATAAAATCAGAAATGAAAGAGAAGTAACAATTGATATCATGGAAATACAAAAGATTGTAAGAAAATAGTATGAACAACCATATGCCAAGAAATTGGACAACCTTAGTGAAATGGATACATTTTTAGAAATATACGATCTTCCCAAATCAAATTAGGGATAATCAGAAAACCTGGATAGACCAATAACAACGAATGAAATTGAAGCAGGAATTAAAAAGCTCCCTGCAAACAAAAGTTCTGGACCAGATGGCTTCACAGGCAAATTTTACCA
This sequence comes from Desmodus rotundus, assembly GCF_022682495.2. Taxonomy (NCBI): domain Eukaryota; kingdom Metazoa; phylum Chordata; class Mammalia; order Chiroptera; family Phyllostomidae; genus Desmodus; species Desmodus rotundus. Next base: position 117,037,748 of record NC_071389.1, on the reverse strand, counting down.
ATCATTCAAAGAAGAATTGACACCAATCCTTCCCAAACTATTCCAAAAACCTCAACAGGAAGGAACAATTCCAAGTGCTTTTTATGAAGCCAGTATTATCCTAATTCCAAAACCAGATAAAACACAACAAAGAAAGAAAATTATAAGACAATATCACTGATGAACATAGATACTAAAATTCTCGACAAGATATTAGCAAAACAAATGCAGCAATGCATTAAAGTGATCATACACCATGATCAAGAGGGATTTATCCTGGAGATGCAAGGTTGGTATAATACTTGCAAATCAATAAATGTGATACATCACATAAACAAAAGATAAAAATCACACGATCATATCAATAAATGCAGAAAAAGCATTTGATAAAATCCAGGCCCCATTTATGATAAAAAAAATAACTCAGCAAACTGGTAATACAGGGATCATACCTCAAGGCCATATATGAAAAACCTACAGGAAACATCATACTCAATGGGCAAAAACTAAAAACATTTCCCTCAAGATCAGGAATAGGACAGGGATGTCCACTTCCACCGTTCTTATTTAACATAGTCCTGGAAGGCCTAGCCACAGCGATCAAACAAGAAGGAAAAAATAAAAGGCATTCAAATTGGGACGGAGAAACTAAAACTGTCATTATTTGCAGACAACATGATATTATACATAGAAAACCCTAAAGACTCCACCAAAAAAACTACTAGACATAATAAACAAATTCAGCAAAGTAGGAGGATACAAAATCCATACTCAGAAATTGATGGCATTTTTATACACTAATAAGGAACAGTCAGAAAGAGAAACTAAGAAAACAATCCCATTTACTATGGCAACAAAAAAAATAATACAGTACCCAGGAATAAATTTAACCAAGGGGGTAAAGACCTATACTTGGAAAACTATAGGACAATAAAGAAAGAAACAGAGGAAGATACAAATAGGTGGAAGCATATACTGTTTTCATGGATTGGAAATATTAACATCATTAAAATGTCCATACCACCCAAAGCAATCTATAGATTCAGCACAATTCCTATTAAAATACCAATGGCATATTTTACAGATCTAGAACAAATATTCCAAAAATTTATATGGAACCAAAAAATATGCCAAATAGCCTCAGCAATCTTCAGAAAAAAGAACAAAGTCGGAGGCATCACAATACCTGATATCAAACTATATTATAAGGTCACTGTAATCAAAACAGCCTGATACTGGCATAACAACAGGCACATAGATCAATGGAACAGAACAGAGAGCCCAGAAATAAAACCACACCTTTATGATCAATTAGTATTTGACAAAGGAGGCAAGAGCCTACAGTAGAGAAAAGACAGTCCCTTCAATCAAAACTACTGCGAAAACTGGACTGGTACATGCACAAAAATAAAACTAGACCACCAACTTACACCATACACCAAAATAAACTCAAAAATAGATAAAAAGACTTAAATGTAAGTCACAAAACCATAAAAATCCTAGAAGGAAACATTGGCAGTAAAATTTCAGCTATTTCATGAGCAATATTTTTGCGGATACATCTCCTAGAGCAAAGGAAATAAGGAAAAAGTAAAGAAATGGGACTACATCAAATTAAAGAGTTTCTGCATGGCTAAAAAAAACCATCAGCAAAATGAAAAGGGAACCAACTGTATAGAAGAACATATTTGCCAATAATATATCTGGTGATGGTTTCATTTCCAAAATATATAAAGAACTTATACATCCAAACACCAGGAAGACAAACAATCCAATAAAAAATGGGCAAAGTGTCTAAACAGACACTTCTCCAAAGAGGACATACAGATGGCCCATAGACATATGAAAAAATGTTCAACATCACTAATTATCAAAAATATGCAAATTAAAACCACAACGAGGTATTACTTCACACCTGTAAGAATGGCTACCATCAATAAATCAACAAACAAAAAGTGCTGGCAAGGATGTGGAGAAAAGGGAACCCTAGCACACTGTTGGTGGGAATGCAGACTGGTGCAGCCACTGTGGAAACCAGTATGGAGTTTCCTCAAAAAAATAACAAATGGAACTGCTCCCAGGGACAGTATAACTCAGTTGGGTTGGAGCATTGCCCCGTGGACCAAAAGGCTTGGGTTTGATTTCCGGTCAGGGCAAATACCCAGGTTGCAGGTTTGATCTCTAGCCTGGATGCTTAAGAGAAGGCAACTGATTGATGTTTCTCTTTCACATAGATGTGTGTGTCTGTCTGTCTGTTTCTCCCTCTCTCTCTCTCTCTCTCTTTCTTTCTTTCTCTCTCTCTCTCTCTCCTCTCCCGCCCTCCCTTCTTCTCTAAAAAGCAATGAAAAAATGTCCTCAGGTGAGGATGAAAAAAAATGCAACTTCCTTTTGAACCAGGGATTCCACTTCTATGAATACATCTTAAGAATCCCAAAACACCAATTCAAAAGAATACTAGTATATGCACTTCTATGTTCATAGCAACACTATTTACAATAGCAAACATATGGAAATGTCCTAAGTGCCCCTCAGTAGATGAGTGGATAAGAAAGGTGTGGTATATTTACATAATGGAATACTACACTGCAGAGAAAAAGAAGGAACTCCTACCTTTCACAACAGCATGGATGGACATGGAGATTATTATGCTAACTGAAATGTCAGTCAAAAACAAATACCATAAGATCTCACTTATACATGGAATCTGATGAAAAAAAAAACCCTAACAGACAAAATAGAAACAAAAGCATAAATACATGCAACAGACTGCCAGTTGCCAGAGGAGATGAGGACTGGATGAAAGAAGGTGAAAAGGATCAGCCAAAGAACATCTATGCATGACCCATGGACACAGACACAGTATGGGAATTGCCTGAGGGGGTAAAAGTGGGCAAAGGGGGATGAAGTGGAGACAACTGTAATAGCATAAATAATAAAATATAATTTAACAAATGGAACTCAAACCAAAAGAAATTTTTCTTTGCAACATTGTGTTTAATTAAAAAAGGGAATACTAAGCAGCAGAAAGAAAGAAGTCGTGCCTTTCGTGAAAGCATGGACAGAACTGGAGAGTATTATGCTAAATGAAATAAGCCAGTTGGTGAAAGACAAATACAATATGACCTCACTTATAACTGGAATCTAATGAACAGAATAAACTAATGGGAAAAAAATAGAACCAGAGACATGGAAACATGGAACAGACCCATAGCTATAGGAGGGGAGGGGGGGGAATGGTGGAAAGGGAAGGGACTGGTCAAAGAACATGTATGAATGAGGCACTGACAGGGACAATAGAGGGGACTGACTGTGGGCGAGAGGGGAGAGCTAGGTGATGGGGAAAAAGGGAAAAAAAGAAATTGGGACAACTGTAATAAACTAACAATAAAAACAATAAAAACTAAAATAATAGGTTTTTTAAAAAGAAGATAAAATTAACGCATTAAAAAAAGAAAAATCAGAAATAACCTGAACTTCCATAAACAAAGGTACATGTATACTATGCATTAAAAATGATGTGACCTCTGTCCCCACTGCCCCCACAGCAGGATAAAGATTAAGAATGACAGATAAACACACATTCAGACCCATATACAGTCAAATAATTTACACCAAGTTGATAACAGCAGTCACTTCTGGAGAAATAATAATAGTGGGACTCCCCCAATAGCACAACCTGCTTCTTGTACTTTCATCATTTTATTGTTAATTTTTTAAAATAATTACTCAGATAATGAACAATTCTACTGTCACCTATATTCAAATTATCTTAAACCAAACTCATCATCTTGCTTTCAATTTTCCTTTAACCTGACTTTCCAGCTTCCAATATTGATACTAGTATAATGGTCTCATTTATCCACACTTAACACCCCAAAGCCTTCTCTGCTTTCTCTCTCAACATCCTATGAATAAACACCAAACACTCTCTTCATTAAAATGAATTCCATTCTCTGCATTCCTACTTAACCACAAAAGTCAGGCTCTTATCATCCGATAACCAGGCCATTATCAGAGCTTTATGTTATCTCTGCTTCCAATATTTCCTCTCTGTCATCAATCCCACAAAGCACTGCCAGACTTAATATTTAAAACTTTGATTGGGCTTCTCACTCTCACTCAAACGTTCCTATGTATGAGGAACACTCCAGAGTCAAAACACTCCAGAATTTCAAGGCCCGACACAATCAGCTCCAATCTACCTTGATTAGTCTAATTTCCTACCATCTGCCAAAAATTCCCTATTCCAGCTATCACCTGAACAATTATGCACATCAAGTCTTTGTTCATGCAGCTTTTGTCTCAGTTTGCGGATCCTGCCGTAATGAAAATAGACTACAGTATGGACTATAATCACGAACTTGATTTCTGTGATTACTGGGCATGAACAGGATTAAACACAATAGTTAGATTAGATATTGAAAAGAACTTCTTGCCTCAAACTTAAAGTTATGAGCTGCTGGCTTGCATTGCCAATAACTGTTCCAGAATTTTCCACCCTAGAAATATTTAAGAATCACAGAAATCTATTTGCCTATTTGTACGAGTCTTATCAAGGTAGGAATAATTTTATTTGTTTTTAAAGTTTTAAAAATGAATGTGTCTGTTTTGCACATATAACACATTCAGTTCTCCAGTTTGGTAGTAACCAACTTATCAATAACACCCTTGGAAAATCTAGTTATTCTGGTCCGCCAGATAGGTATCTAGTGTCATATTTAGAAAGGCCTCATAAAACACAATTCTTTCTCTGACCTTCAAAAGTGGTTCCACAATTCTATATTCAAGCTTACAAAGAAAGATCTTCTATTTTTTATACCAATTATACAAGGAGGCTTTTAGCTAAAAAGAGAAAACCTCAACTCAATTATAGCTTAAAAATGGATTTATACATCTATCTCTTACATGAAAAAAATCTGAAGGTAGTCTTCTATTTCAGCTGACAGAGGACTAGGTAATTTGGATCAAGCCTCCTAAAGAAAAAAAAAAAAAGCAAAATACATTATAAGCTGTATTAAGAATAAGAGTAATTCAGGAAAAAGATAATAGACTGGGCCTCAAATTGCTCTAAAAAACAATTTTACAAATAAAAAAATGACATAATAATATAAAGTTCACAGAAAGATAAAAGTAGTATGAATTAAAGCCACAAGAAAGAACAGATAATAATAGCCCTGGCTGGTGTGGCTCAGTGGATTGAGTGTTGGCCTGTGAACCAAAGGGTCACTGGTTCGACTACAGGTCAGGGCACATGCCTGGTTGCCGGCCCCGTCCCCAGTGGGGAGCACATGAGAGGCAACCACACATTGGTGTTTCTCTCCCTTCTTTCTCTCTCCCTCCCCCTCTCTCTAAAAATAAATAAAATCTTTAAAAAATAGCCTGTTAAAAAAAGAAACAATAGATAATAGACACAAATGGTCTCAGTATTAAAGTTGTCAGACAATGATTTTGAAAGAAATTTTTATGTTATCTTTGTGTACAAGGCAATAGAAAACAAGGTTGAGAATTTTTGAGAAAATTAGAAACCATAAAAAAAAATCAATGTAATCCATTACATCAACAGGCTAAAGCAGAAAAATCACATGAATCATATCAGTAGATGCAGAAAAAGCATTTGATAAAATCTAACACCCACTCATGATAAAAACTCTCAACTAATCAGGTAGAGGGGAACCTTCCTCAATTTGATAAAGAAGATCTGTAAAGAATCTACAGTTAACATCTTCATAGTGAGAAGATAAAAACTTTCCCTATAAGATCAAGAACAAGCAAGGAGGTCCCTTCTCACCACTCCTTTTTAACATCCTACTGGATGGAAGACTTACTTAATGCAGTAAGACAATAAAAGAAAATAAAAGGCATACAGATAGGGAAGGAAAAAATAAAACTGTCATTGTCTGCAGATGACATGGTTGTCTATGTAGAAGATCTAAAAGAATAATAATAAAAGCTCCTGAAACTAATATGAGACGATAGTGAGATTGCAGGACACCAAGTTCATGTACAAAAAAATCACTTTGCTATATATCACCAATGAATAAATGGAACTTGAAATGGAAAACCCAATGCCAACCACTTACATTAGCACTGCCCCCAAAATGAAATAGGTATAAATCTAACAAAATATGTACACAATTCATATGAGGAAAATTATAAAGCTTGGATAAAAGAAACCAAATAGGGACTAAAAAAATGGGAATATTCTACGTTCATGGATAGGAAGACTCAAGATTACCAAGATGTCAGTTCTTTCCAACATGATCTATAAATTCAACACAATCTCAACAAGTTGTTTTGTGAATATTGGCAAACTGATTCTAAAGTTTATATGCAGAGGCAAAAGACCCAGAAGGGCCAACCCAATACTGAAGAACAAAGTCAGAGGACTGGCCATACCTGACTTCAAGAGGCATGGTAAGGCCATGGTAAATAAGACAGTGTGGTATTAGCAAAAGAACAGATCAGTAACTCAACAGAAGAGAAAAGAGAGTCCAGAAATAGACTAACACAAGTGCACTCAGGTGATCTATGATGAAAGAGCACATGCAAAAATAATGCACATGCAAAAAAAAAGTACATATAGGCACAAACCTTACACGCTTCACAAAATGGATCATACATGTAAACTGCAAAACTAATTGTAAAATGCAAAACTACCAAACTCCTAGAAGATAACACATTAGAAAATCTAGACAGACTTCAGTATGGTGACAGCTTTTTAGACACAATACAAAAGGCAAGATGTATGAAAGAAATAATTGGTAAATTAGACTTCACTAAAACTAAAATCTTCTGCTCTGTGAAAGATACTGTTAAGGGATTGAGAAGAGAAACTATAGACTGGGAGAAAATATTTGGAAAAGACAGACCTGATAAAGGACTGTTATCCAAAACACACAAAGAACTCAAACTCAACAATAATAAAACAACCAGATTAAAAATGGGCCAAAGAGGATATACAAACAGCAAATAAACTTATAAAAAGATGTTCAACATCATATTTCATGAGGGAATTGCAAATCAAAACAACAAGATACCACTCCATGCCTATGAGAATGGACCAAATCCCAAACACTGACGACAACAAATGCTGGTGAGGATCGACAACCCCCACTCATTGGTACTTAACCAAAGGAGCTGACAACTTAAATCCACACAGAAACCTGCACTCAGGTGTTTCCAGCAGCATTCATAATTGCCAAAAGTTGTAAGTGACCAAGATGTTCTTTAGTAGATACATGGATAAACAAACTGATACATTCTGACAATGGAATATTATTCGACCCTAAGTAGAAAGGAGCTATCAAGTCATTAAAAGATATAGAGGAACCATAAAGGCATGTCACTAGGTAAAAGAAGCTAATCTAAAAAGGATACATACTGTAGGATACCAGGTATATTACATTCTGGAAACAGGAAAACTATGGAGACATTAAAAAGATCAGTGGTTGCCAGGGGTTAGGGGAAAGGAAGGGATAAGTACAAGGGGCACAGAAGATTTTTAGAGCAGTGAAATTATTCTATAAGATGCAGTAATTATAAAATACATGGCAATATACATTTGTCAAACTCCACAGAATGTAAAACACCAAGAGTGAATCCTTATGAACTACATGGATGATGATATGTTGACATAGGTTCAAAAAGTGTAACAAACGCACTACTCTGAGGTGGGATGTTAATAATGGGGGAGATGGTGCACGTGTAGGGTGAGGCAAGTGTTATATGGGAACCCTACATACTTTCTGCTCAATTTTCATATACATCTAAAAGAGCTCTAAAAGAAAAAGAAAGAAAAAGAAGGAGAAGAAGGAGAAAGAAGAAAGAAGAAAGAAGAAGAAAGAAGAAGAAGAAGAAGAAAAAGAAGAAGAAGAAGGGAAGGAAGAAGGAAGGGAGGGAGGAAGGAAGGAAGGAAGGAAGGAAATGGAGGAATACATGACAGAAACCATACATGGCCTGAAAAGCCTAAAATAATTAATTACTCACTCTTTTATAACAAAAGCTTGCCAAACCTTTCTCTGGGATGACCACTAAAGAATGCTAAAAGGATGGAAAAATTAAAATTACTCAAACACTCTAATAGGGTTTCTCCACCTTTGCATTGCTGATATTTTAGACCAGGCAGTTCTTTGTGGTAGATTGCCATCCCATACTTTGTAGGACAATAAGCAATATTCCTACCCACTCTCTACCCATAGATGCCAGCACCTCTCCCCCCTACCCCCAGTTGTGAAAAACAAAAGGTCTCCACTTTACCAAATGTAACCTGGGGGCAAAAAGTCCCCACCAACACCTGCCCTTCTGTAGAGAACTACCCTTCTCCTGAGAACTCAGACTAAAAGAAGGCAAGCTGGGCGATAAGAGGGAACATAAAAGAAGCAGAAAATGGAAACTAAGGCAGTAGATTTAGACTAAATATCAGTAAGTACATTAAAGTATATAGATTATGCTTCAAACAAAAGAGAAATTTCACACAAAAAAGCATAATCCAACTACATGCCTTTTTATCAAGACATGTTTTAAACATAAGAGCACAGGAAAGTTGGGGAAAAGAGAAAAGCTAATGCAAACATTAATCAAAGGAGATATTATTATCTATAAGTATGTAACTAATGTATAATACAGACATACAATTTAACTACATGTATAATATATAACTATTAACATCAGATAAAGTCAATTTTAAGGTGAAAAATATCCCACTAGAGATGAAGCAGCACATTCATAATGATAAAAAATTAGATACACAATATAGATGTGGCAATTCTAATTTATATACATTAAGTGATCAGAACTATAAGGAAATTCAGACAAATACACAATTATATGGTGATTTAACCACTATAATAATCAGGAAGAATATCAACAACTTAAACAACTCAAGTAACCAACCTGTTCCAACTGACATATATAGAAAACTGTACCCAATAAACTCCCTCTAACTAGAATACACATTCCTTATAACTAGACATGTAACATTTGTAAATACCAACTACATGCTGGATCTCCAAAAATTTTTAAAGACCAAACTTAGACAGAACATGTTTTCTGACCACAGAAAAACTAAAACTCACTACAGAAAGATAAACTGGAAAAGCTACATATGCTTTGAAAGTAAGAATACATTTCAAATAACTTGTAAATCAAAGAAAAGGACACAGGAGAAATTAGACAATATCTAGAATTAGATGAAAACTGATGTCACATATTAAAACTTGTGGGATGAAGACTTTACCTTGTGGGAAATGAAACAGACGTATACTTCCCTATGAATCCCAGTAATATAACTGAATGTCCTAAAGAGACATATATATGTGCATGTGTGTGTGTGTGTGTACATATATATACACACATCTGGATATGTGTACATATATACCTTGTTACAGGACAGACCCGTGGGGAGGGGGGCAGTATACTATTACGGAATGAACCCCTCCTTCTCCCAGGGTCCCCCTGTACTAGGTTCACCTTGCCTGCCAGCAGGGAATTACAGCTCTCAGTGCCAGGGATTGGTGAAAAGGGAAGGAATTATTTACTGAAAAGTTATACAGACTTAAAGAGTTATGACTTAATGTCTTCATTAAAATCCCAAAGTCCCTTAAACACCCACACACACATACAGTCCTTCCTTACCCCCTTTGCCCAGTCCATAGTACTGTATCTCAGGGACAGAAATAGAAGTCTGTAGCTCAGGTAGCCCCCAGTTCTTCCCAGTAATCCGTGCTCAGCTGGCAGGCCTCCCTTGGTTCCCAGCACCATCAGCTGTGCTGCAGGCATCTCCAGTTCTTAACCCAAAACCATGTGGCACCTTCTCAAGGCCCACCAGTGAGAGTCCTTTCATCCATTTCCTTCCCAGCAAGGTCTTCTCTGCTTCCTCCAAACTGCTGAGAGAGAGCTCTGCATCACTTCTACATCTTGATTTCCAGCTTCCTAAACTGCATGGCAAAGGGAGCCCCAAAGCCTCATGGTTCCAAACCTTGCCAAAGCTGTGGGGGTCCTCTCCTCCTCTCTCTAAAGCTGTGTGGGTCTGACCCATGCCAGAGCCACGTGGTCCTCTCTCTTCCTCTGCAGCCCTATTTCCGACTCCTCCCACAATCGCTACACCTGCCAGCATTCCCATATTTTTCCTGCTTTTCTGGGCTGCCACAGTAAGTCCCGGCAGGCGTGGCCCTGTGGCATGAAGCCAATCATCTCCAAGCTCTCACACAGGTGCTGTAAGCAGGGGGAGTTGTCTCCCAGTTACATCCTGGGTCGAAGTCACCCCCATCTCCCTGGCTCAAAGCAGGGCCACAGCTGTTTAACATATCCATGAAACCAGTTAAAAGTTAGAGATATGTTAAATAACCATTCCTAAGTTAGAGATATGTTAAATAAAAGTGTTGCAAGTTATTTGCAAAACTTTTGCTATGCAGAACAACTCTCAATGGCCCTGCTCTACGTGTCCCATCCCCTAGTTCAGATTTGTGGGGGTGAGGACATCCTATATTTTCAATATTTCCTGGATACCCTGAGTTCTGGACCCCAATACAAATTCCTCTTTGGTGGGGGGCTCCCTGGCTGCACCCTGTTACAATCTGACAGAACTTTAAAAAAATGGAGACTACATGGCAGACTGGCTAAGGACCTTGGGATATAAGAACCAACACAGTGGTGAGGAGTTGCCTGTGTTTTCTTTTTTCCTCATATACATCCGACTTGGAGCTGAAGAAGCTGGCAACGAGTTCAGATCAAAAAAGAAAAAAAGAAAGAAAGCTTTAACAAAAGCCCGTTCTCTAGCCAAAGTATTGTAATACTTTGATAATTGATAATTGATAATAGAATCCTAGCAAGATACAAAAAAATTTAGACAACAATCTACTCCAGGCAAATACTACAGAAAAAACTGTAGCTCCACCCCATCCATGTAAGCAAGGGCCAGGTGAGGAGGCCAGGTTGGAACAAGGTATCCCAATACCCGGCCTGGGTAGTATACAAAAAGGGTGAGTAGAAAGTTGGGACCCTCATTCCTGCTGAGCGGTAGTAAAGCCTCATGCTCCAGAAATGTCAGTGGAGATCACATGGGAAACCTGAACTTTCTTTCCCCCCTACAAGCAGTAAGGAAGTACACCTCCCTCTCACTCTGCTAAAGTGCTGTCAGAGAAGGCCTCGTGGAAAATTTAGGACAAGCACCACCACTCAGCGGTAACAAGGCCACTCTTTTCCAGGTGTCAGCAGAGACCACAAGCAGAGACAGAACTGCATGCCACCCAGCAATGACGATCTCCCCCAACCTGGATGTAAACAGAGGCCAGTGGGGAACCTGGACTTCTAGTCCCATAATGATGATAATCTCATCATTTCCTCCTTTCCCCTGCCAGAGCAGTATCAAACACAGCCAGCGTTTAAATAGAATCCAGTCTCATACATGATACCCCAAATGTCCAGTTTTCAATAGAAAATCACTAGTCATACCAAGAACGAAGAATATCTGGAAATGAAGGTAAAAAGATAATGATAGATGCCAACACTGAGATGTTACAGTTATCTGACGAAGATTTTAAAGAAATCATGATAAAAATGCCTCAATGAGCAATTACAAACAAGCTTGAAATAAGTGAAAAAGAGAAAGTTACAGCAAAGAAATACAAGTCTCAGCAAAGTACCGAAGATACAAAGAACCACCAAGTAGAAATTTTAGAACTGAAAAATACAGTGACTGAAATAAAAATCTAAGTAGATGAGCACAATAGCAGAAATGGAAAGAGAAAAGGATTCATGAACTGGAAGGTATAACAATAGAAATTACTCAACCTGAACAACAGACAGAAAATAGACATAAAAAACAAATAACAGGTGGTCAGGAACTTGTGGGACTAAAATAAAACATCTACCATGTGTATCATCAAAGTATGATTCCATTTATATAAAATATCCAAAGTAGGTAAATCCATAGAAACAGAAAGTACATTGGCAGTTGCTGGGGCAGGGAAGAGGAGGAAATAGGGAGTGACTGCTTAGTGCTGCAGAGGTTTCTTTGGGGGTCATAAAATGTTTTACACCTAGACAGGGGTGATTATATTGATACATTATGAACTACTAAATGCCACTCAATTGCGCACTTTAATATTTTTTATTTATTTATTTTTAGAGAGAACTAGAAGGGAGGGAGAAAGACAGAGAACCGTCATGTGAGAGAGAAACATCGATGGGTTGCCTCTCCCATGCCCCCAGCTGGGAACCTGGCCTGCAATCCAGGTGTACATGCCCTGACCAGGAGTCCAACCAGCGACTTTTCAGTTCACAGGCTGGCACTCAATCCTCTGAGCCACGCTAGCCAGGGCTGAATTACACACCTTAAAATAGTTATTTTTATGCTATATGAATTCCATCTTAATAAAAAAAACCCAAAACTTAGGAAACTAGTAACCTAAAAGACACATCAAGTTGATATGTATACAGGAAGAATCTGGTATACACCGTGCTTCATTTTGAAATCTTCGATGCCTTCCTTTGAGAATGTAATCAAGACAAAGATATCATTATCACCAATTTTATTCAACATTGTACGGAATGAAAATCTGGAACAAGACAAAGGTATAAAAGGTAAAAAAAAAATGGAAAAGGAAAAACAAACCTTTCTTTACATACAGGTGTTCTGATTACATATATAGAAAAGCCCAACAGAATATATGGAGAATTCACTAGAAGAAGCAAGTTAGTAATATTGTTAGATAAATACACACACACACACACACAAACTACATTCTGTATACCAGCAACAAAATGTTTTAAAGAGATTCTTAATAGCATCAAAAAAATCAAATATCTAGGGAAAAATGTAGAGACCAATATATGGAAAATATGTGGTTACCTATTAGAGAAACTAAAAATGACCTAAGTAGGTAAGAGATATACACCTATTGCATAGACTGGAAACCAACATTCTAAAGATACAAATTCTCCCCAAACTGACCTACAGAAGATGCTATACCCATCACTATGCAAGCAGGTGGGGGGGGTATGTGTGTATGTATGAAATTTAACAAGTTGATTTGAAAATTTACATGGAAATACAAAAGGCCAGCAACAGCAGAAACAATTTTAAAGAACCAGATAGAACTTTAATATAAATCTACAGTAATTAAGATGGCATGGCATTGATTTAATTACATAGAGATCAACAGAACAGAATACAGTCCAGAAAAACACCCACCCATAGAAGATGGTTAGTTTAGAACAAAAGTGGTTTTGCTGAACAGTGAGATCAATAAAGTCTTCAAAAAAAAGTGCTGGGCCAATCTTGTGGAGAAAAAGAAATCTGGTCCAACTTTGCATTGCACACTAAAATTAATTCTAGTCGGGCTGAAGTTCTAAATGTGAGAAGCAAAAGAACAAAGTTGCTGGAACATAGGAGAACATCTTCAGTAACGCAGGGCAAACAAAGATTACAGGCCCAAAGGGCAGTTCCCTGATGAACAATGAGATGCAGCACCTTCCTTTGTTTCAAGCCATTTGGATATCCTCTTTTGTGAAATGTCTATTGGAATCTTTTGCTCATATTTTCCTAGTGAACTTGTCTTTTTATGTACTCATATGTAGGAATTCTTGACAAAATTAAAACCACAATTAGAAAACCAAAAACAATGACCATAACAAGGTTTGGGAGGATGGGAAGCAACAGGTTGTAGTGTAATTTGGCATATCCACTGGCATATCTACTTAGGAAAAAAACAAGCACTATCGACTTACGTTAAAGAAATATATAAACTATGACTTCGGCAATTAAGTACAAGTGCGCCAAGAGATTTGTTGCAATAATACTGTTCATAGCAGTATTATTCCCAATGGAAATCTAGAAACAAACCAAATGTCCTTTAAAGTTGAGTAAACAAAATGTGGTTAATGGAACTAGTACTATATGCCAATGAAAATACGGTACAGATACACTACACAGCTGAGTATCAAAAACATATTACACAAAAGAAGCCAGACACAAAAGAATACATACTACATTATTCCAAACACGTAAAGTTCAGAAAAAATTTAAAACATGCAAACAACAGTAGTTAGAGAAGCCATGCTTAGGTTGGTTTAGGTTGTAACACTATAAACAAAGGAGGCGATTAACAGAAAAGCCAGGATAGGTGCTGCCTGAGGAAGGCCGGCAGTGCTCTGCTTCCTGATCTTTGTTGTAGTTAAATGGAGTTTTGCTTTGTAAATCACTCAGGTGGACAATTTTTGTGTACTTCTCTGTATGTAGTGGGTTTTTTTTGAGGATTCAGAATTTTGAATTTTTAAATTTTGAAATTCAAAATGTTAAATTTTCATTCAAAGATCAGGCTCAATATTATCAAGAACTCTGGTCTTTTCCATTCTTCTGCCAACATCATGCTGGCCTAATTCTCTTCATGGCTGAAGCTACCAGTTTCAGATATGTTATGGAGACACATAACATTCAGCAAAAGGACCATTTCTGCCCTGACTTGTATGGCTCAACTGGTTGAGCATTGTTCCACAGCAAAATGTCACCGGTTCGATCCTTGGTAGGGTAATGCATGTGTTGTGTGTTCAGTCCCCAGTCAGGGCGCGTAGAAGAGGCAATCAACTGATGTTTCTTTTTCATATTGATGTTTCTCTCCCTCCCTTTCTCCCTCCATTCCCCTACCTCTAAGAATAAATTAATAAAATCTTTTTTTTTAAAAGGACTATTTCTCCCAATAGTTCTCTTGTTTTTAAGGTAAAATTTACACAAAATGAAATACACAAATTTTATGTATACAATTCCATGAGTTCACAAAAGCCCAAGAGTATTCCATTGTTTAAATGTGTCACATTTTGTTTATGTATTTTCTTATTGAGAGGCATTTGGATTGTTTCTGGTTAAGAGTATTAGATATATAAATAAAGCTGCTATAAACATTCTTTTTTTTTTAGAAAATATATTTTCCTTGTATTTAGGAAAATATAAGACCTTCTGTGGACTTTTTTTTTCATTTGGGGGAGGGGTAATACATGAGTGGAATTGCTGGATCATAGAATATACAAGGACTGTCCAGAAAAAGTCCAGCCACTGTTAATATAATGAGAACAGTTCACAGGACACCGATGTAACCGGGCAGCCAAGGAGAGTGGACTGGAATACACATGCGTAAGCAATGACAACTTCACTGTGCTAGTCAGTGGGGGCGGTAGACGCCGTTGAGTGAGCATGTGTACTGTGTGGCGGTCACATTCAAGATGCATGAGCAAATAGAGCAACAAATCTGCATCAAATTGTACCTGAAGCTTAAACATTCCTCCCCAGAAACTACTAAGATGATTCAGAAGGCCACCGCTATGGGCAACAGGTGATTGGCAGCTTCATCATGACAACACGCCTGCTTATGCATTAGATCTCATGCAGAGTTTCCGGCAAAACAGCAAATCACCCAGGTCACTCAGCCCCCATACAGCCCAGATTTGGCGCCCTGCAATGAGATTCAGGAAAATATGATGGGGCAGCTGACGGCAATTGGGAGAACTGTGTGAGGTCCCAAGGTGCCTACTTTGACGAGGACTGAGGCATCATTGTCCCATGTACGTTTCTTGTGTCTTGTATCCTCTTCCATAGATGTCTCTATTTTTCATAGTACATGGCTGGATACCTTCTGGACAGACCTCATGTGTTTATAAAAAACTGACAAATCCTTTTTCCACAGTGGTTGTACTATTTTTCATTTCAAACAATGTATAAGAAATTGCTGTTTGCTCCACATTTTGCCAACATTTGGTGGTGTCAGCTGTTAAAAGACAAAATGAGGGACATTAAATTTTTCAAGAGTTTATTTAAGTATACATCAATTCCAATCAAGAAGCGCCAAATTAAAAGTGCTTAGGAGTACTCCACCAAGAACAGCATCAAGGGGAGGAGATATGGAAGCAAAGCAAGGAAATCATTTGACTGGCTATAGCTTAAGGAGTTGCCCTATTTGGGAAAGCCTAGTTGGCTACAACTGGTTGTCCTGAAATTTCATTTTCTTGGATTTCAGTGCACTGATTCTGGCGTAGGCGTTGACTTGCTTGGTAAGCTACCAAGGCATTAGAGCCACCGCAGTCTAATGGCTTCCCTGTTTAATGACTTTAACAAGGTCTTTTTAATTTTAGGCATTCTAGGGAATATACAGTGACACTCATTGTGGTTTTAATTTTAATTTCCTTGAAGCAATTTTTCATGTATTTAATGGGCATGCATAGATCTTCCTAATCTAAAAGATCTTTGCTTTAAATTATCACAACAAAGAATGTTCACTTTGCAATCGGTAAAATGTGAGAGCTATTTGTGTAGAAGAAATGAAAACAAACTTAAAATTTATCTCTGTACCCTGACTACTGGTAGCTTCCTAAGCACACACCGCTATTTTCTTCTTCCATGTCTTTGCAAATAGTATTTTCCTGGCCCAGGGGCCTTTTCATCTCTCTGCAGTCTCATCTAGTTAGTCTTCAAATCCCCACCCAGGAAGGCATTACTTTCTTTATGAAGTACTTCCCAACTCTCCCAAACATATGCATACAGGCAATGATTCTATCTCCTGTGTTGTATTTTCGTTTACGAAATACATGCAATGTAACTTCCTCCAGGGCAAGAAACACGTTTTACTCATCTTTATAGCCTCAGTACCTAAATAAACATAGGCACATAATAGCTCAAAAATATCAAATGAACATGTTCACCATTTTAATGCTATTTTATTTTTTTAAAGATCTTCTTTATTTTTAGACAGGGGAATGGAGGGAGAATAAGAGGGAGAGAAACATTAATGTGTGGTTGCCTCTCACATACACCCCACCGGGGACCTGACCGGCAACCCAGGCATGTGCCCTGACTGGGAATTGAACCAGCGTAGGCTGGTGCTCAGTCCACTAAGCCGTATCAGCCAAGGCTTCTAAACCCTTTTTAGATGTGACTCACTTTTGCAATCTATATCCAGTAACTGAGGCTTCCAGACTATACCAGGCTAAATGCTGGCCCACAAAAAAAAAAAAAAGGTGATTAAATTAAGACTCCTCAAAGGATGACTTTATTCTGGGTGGACCCTAAATATAATCATATGTATCCTTTTAGAGAGAGGTAGAGGGAGTGTTGAGACTGAAGAGCAGACAATGTGATCAAGAAGGCCGAGATGAGATGTTTGTGGCCACAAACCAAGGAACGCCTGGAGCCACAGAAAGCCGGAAGCAGCAAGGAAAGGACTGTCCCTCGAGCCTTTGGTGGAGTGCAGCTCTTGATTTCAGATTTCTGGTCTTCAAACTATGAGCGAATAAATTCTTGTTATTTTAAGCCACCCAGTACATGGTAACCTGTTACAGTGGTCATAGGTAACTAATATATCCACTTCCTCTGCAGTTTATTGTTTTGTAATGACTTCTACACAAAACCAAAATATCTATCACAATTTTAAATTTCTTCCTTGGTATGATTTCAACCAGTTAATATATGGGTATCAATTACTCACAGAACATCTAAATATGTATTAAGCACACAAAGTGTATAATAAAAGAAAAAATTCCTATTGTGCAGGGTTGACCAAATAAAGAAATTCATAAAGTAAATCTTAAAAAGTTAAGTACACAGTTCAAACAGCATTTTTTAGAAAGGTGAAACATTATTTCGGCCATCTGTTAACCAGTGAGCTCTTATTACATGACTAGCCTCGGTGAAAGGCTGTTTTAAAAGACTAAGCACAACCCTTCTCCAAATACATCATCTTCCTCTGCAACTATCACTATCACAAAGCCACACCCACACGTCCTTCCTCCTACTTCTTTTGACCAGTCCCAGCTCTACAGACCTACATATGGCATTTTGTTCTTGCACAGGAACTGTATTTCTTAAGCAGTGGTACCATGTCTGCCCCCCAAAATGGTAATTCCAAACATTCTAAAAGCACAGCTGCTAATACTCATGGAAAGCTTCCAAAACACATTCCATTAAAAAGCACATGCTATGCCTTTGAACATTTCAAAACAATGCTTTAAATACTACATGCCCCCAATGTGAATGCTGTTTTTAAAAACAACATTAAAAGTCTAACGAGAACCTACATCAGGCATTTTCACTTACAAACAAAACATTAGAAATGATTTTCTTTAAAATCCAGAGAGCGTCCTATACTGGTCACCCAAACAGCCTTTGGATGGACATCCAGGGTGTCTTGTGTACAAAACAAAAATGTCACAACTTGATGCTCTGCCAAACCCTTCAAAGTGCAGCTGGGAGCAGACCCTTCAAAGCCCTGGTAAGGTGCCAGGCCCTGTAATTGTGATTCAGAAAAAAACAAGAGGGCGAGGAAAAAGGAAGGGAAGAAGATACACGTTCATGTGGTTAGCAATCACCACTAAGCACTTTGAATTAAAATGTTATTCTATTCTTATAATTGCACTGTCTGCCTCCGCACAACTTAATTCACACAAAAGAATTCTGGAAAGTAGGATACAGTAAGCAGTCAACCTCAAATGCTTAAAAATAAATTATAGAAGTCTCTGAAAAGCTGTGATGTGAACAACAAAGACAACTCTTGCTCAAACCATACTTCAAATTCAATAGTGTAGGCTCTATTACATGTAACACAGGGACTTCCGAAAAGATTTATAAGCACCTAATATCTCTTTGTGCAAACTGTGGAGTCTTCTTTACTCACAGCCCTATATTTTTCCAGAAATAGAATAGGCTACCACATGGCTCTAACGTAAAATGAATGTTGATTACTAATCTAACATTATTCTGGCACCTTTGTATTTTAAATAAATCCTGACTTAATTTTATTGCCATTAGATTTATGTCTTAAGTCTGAAAAGTTAAGTTTAAAACATTTGATAAGAGTTCACCTTATGTTTTTACTGAAATTAACATAAGCACTCTTTTTTACATCTTTGAGAATCTGCCAAAAAGTACAGAATTTTTCAGAGCCAGAAGAGGGAGATAAATAAAAGTCATCCTCAAGACGTACAGTTAATTTTAACTATATATCTTTCCTTTAAAGCAATTAAACAGAAAGCATTTATGGAGGAGGACTTAGTGTAAGTAGACCACTCCGTAAACATGGACCACTCATACTTATGGAGTGGTCCACTTACACTTGCTGAGTAAGTGTACCCCACTTATACTAAGAGAGCTCTGGAGGAGATACAGAAATACGAAGACCACCATGTCAAGCAGACTTCTGAGCAAGGAAGAGCCTTCCTATAGCCACAGTATTATGGGCATGTTCTCTGCTGGGTACAGGAATACGAAAATAAACAAAAGGAAACCCTTGCCCTCAAGGAATTCACAGTGGTCAGTGAAATATTCACACTAAGCAACAATTGCTGACTGAACAAGAATAAAAGAAAATTTACTATTTATTAAATTCTTTTCTTCAAAAAAATTTTACCAAGTGGATATACTACCTATTCAAATGATAAATGAATTCACAAAGTTTTAAAACTATAAACCATTGTAATATATTTATAAGTAATATGGGTGCAGAGAGGAGAGGACTAATTCTGCTAGAGAAGCTGTCAAGGAAGGCTTCACAAAGAAAGAAATCCAAAGAAAGGGATGCAGGGAAGGCAATCCCAAGAAAGAAGGAAATCCAAAGAAAGGGATGCAGGTACAAAAGCATGGAAATGAAAGAACATTGGGGGTTGGGAGGGGGGCGAGGGTAGCGTATCAGCCTGGAGATGTAGGACAGGGCCTTGAAGGCCACGTGCAGAACACTGGAGCTTATCCTGGGATCTAGGAGAACCAATTAGAGGTTCTAAGCTTGTGGGTGGATTTGTACGTCAGAAAAATAACTAGATTATCCAAGATGTGGAGAACAGATTGGGGAGGTGAGAGGAGAGTGGGTAAGAGAGACAGAAAGGGGCGAAGATCAAAAGTAGAGAAAAAGGGATTAAAAGTGCAGGAAAGCAATGATGAAGGCCTAGATTAAAATAGTGGCAGCAGGTAGTCAACAAGGAATAGTCTTGAAAGGAATTTGGAGGCACAAGTAACAGGGATTATTAATTCACACCCATTTCCCTAAAAAAAAAAGAAAGAAAGAAAAAAGAAAACTACTTTAATGTTGTCACTAGTTATAAGACCTACCAGGAAATCAGGGCAGTATTTTAAAAGTAAAATAGAATCCAGTTAAAGTAGAAAAAAGGCTGTTTCAAAGATTATAATTACTTTAAGCACTAATTCTCCATATGAACTAAGACTCACTTTGCAAAAGCATCTTGGTAAATGCAAATAGTATTACAGTAAAACACTCTAAGTATCTACCTTTCCTCTACAGGAATTTTAGCAGCAGAGGGGTAAACACTAAGGCTGGTTCTGTCAGGAACAAAGACATAAAGTAAGTATTTCGTTCCTGACATGTCCACCTGCTGTTACTCCTCCTCACTCTTTCCTTCAAACAATCATCTCTATAGCAACACACTCTTAAGAAATCTGTGAGTGGAAAGTATGTTTTTGCAAAAATATCAGAACTCAAGAAAATGAGCTACTTTATTTTTTCCTTTAATGCAAGAGATACACAATACATCGTAAGACAACTGCAAAATATGACAAATAGGAAACAAAAAATGGACTTAAAACACATGGAAATGTAAAAATTAGTGTTGCACATTTACATGGAAATTCTTTTTACAGGTTACAATGACACCTTGTGGTAAGACATTTTAAATTATATTTAAGTTATCTTGGAAAATATTTTTACAGCAGAGATATAATAAACCTGGTTTAGCAAATAGGAAAGAACAAAACCACAGTGTTGAGATGGTATAAACATGTACAACAATCCATTTGCAAAATTAAGGACAAAAAAAAATCACACTTTAAAAAATCCTACAATATTAAGACAGGTAAAAGTACCTTACTAACTATTAATATAAAGTACACTAACTATTTCTTTCACTTGAGCTAAAATTATAAAGTTTTTAAAAGATGCACAAAGAAACTACTTTTGAGATGGTGAGTGTAGTTCCTGGCAAAAGAGCTCAGCGCAGCCACTCTCGCTTGCTTGGGGTGCACGCTGCGTCTGTAACTGTTGTTTGCCTCTCCGCCA
This sequence comes from Desmodus rotundus, assembly GCF_022682495.2. Taxonomy (NCBI): domain Eukaryota; kingdom Metazoa; phylum Chordata; class Mammalia; order Chiroptera; family Phyllostomidae; genus Desmodus; species Desmodus rotundus. Next base: position 117,016,725 of record NC_071389.1, on the reverse strand, counting down.
CACAAATACTGAAAGCTGTTTTCACTTTTTGTCCTCTTTCATAAACGTGAAAATCTTCTTCAGATTTCTTTTGGTTAGAGGTACTAATGTAGGTCTTTCATAAAAGCAAAGTGGCACAAAGCAAGCTTTTGAAAGGCAGGGGATACTGGCATTATCTATTATTTAATCAGTAAGAAAGGAGTAATGGCATCAAATTACTGCCATAGTTTATAGACCACGTGTCAGTATTCGCATGTAAAGGGAGTGCCAACATCAAGCTGCCATAGCTTTGTACTGTCTGTGAGGGTCTGTGCTTTATCTGGGCTTATTTTGTGCACCGTTAGCAAGATGTGTCCTAAGGTGATTGCTTCTTCACTTTATGCCATTTCGGCTTACAGAAGGTTTCACAGGAATGCTCTACCTTAAGAAAGGGAGAAACCTACACCGCTTTAAATATTTCAAGCTCGATTAATCCAGTAATTAAGAAAATAATGTATAATTACCTTTTGTGGTAGTTTACTACGTTTACTACACTATACTAAGTATCAGTAAACATAAAGAAAAGTTCATGATGGAGTTAGCACACAATCACCTTATGAGTCTCTTAGAAATAATCTTCTCCCTTAGCGTCTACAGCACCGTGATCACCTCCAATGTCACTGCCCTTTCTCACGGTCCCTTAACTGTTTTTTTCCCTCACCAGGAGAAATCTCTGGACAGCTGCTCCTTTTCTGTAAAAGTCAAGCTGTCTGTCTCACAGCTTCGTTTATTACATCTGAATGACACTCAATTTACACCCACATTCCTAACCTCTCTCCCGCTCATAACTCCCATTCTCCTCACAAGTCTTATCTACCAAAGAAGCTCAACATAACAAGAATTAAGCTAATTAGCTTCAAATTTTCTACCTGCCTACTTACAAAAATCCATTATCACTCTCCTCCCCTATTTCTTAGCACATACCTCATCCTCCAACTCCTACGAGTAATAAATTATTAATCCTGCCAATTCTTCATCTATCTGCTTATCTTAATCATTCTTCTCCATTTCTAGGCCACCGGCCTCTAGAACAAAACCTCAAATATTTTAACTGTTCTTTTATTAACAGAACTCTCTAAATAGTGTCCAGATGTTGGTCTTTCTTCATCGTTACAGAGCTTACAAATATCTACCAGGGCAATCCTTTCTACTCAGTTGCCATCACCATTACAATCCTTCCTATTGTTTGTTTACTGCATCAAATCTGAACTTCCTCAGACAAACCGAGAGCCCCGCATTAGCCAACTCCCTATACAAATGCAAACATTTCATTTTGCTGCGGCACAGGGTCCTTTTCCTAGAGCCAACTGAGTTTCTTTAAAGTTCCTCATAAACACATTGCTTATGCTTACCTTCACAACTTTGTTCATGTAGTTATGCTAAATTGAAATACCTTCTTAAAATTCTTTGATTAATTCACAAATCAAGATCAGAGTCAAACTTAAACCCCTACAGTCTAAACAATCATAAAACTATTTTCAGAGTTTATAGTTACTCTAAAAGTAAATACAAAGAATAATTTCTGCCTTCCTGGTGCTTGCCTCGGAGTATTTATTCTGTATTTTACCACATCTGTATTTTCCCCTTCTAGTGCTTTATAACTAGGGAACTATGTTTCCAAAATATAAGTTCCTCAAAGGAAAAACTACAATCTTAAACATTTTTGGTCATCTCCATAGCTCCAATTTCAGTAAACCTAATTACAGAAAACTGATTTAAGAAATTTCTGTGATATGAATCGTTTTTTCCCATAGGCTTACAAGGTGATTTCAGAGAAAGCTTGGGGAAGGATGACGCCAAGAATATTGTTTGCTAATCAATTATGTATGCCTTATGATAGTTTATCTATCAAGATATTTCTGCCTCACCCTGACGGTAGGGCTCAGTTTGTCCTGCAAAGCAAAAGATTGAAGGTTCGATTCCCAGTCATGGCACATGACTGGGCTGTGGACTTAGTCCTTGGCAGGGGTGCATACAAGAGGCAAATGATCTATGTTCTCTCTCACATAGATGTTTCTCTCCCTTTCTTTGTCCATCACTACCCCTCTCTAAAAATAAATAAACAAAATCGTTTAAAAAAAAACATTTCTGCTTTGAAAAAATTCTGGGGGGAACTGTAGTCATCTTAGCCTTAAAAATAAACACATCTTTTGACCTAGCAATTCTACATGTAGGAATAAATCCTAAAAAGCGATTCAGAGATATGCACAAACATTTATTTTCAGATATCTTCTTCATTTATCACTCAACAATACTACTGAGCACATCCCAAGGGCCAGGCAGGACTAAGAAGACAGAATTAGATCCTTGCCTTCGTGGTGCTTGCATCATAGTGCAGTTAACATGGAAAAAGAGGCTATAGAAAAATGCATGTTTTATAGCAAAGGTATACTATCTTCACGAGTCAAATTACTCCGTATTTTTAAAATGTCAATTTCACCCAATGCCATTGGAAATCTCAGCAGACATTTTTATAGAAATCAACAGCTGATTCTAAAATTCATATGAAAACACAAAGGACCTGGAATAGCCAAAATAACTTTGACAATAACAAATTTAAATAACTTTCATTACCTGAATTCATGACTTATTAAAATGCAGAACAATCAAAATTGCGTGGCATTAAGTGTCAAGACAGACACATAAATCCACTAAAAAGAGGGCAGAATTCAGAAATAGACCCAAACACATGGCTGATTGATTTCTGACAAAAATGCAGAATTCATATCAATTCAATGAAGAAAGGATAGTCTATTAAGTAAATGGTTTGAGACCACTGCCTATCCATAGGCAAAAAAAAGAACTTCAAGTTTTACCTCACACCATACACAAAAATGCCTAAAATGTATTCAATAAACATAAAACTATAAAACTCTTAAAACATAAGGTAAAATCAAGTTGATCATGAGTTCAGTTAAAATATCTTTGATACACGACCAAAAGCATATTGCATTTTTAAAAAATGACAAACTAGACCTTCAACAAAATTAAGCACTGTGTTGTTTAAAAAAACATTGTAATACAAATAAAAAGATAAGCTAGGTTGGAAGAAAATATTAAAAAACATATATTAATAAAGGACTTGTATCCCAAATACATAAAGAAGTCTCAAAACTAAATAAAACAATTTATCAAAACAATAATGAAAATTGGAGAAAAGATTTGAACAGTTCACCAAAGATACATTAACACTTGAAAAATGTTAAGTATCATTAGTGTTTTATGAAGTGCAAATTAAAAACACAATGCAACACCACTATACACCTATTAGAAAGGTTACCCACACCAAGTACTGACTAATGCAGAGAAACTGGAACTGTCGTAAACTACTGGCGGAAATATGAAATGGTGAAATCATATGGGAAAACTCTGGCAGTTCCTTAGAAAGCAAGCACATACTTACATACAATGTAGTCAACTCTTTTATAGGTATTAATCCAAGAGAAATGAAAGCATTTAAGTCCATACAAAGACTTTCACACAAATGTTTATAGAAGCTTTATTTGTGAGACTTGTATATTCATACAATGGAACACTATTCAGCCATAAAAAAGAAATGCATTAATATGGATCTCAAAATAATTATGCCACATGAAAAAATCTAGACAAAAAAATAGTACATGTTATATGATTCCATTTATATAAAATTCTAGGAAATGAAAATTAATCATAGTAACAGAAAGCAGGTCATTGGTTGCCTGGGAATGGGAAACAGTGAGTAGCGGGTGAGGAAAGAGGGAAGGATAACAAAGGGCATGAGGCACCTTTTGGGGGTGACAGACATATTAAACACCTTGACTGTGATGATAGTTTCCCAAGTATAAACATGTATCAAACTTAAATTGTTTACTTTTAATAATGTACAATTTATTTATTAATTATATTTAATAGAACTGTTTTTAAAAATAAACATTACGAACTTTAGGGTTAAAAAATTTCCTAAAAGAAAACTGTAGGTAGGCCCAGATGATTTCACAATTAAATTTTTCGTTCAAAAAATGTGATGGAAAAAAATTAAGTAACTTTGGGAAATGTTTATTAAAGAAGTGAGAAAAGCAGATTATAAAATACTCTCGATTATATAATCCTTATTTGGTAAAAAGAATATTTACACAACTATACACATAGGGAAAAACACAAAGACACTAAAATATTAATAAGTAACATCTCTGGATGATAGGTGTGATTTTGTGTGTGTATTCCCTGTACTTTTCTTATTTTACAACAAACACAGATTATGTTACTATCCGAGGGAAAATGTCATTGGAAAAAAAAACACAGGGAAACCTAAAAGTCCACTTGAGGACCAAAGGAAGAGGAAAAAGCCTCCTCTTTCACACTGGATAACATGTAGATATAAAAGAATGAGACTTGTTGTTCAAGCCTCTGGCTCAATTCCATTCCCTACCATTCAAAATTGTAAAATAAATACTCAAAAATATACTAAAAAATATTTGGCTGTTAATTACCAACTCTATTATACCACTTAAAATTCTCGCTATCAACATAACTCCCTTTTACCTACAACAGAAGTTTTCAAACAATTTTAGTCATTAGGCTTCTTTTTCAAGTCTTATAGAACTCCAATATTTACAACAGACTATGTCATTTTATTCATGTGTATTAATAAAAATTCAAGTTCATACATTTTATTTCAAAGATACATTATCTTTAATTCCACATCAATTAATATCTTTGTTGGTGTTCTCCAATGTTTTAAAATATGGCTTATAGTGCAGAAAGTATCCAGCCATGAACTATGAAAAACAGACATTTATTGAACAAGATACAAGAAACACTGTACGTAGGACAATGTCACCTCAGTCCCCTTCAAACTAGGTACTTTAGGACCTTACACAGTTCTCCCAGTATCTCTTCCACTGTTCAAAACACTCTGCAAAATCCTTATTGGAATTGCCATTGACTGACTCATCTTATTTTCCTGAATATCACCACCAGTATGAAATCTCTTCCCTTTCAAAGGTAATTTTAGTTTTGGGAAAAAACAGAAATCACAGGTCGCCAAATCTGGGCTATAGAGGGGCTGAGTCACCTAGGTGATTTGATGTTTTGCCAAAAAACTGGGCACAAGATAGGATATGTGAGCTGGTGGCGTTGTCGTGATGAAGCTGCCAATCACCAGTTGCCCATAGCTGCAGCCTTCTGAATCATCTCAATAGTTTCCAGAAGAATGTTGAAGCTTCAGGTAAAATCTGACACAGATTCATTGCTCTACTCACTCAGTCATTTTGAATGTAACGATCACACAGTACTCCAGCTCACTCAACGGCATCTACCACCCCCACTGACTAGTACAGTGAAGTTGTCATTGTTCACACATGAGCAATTCCAGTCCACTCTCCTCAGCTGCCAGTTTATATTGATGTGTGAACCATTGTTGTTGTATTAGCAATGGTCGGACTTTTTCCGGACATACCTCATGTTATCTTTTATAGTGACTTTTGGAATAAACATTGTAACTAAACAAAATTCAAGTCAAACTTTTACAGAATGCTGAGGTACTTTCCACTCACAGTTTTGAAGAACTGACCAATAAAGGTTAATCTAACTTTAATATATTGTATTATACAAAACACTTCACAACCTGGATCCTCTCTACACTTCCATTCTCATCTCACACAACTCCCTGACATGTACTTATGCCCTAACAACACTAAGCTACCGTAGTACTTTATTGAATACACCATACTTCTTACCTCTACCTAATGCAATCTCTTAATCTCACCCTTCACTCATTTTTATATTGAACTCAGTTTTTACTTCCTTCTGATGTAATTTCCTGGATGCTTCCCTTTCTCATTCCCCTCAAACCATTCTGAGCTCACTGTCCTTGTGAGCTCTTCCTGAATGTGACTTACTTACTTCACCATATTATAATCAGCTATTTGTATGCCAATCTCCTTCACTAGGTTAAGACCTCCTTGAGATCAGAGATTATGTCTTAGTCATCTTTATAACCCCAAATTCTACATATTACCTGGAACGTGTCGGACAGTCAAGAAACACTTGTTAAACGACTGACTGGTAAGCAGTTCTTCCACTTAACAAAAGGACAGGGAAAGTAAGAAACTGCACAGAGCTTGAAATCCCCCAACTCCAAAGCCTTCTAATTTGATGCTTGAGGAAAATCAGGAAATCTAACTCAACAAATACATTTGTAGTGGCTAATAAATTTCTAATGTTGTGCAAAGGACTATGTGTAATATAAAATAACTATGGGACAATTTTTAGCCTCCTGAGACAAAAATTCTACACACAAACCAAAAGCCAGACTTCCCACTTCCAGCACGAGGGAATGAGCAGGTCAACAAATCCTCTCCACAAAACAACCAAAAGCAAGTTTATTCACGAAAAATGAACTCTGAGTGAGAAGACCATGAGTCTACAAACGTTCTTACCTTTGACTTCTCCCATCCCTCCAGCACCAGCGTAGGAGTTTACAAAGGTGGGGCAGACTATGAATATAGCAACGTCACTGTCACTACCTACCTGAGGGTGATCATTAGATGTGAGGCATGGTTAAAGAGCAGACCTCTGATTTAGGCCGCCAGTTACAGAACTCAAAAGAAAAATCAAAGTACAGAGTTGCTTCAAAATATCATCTAAAATGTCCAGTATTTAACAACAAAAAATATATAACAATAAAACAAGGGTGTCCCATTCTCAGGAATCAAAACAGCAAACAGAAACTGTCTTTGGGTACCCCCAGATATTAGATTTAACAGACAAAATCTTTAAAGGAGCTACAGTAAGCAGTCCCCCCTTATTGGAAGTTTCACTTTCCATGGTTTTAGTTACCTACAGTCAACCAGTTTGAAATATTAAATGGAAATTCCAGAAATAAACACTAAGTTTAAATACTGCACCACTCTGAGTAGCATGAAATTTCATGCCATCCTGCTCCATCCTGTTTGGGATGCAAATCATCCCTATGCCCAGCATAGCCATACTGTATGTATAGAACAACAGATATTATGAGAGTGAGTGAGAGAGAGAGAGAGAGAGAGAGAGACCACATTCACATAACTTTTATTACAACATACTGTTATAATTGTTCTATTTTATTATTGTTGTTAATCTCTTACTGTGTCTAATTTTTAAATTAAACATTACCATATGTATGTGGGATTTGCTGCTATCTGCAGATTCAGCTAACCACTAGGGTCTTGAATGTATCCCCTGTGGAAATAGGAGGACTACTTATTCAACGAACTGAAGGAATTCTTTCTGAAAGTTCAATGAAAGTATAATGAGAATGGTTCAGAGGATTGAAAATCTCAATAAAAAAATATTTTTTTTAAAACATGGAAATTCTAAAAGAAGTTGAAAAGTATAATTACTGAAATTTAAAACGTCACTAGAGAAACTCAACATTAGATTTGAAATGACAGAAAACAGAAACAATGAACTTGTAGATCAACAGAAAGTATCCAGTGTAAAGAACAGAGAGAGAAAAAAGATTGAAAGAAATGAACAGAACTTCAGAGGTCTCTGGGACCATATAAAGTGCATCAACATACATGTAATAAGATTTCCAGAAAAAGAGAAAATAGACAGGAGGCAGGAAAAAAATTTTTTAAATAATTGCTGAAAATGTCCCACGTTCAATGAAAACCATTGTTTGTCCAGGAAGCCCAGAAAATCCAACACAAGGATATCAACACCAAGACATCACAGTCAAACTGCTGACAGACAAAGACAAAGGAAAAAAACCTTGGAAGGAGCAACACCAAAATGACTCACCACATACAGGGGAACAATAATATAATTAACTGGCATCCCATCAGAAACAATGAGGCTGGGGGTAAAAAAAGAAAAACATGAAATTTGAACAAATGCAAAAAGCTCTCAACTAAAAATTCTGTATTCAGCAAAAATGTCCTCCAAAAATGATAGTGAAATAAGTATATTTTCAGATAAACAAGGACACAGAATTTGTTGCTGTGATAAATGCCTTGTGAGGAATAGTAAAGGAAGACCTTCTGACTGAAGAGAAGTTATACCAGAAGTCAACAAATTCAAGGAAGAAATAAAGGATGCCATAAACTGTAATTATATAAGTAAATAAAGACTCTAAAAATATATTGTTCTCATCTTTTTTTCACTTCTAAAGAAACAAGATTGTATAAAGCAATAATTAAAGTACTGTGTTGTTGGGTTTATAATATGCATAGCTATAATATGTAAGACAATAACAGCACAAAAAAAGGAAGAGAAAGATTAGAGCAAAATTTCTAGAGTTTACCAGAAGTTAGTTATTATTCTGAAGGAAACTATAATAAGTTAAAATGCATATTACAATCCCTAGAGCAACCACTATGAAAATAACATGATATTGTAAAAGGGATCAACAGAAAAATTAAAAGATACAGTAAAAAATATTTAACACACAAAGTCAGTAAACAAGGAAAAGAAAAAATATCATGAGACAAACAGAAAACAAATTACAAAATAGAAAATGTGAAGTCAATATATTAAATATGAATGGCCCTGGCTGGTGTGGCTCAGTGGTTGAGAGCCAGCCTGCAAATCAAAGGGTCACCAGTTCGATTCCCAGTCTAGGTCACATGCCTCTGTTGCAGGCCAGGTCTCCAGTAGGGGGTGCACAAGAGGCAACTAGACATTGATGTTTCTCTCCCTCTCCTTCTCCCTCCCTTCCCCTCTCTAAAAAATAAATAAAAATCTTTAAAAAAAATGCAAATGGACTAAATATCCCCATTCAAAAGGCAGAGAATTTAAGACCGAATTAAAAAACAAGGCCCAACAGTATGCTGTCTACAAGACATATTCTTATATTTAGGGCATAAAAATGTTAAAACAGAAGGATAAAAATAATACACCATCAAAAGAATAACCATGAAAATACTACATTGAGTAGCTATAGTACCATGAAGATAAAATGGTATTTAAGACAAGAAATGTTACAAAAGACAAAGAAGGATATTTCATAATGACAAAAGGACACTATATGAGGAAGACAAAACAATTATAAGGGTATGTGAATCTAACAACAGAGCCCCCAAAATACATCAAGCAAAAAGTGAAAAGGGAAATGGACAATTCAACAAAAATAGCTGTAGAACTCAAAGACTGATAGAACAAGGCAGAAAATCTACAAAGAAATAAGAGAGATCTTGACCAAAACTATCAATGAACTTGACATACGTAACAGAACATTATACCCCAAAACTGCAGAATACAGATTCTTTTCACACATACATGGGACATTCTCTTTGATACACCATATGCTGGACACAAAACAAATCTCAAACACTGAAATCAGTAAAAGTATGTTATCTGATCACAATGGAATTAGAGGTCCACAACAAAAGAAATATGGCAACACCCTCAAATACTGGTAAGTTAAACAATACACTTCAAAAACACCCATGGATCAAGGAAGTCACACAGAACGTTTTTAAAATATATTTGGATTGAATAAAAACAAAAAAATAGCATATCAAAATTTATAAAATGCAGTTAAAGCTGTGCTTAGAGGGAAATTTACAGCTTTAAACACTTAGAAGGCCTCAAATTAATAATCTTAGCTTCTAGTTAAAGGTGAGATCATATGGTATTTGTCCCTCACCGTCTGGCTTATTTCACTTAGCATAATGCTCTCCAGTTCCATCCATGCTGTTGCAAAGGGTAGGAGCTCCTTCTTTCTCTCTGCTGCATAGAATTCCCTTGTGTAAATATACCAGGGTGGAGGTGGGGGAGGGAGGTGGGTTCAGCTGGGGTGGGGTGGAGGGATGGGGAGAAAAGGCATACAACTGTAATTGAATAACAATAAAAATTTTTTAAAAATTTACTATGAGTAATCTTAGCTTCCATCGTTGGAAAATGGGGGTGGGTGGTGGGGGTGGGAAACTTACAAAAAAAAAGAATATAATAAAGTTAGGGTGGAAATCAGTGAAACAGAATAGAAAACTAGGGGGAAAATATCAGTAAAATAGAAGATATCTCTTTGAAAATATCAACAAAGTTGACAAACTCTTAGCTAGATTCACCACGAAAGTAAGACAAAAGAGACAAATTACCAGAATAAAGGCTAAAAGAGGGACCATCATTATCTTTTCTATGTTTAGATACAATTACTTAACATTGTGCAACAACTGCCTACAGTAATATGCTGTACAGGCGTGTAGCCCAGGAGCAATAGGTTACACCACAGCCTAGGCGGGTGGCAGGCTGTACCATCTAGGTTTATTTAAGTTCACTCTATGATGTTTGCCCAATGACTAAATCACCTAATGATGCACTTCTCAGAACGTATTCCCATTGCTAAGCAGCACATGACTATAATTCTCCCATGAACATACACACAAATTCCTTAACAAAATTTAGGAAAACCAAATTTAGTTAACATATAAAAAAGACTACACAGCATGATTCAATGAAACTTATCCCAGGAATAAAAGGTTGGCTTAACCTCTGAAAATCAATTAATGTAATATACCATATCACATAATCATTTCATAGGATACAGGAAAAAAATCTGACAAAATCCAGCACTCACTCATGATTAAAAACTCTCAACAAACTAGGAACAGATGGAACTTCCTCAAACCTAATAAAAGGCATCTACAGAAAACCTACAGCTAACATCACACATAGTGAAAATTTGCATAGTTTCCCCTCTAAGACCAGGAGTGATGCAACGCACTCTCAACACATCTATTCAACATCTTAGTAGAGGATCTAGCCCATTCTATAGGGCAAAGTGAATGACAAGGTGCATTAACATTCAGATTGGAAAGAAAGAAAATAGAATTGTTTTATTCATAAACATGGTCATTTATTCAGAAACAATATACAAAATTGATTCATTTCTACATGCTAGCAATGAACAATCTTAAATTCAAATTATAAAAACTCCATTCCCAATAGCATCAAAAATTATCAAATTTTTAGGAATATATTTAATAAAAGTGTTAAGATTTATATATTTAAAACTAAAACACATTGTTGAGAGAAATTAAACAGCTAAATAATAGAAAGACATTACATATTCATGGGTTGGAAGACTCAATTAAGTTAGCAATTCTTTCCACACTGATCTATGGATTCAATGCAAATCATATCAAATCTCTGCAAATGATTTTTTTTGTAGAAATTGACAAGCTGATCTCAAATTTTATATGTAAATCGAAAGGATCCAGAATCACTTTTGAAAAGTTGGGAGGATTTACACTACCCATTTGAAACATACTATAACACACAGTAATCAAAACAGTGTGGTATTGGAGTTAAGGTAGGATTTAATATATGGATGGAACAAAATTGAGGTTCTAAAAATAAACGCTTACATTATAAGCAACAGATTTTTTACAAATGTACCAATACAATTCAAGGGACAACAACCTTTTTAACAAATGGCACTAGGACAACTTATCATCTACTTGACATAAAAAACAGAAAGAACTTAGACCTTATCTTATACCATACACAACGGTTAATTCAACATGGATCCTAGATCTAAACAAAGGAGCTAAAAGAAATTGCAGAAGAAAATCTTTGTGACTTTGAATTAAACAAAAAGTTCAACACTTCATTAAAACAGTCTGCACTTCAAAGACACCAGTAAAAATAAGAAAACAAGCCACAGACTGGGCAAAAAATCTTTGTAAATATCTGTCAAATAAAGCACTTTTATCCAGAAAATATAAATTTTTACAATTCAATGGTAAGACCAAAAAAAAAAAAAAAACCCCAGCTAAAAAATGGGCAAAAGACTTGAGCAGACATTCCACCAGAAAAGACTTATAAATGGCTAATAGGCACATGAAAAGCTCAACATCGTTTGTGTTTACGGAAACGCAAATTAAAACCCCAATGAGATACTACTAAAATGGCTATAATCAAAAAGACAGATGACACCAAGTGTTGGTGAGGATATGGAGAAACTGTAATTCTTATACTTATCTGGTAGGAATGTAAATGCTACAGTCACTTTGAAAAACACTTTGGCAGTTTCTTAAAGGTTAAAAACAATTCTGAACTGTTTTTAGTCACAACACTTCTAACACCAAATGTGTGTGGGTTTTTTCCCTAACACCAACCAATTCTCCAATACTCTAGACACCAAATGGGTGTCCCAAAATTTAATGGACACTAACTACCCAGAATTAGTGCAGACACTACAGGTTAAGGGCTTAGTTGCTCTCATTCCAGACACCAGTCACAAGTCTCAGTATCTGGCACAGCGCTGACACGTAAGTGGCACTCAAATAATGACTAAACCAACGACCAAGAAAAATAAAAGTTGTTTTAAATTTGAAGCATACAATTCTGAAAGGAACCTTCAGGAATTTATTTATTCAGATGGGAAAACAGGGCAAGAAAGGGTAAGTGACTTAGTCAAGCCTTGGTCTCCTGAATCACAATTCTCTTCCCACAAAATCATGATACCTATAAATTCATGCTTATTGATATAAGCTTTCCTTTTTCTTCTAAACATTTTGCATTTTTATTTTTTATTGTTGTTCTATTACAGTTGTCCCAATTTTCCCCCGCCGTTGCTCTCCCCTGCCCCCCTCCCCATTCCCATAATCAATCCCCACCCTGTTGTCCATGTCCATGGGTCATTTATACTTGTTCTTTCCATGAACCTCCGAAAGTAATATACAATTGTTCTTTAAAAGGACCATTTCAACTTTATCTACCCTAGCTCTGTCTGGCTATATCAGTTTTGGACAACTAATGTTAATTATTACTTAAGAGCTTTTCTGTCCAGAACAGACTAATCTTTAATTGAACCAGTTGTTTGACATGTCCTTCACACACTATAATTTCAACATATATTTACCGTGCATCTGTATGTGATAAACAATGTGCCTATTATAATGTCACACTCCAAAAAATAAATTATATTGTACGCCCTTTAACATACCCCAAATGCCTGCCTTAACAAAATGTGGTTCAGTTGAGAAAGACTAAATGTGAACACGAGACAGAGACACGGCAGCTTAATCAGGGAAATCCCTGTAGACCAGTGCTAATGCTTTCAGCGGTTGCTATGTTGTAGTGCAATTGTGTTACTGGGCAACGAACAACTCAGAAGCTAGCTCAGCAAACTCACTAAGAAACTAGAGAATCAAAGATTTATAAAAGTACTCGAGACTCAACATTTTTATACCTTTAACTGAAGTAACTCTTTGTTATAAGCATCAGATAGAGGATTTACAGCGAGACTATAAAAAGAATGTAGATTTTACTTAAAGGCATTAATTTGAAGGTGGTAGGCACTTTCCAAAAAGGAATGGCTAGGTGTCCGTTCCTCCCAATTCTATGATTTTAATCCAAAAGCAATTTGAAGTTACAATATATAAAAAGCAAATAACTGGACACTTCCTTAATATATTCTTCGTCCTGGATTATATCTTAGCCAAACTAAAAAAGGAATGCTAGACTATACAGTCTGTGATTTCTCCATGATCAGAGAGGCGTCCTGATGGAAAAATATAAAACTTAAGAGAACCAATGAAAGTCTTGACATAATTTCATAAATTAAGTCTTGACCAGGTAAATAGTAAAATGGAAAGAGGTAAAATGGGAAAGGGGGATAGAAGAAGGGAAGGAGGGAGAGAGGGAGAGGAGAGGAATGGGAGGTGGGGAGGAAATATTTTTAAATACTGAGACTCTGAGTAGAGTAGAGTAGAATACAGAAGATGCTACTGGGGAACCAGGAATTGACCACTGGGAGGAGTGGCAGGCTTTCCCCAGGGAGCCCTCACTAGTGATATCGCCATGGGAAATTCTCAAATATTCGTACTTTCTAGGAACAGAACCTTTCCCTCTGATTCCAATGCATCTCCTCTCCTTAATCCCCTTTCTTACAGTTTACAGCTGCCCTTCTTCCCCCAGTTACACTCAAATATTTTCTTTTACTTTCACTATACAGGGCAGGGCAGGGTGGGGGGAGCAAGAGTATAAATGCACATTTCTCATCTCTAAGGAACATATACTCAGCAACTTCTGTTTGGAAGATACTAAGAATACAGTGCATTGAGATCTGATGTCCTGCCCTTAAGGAGCTTACAATCTAGTTAGGAACAGAACAAATACATAGAAATTATTTTTTTAAATACAATATAAAGTACAAGTATCAAGTAAGTATGACTGACAAATACATATTATGGGATTTTAAAGGTGAAGGAGTTCAGAGCATGTCACCCCAAAATATGCCACTTCAGTATGCTGATTATTTTGAATTAAAAGCACAGGAGAAACAGTAGGTTCAAGAGAGGCACTCTGACCCTCCTTTTTCTTCCTGAAAGCAGGAGATATAATTCCCATGTGAAAGGTGTCCTCCCTGTAAGAAGGAAGACATTCTTATCACCAGAGATGAGGAATCCAAGCCCAGAACTGGGTACAAACCTTGTTAAACTGATCCTTATCTTCCTAGTCACTTCTCCACAATTGACTACTTCTCACCCAAAACCCTCTGTCTTGTCAATTTTTCACAAATTTATTATTTGTCTAAAAGGCATAAAAGCTATCTGGTCTGGTCACTTCTTCAGGCCCTCATTCTCCTGTGAAGCCCCCATGTACAGGTATTTTTTTTAACTTGGATGCTTTTATCCTGTTAATCTGTCTTACATCAATTTAATTCTTAGGCTCAGCCAAAGACCCCAAGAGGGCAGAGAATTTTTCTTTGCCTACAGAGTTCGGAATTCAACTTCAAAGAAAAGGTACAGTTTAGATTTTAGGAAAGAAGAAATCAGGTTGTTACAAAACTCAAGGGGTTCCATATTTAGGGAACTCTAGTCAAAAAGGCAAGGCAGTTTTATTTATTTGAAGCAAGTATGGGAGACAAATAATTCATATTCAAAGCTCTGCCTTCCCAAAGGGAGGCTCAGCCATTGCTTATAAAAAATATTTGGTCAATTATAGATTGATTTCAGTTGGTTACACTTACAGTTCTTGTCAATCTCATCATTTTTTACAGCTGGTCTGCAAAATATTGTGCTACATTTTAACACTTAGCAAGAACAGTATTTAGTAAGAATGGCCCAGACTTTGACGCCCTTGTCCTATCTAACCAGGCCAGGTAGGCAGAATGACACAAAGACTGGTAAGAAAAGGAAAAAGCACATAGTAGGTTTGCAGGGGTGTCAAACTCATTTTTACTGGGGGCCACATCAGCCTCACAGTTGCCTTCAAAGGGCCGAGTGTAATTTTAGGACTGTGTAAATGAAACTACTCCTTAACTAGGGGCAGGAGCTCAGCACTACCACCAGGTAGAAGAAACAAGGTACCTGGCTGGATAAAACAAGGTGGAGGGCCGTATTCAGCCGGTGGCCCTTGTGTAACTCTCTGGAGAATGCTGTATGACACTGAAATTGAAAACATTCTAATAATCCTAAACAAAATGAGTTTGAAATGAAACCTCAATACAAAAGGTGACTATTAACTGTAACCACTTACAGGCTAACCCCAGGAATTTAGAGAATTCTGACTCCAGATCATTTTAGGGTACATCTAAATATATTCTAATTGAATATTGGCCTTGTTGACAGATGTTGCTTGGTAACAGAAGTAATGCTTTAACCACTCAGTTTTAGATCTACTCAAGTATTTTGTGCTGATAGTCTGAACATATTAAAAACTATATCCTATTGAAGAGATTATGAACAAGTTTCTTGTTATCCTAGAATTTTGAGATTTTACTGAAAGATCTTCATCATTACAACTAATGTGACCAGAGGCTTTTAAAATACTTAGCAGTGGGTATTTTTCAGAGCTAAGTGCCCATTTATTACGGTCAAAAGCTGGACACTAAGGATTCATCAGTGTCCAGTTAGGCCCAGCATTCACTTTCATATTCTAGACATTATCTCTGTAACAGCAGCCAAGATCACTGTTAAAATTGTCTTCAGGGTCAAGGAAAATGGTAGCATACCATTTTTATCACAGATTAAACTGGAGGTACCACAGGTTAGCCAGTAACTGGCCACACAAGCACCACGCTGGAGCCGGTGTGGCTCAGGAGGTTGGGCGTACACCCGCAAACCCAAAGGTCCCGGTTCCATTCCCTGTCAGGGCACCTGCCTGGGTTGGTGGTTCGGGCTCCAGTCCGGGCGCCTGCAAGAGCCAACAATGTATGCTGGATGCTTCTCTCTCACACTAATGTTTCTCTCTCTCTCTTTCTCCCTCCCTTCCCCTCTCTCTAGAATCTATAAAAGGAAAAAAAATGTTTTCTTAAGTTTCACGTTCATTGCATTGGCTACAAACCACATCTCACAACCGTATCACATCTCACTTTTCTAACACCTGCCCCCGTTACATTACAAGAAAAATGTAATTTAAGGGCAAGTTTTGAACAAGAAAAATGAATGAGCATTCCACTATATGGACAAGATAGTGTCCCCAAAAAAGATGGTACGTACCAGACTCACACAGGGCCTTGTAGCGTGCAGACAAAAAACTTAACAGTGACCAGTGTTCTTTCCACGATCGCCACCAAGGGACACCTCCAGAGCTCCAACCACCAGCACCCACTCAATTCTTCTCGCCGGGGCATTGGGGCGAAGGATCCGGTTTACACGCGGGGTGCTCGCCCTGCCCGGCACGCCTGTGAGGTCCTGGAGGCGGCTCGCGGCGTAGGCTGAAGAGACAGAGGAGGACTCCCGAGCACACCCCTCGGACTCCGGACCCCAGGAAGATCGAAGGGATCCCCGGGAGAGGTCTCAAGGCGGAGAGGGCGGTGGGGGCGGCAGAGAAAAGCCCCGCTCCTCAGCGGACAGGCTTTCTCAAAGGTGCGGGGGCAGCCTTGCAGGACGTCCGGCCGAGGTGCCACCCCCAGAACTCATCCCTGGGCCGGCCGCCCCTCAAGACCCAAGAGGTGGCCTGGGTCACGAAATCTAAGGACGCGCGAAGCCGGAAGTCCCGCCCTCAGTGACGTCACCAACGCCGCGACGCCGTTAGGGGGAGGAGCCAGCGAGTTAGGTTACCCACAACCCCAGCAACTGGGGCCAAGGCAACGCTCGGAGAGGGCAGCTGGAGGATGCGGAGATAGATGCCCTGATCCCAAGGGAACGGAAAATCCGCGAGGCGCCACTTGCTTACGGAGCCAGAATGAGGCGCGTGATTGAGCAGGAAGCCCATCTGCCTCGCCTCTTCCCCCTGGTTTCTCTCCCCTTTTCGCGTTTCTCCTTCCCTCTGCCAGATCTTACCACACTTTGAGGGCTCCGAGTCGTACTGCCGCCACCCCCGCCTGCCTTCGTGCTGACGGTGCAGATTTACTGGATCCTGAGGTCAGCCCAGCAGTGGGGAGTTGGCTCAGCTTGCTGTCAGGAACCCAAGAACAGCCAGGCCAGGCCCAAGCCCAGGCCCCGCCCCGCACCCCGTGCTCACTTTTGCGTGGTTAACCTCCAGTTTGGTGCCCCACTGTGAACTGTCTTCAGGTTATAACTAGGCTTGAAAGAAAAGGAACTAGCTTTTGAGAACTTCAGTTACAGGCCAGCGGCTGAAATAAGGTAGAGGTTTCAGCCTTTCAGAATAGGTGGTGGAAGAAATAGGTACCGCCCCGCTCCCCCATGTTTGTTCAGTGCCTGGGATTGGGTTTTGACTCACTACATTGGGAAACACAGCTTATTTTTACCCCCAAGGTTAACATTTTGGGGGGCTCTCGTTATGATTAGAAAGGCAACTGAGATAGATTTGTATAAAGTCTTTTTAAAAAGTCAACTGAGATATGACCGTTTTGTTGAAATGAGCAAAGCAGAGCTATTAGATATCGCAGGGAATTGAGTAATGGGTTGTTAGTGGATGGATCACATAGATAATGGGAGATATATCCGTGCAAATGGGAGATATATCCAGCAATATGCTGCTGTGCATGTATGAGTGTTTGATAGTAACAGCTCACATTTCCTGAGCACTTACTTGTCAAATC